>NW_005841837.1:4795987-4805327 GCF_000455745.1 Alligator sinensis
TATGGCACTCCATGGCACCCTTGAAAGAATCTCAAGGCACCCCAAGGTACTATGGCACCCTGACTGAAAATCACTGCTTTACAGATGACTTGGGGGTCATCATTGACCACAAGATGAACATGATCCTGCAATGCGATGCTGCGGCTAGTAAAGCGACCAAAACGCTGGCTTGCATCCATAGATGCTTCTCAAGCAAATCCCGGGACGTCATTCTCCTCTTGTACTCCGCCTTGGTGAGGCCGCAGCTGGATTACTGCGTCCAGTTTTGGGCTCCACAATTCAAAAAGTATGTGGAGAAGCTTGAGAGAGTCCAGAGAAGAGCCACGCGCATGATCAGAGGTCAGGGAAGCAGACCATACGATGACAGGCTGAGAGCCCTGGGGCTCTTTAGCCTGGAAAAGCGCAGGCTCAGGGGTGATCTGATGGCCACCTATAAGTTTATCAGGGGTGACCACCAGTATCTGGGGGAACGTTTGTTCACCAGAGCGCCCCAAGGGATGACGACTAGGTCGAATGGTCATAAACTACTACAAGACCGTTTCAGGCTGGACATAAGGAAGAATTTCTTTACTGTCCGAGCCCCCAAGGTCTGGAACAGCCTGCCACCGGAGGTGGTTCAAGCGCCCACATTGAGCACCTTCAAGAGCAAACTGGATGCTCATCTTGCTGGGATCCTATGATCCCGGCTGACTTTCTGCCCTTTGGGCAGGGGGCTGGACTCAATGATCTTCCGAGGTCCCTTCCAGCCCTAATGTCTATGAAATCTATGAAATCTAAAAGGACCAACTTTCAATCTGCACGCCAGTCTTTTCCTGCTCCTTTTCCTTGGTATCCATAAGCAATAGAGAGGATCCATACTGTGCTGTTACAAGTAGCAAGAGGTATATTGGGATAAGAGTGTGTTGTTGTGATTTTGGAGGTGTAAATGAGAAAACTCTGTGCTCTTCTGATAGTAGCCAATCCACCTGTAACCCGGGTATAATTTACACCAAGTAAAGTCCAAGCCCTTATACTAAATTAATGTATCTTTCCTGGGCTAAACACGGGCATTTAGGGATGTTAGGGGGAGGTTAGATCTGGTTACAAGTGACAACCTGCTCTAAGGTAAATTGGGAAGGGGGGAGTTGGGTGGATGGGGAATATGCAGGCTGCAGGGAATCAGGGATCCGCAGGGGGATGGAGCGGCAGATGCAGTCCACAGGGGGATGTGGGGCAGGCAGAATCAAGAGGGGGTGGGGGAGGCAGTCACGATCCACGGGGGCAATGGAGGGGGCTTGTGAGGTCTGCAAAAAGGCAACGAGGGGCTATTTTTAGTCCCTCAACCCTCCCCCAGTGAACCTACACACCCATCCTTCCTGCCCCTCCCCCCACCGGTACATACTTGCTTGGATCCTGGCAGTGGCAAACCCTGAAAAATCCAGTGGCACCCAGAGTGCTGTGGAGGTTCAGGGGAGCTGACTGGTCCACAGGGTGGGTGAAGGGTAGGGGGCTAGCCCGGTGTCGGGGGGCAGGGATAGGAAATGTGCTGCCCCGGGGCTGGGGCCAGTGACTGGGCTTTCCCAGTCCTGGGGCTGCACACATAACTGTACAGAAGTTCCAAGCGCTGGTCTAACTGAGATCGGGTAAGCCTGATACTACATGCATCCAGGTCTATTTTGACTGGGTTCAACCATTTTTAGACCAGTCTTTGTGCATGGAACTACTGTACAGTTATGGAATTAGATTTTATTTCTGATCACTGAGACCGAGTCTGAATGTAAGGTCCACACTGGGGTGAGCTAAGTTAGATTGGGTAGCCGTTTTGAACCAAATATAACCTGCCTCTAACCCCAACAAAAGTCTGTACTTATAGCTAGTCTCCCTGGGAATCTTATCACTTTTCAGGTTACATAGGTTGCAAAATTATATGCATTCAAAAATTTTACACTTAAGGAAAGTACATCTTTAGCATTCATTGGAGTCCTTTTTTTCCTCATTAAAGCAAGCAACATTTAATACTACATTCTTGCTTAGGTTTGGTGCTTTTTGCTGGGTTCCTGAATTGGTTTTAATGGTGATTGATTTCTTCATGCTTTCTAACTGAAAACATGGAAGAATAGCCTAATATAATACATAGTTTGACCACAGGAGATTATTATCCTGCAAGCTACTATGTGAGGATGGAACACAGACCCAGCCACACACACACAAATGGCTGGGCAGCTCCACAAAGCCAAATTAGTTTGCATGATTGTGGCCTTATTTCTGCAACACTATTTGAGAGATGCTGTACAGTAAAACACTTCTTTATTTTGCTCAGTTGTTCATTACTTGCTGAGTCTGAGGTTTTTCTATGCTACCTCAGGATTTGCCTGTTCATTCCCCAAAGGCAACTAAGAGAATTTCAGCACAAAAATCACAAAACTGAAAGGTCATGTGAATGCTTTCCTGCCAAAAGCTTTTTGGATCCACAATACTCTTTGATCTGCCTGGATCATTGGATCCATAGTGCTCAAATGAAGAATTCAGCATTGTGACTATGGTATACTATTACAATATGCAAAGATAGTTCAATATCCACAGTCTTAAGTGTGGGCTCTAAATGTTATTGCTACTTTTGATATCAGAAATTGGATAGCTGTATCAATAATGGAGCAATTGGTCCCTACTTTAGTTTATAAGCCAGTGAATGCAGCTGTAATGAATCTCATGCTGCCAGCGAGGCAATGTCAACCCTGCCAAATTGTCACCTTTCCATCCATCCATTTTTTTCATCCCCCCCCACCAAAAAAAAAAAGTTAATCTGATGAAAATTCAACCATCCTGGCTCTCATGTTTAATTGTATAGTGGCTGAAAGCAAAAATTGATTATCAGTTCATTTGTCAGATCATCATCTCAAGGTACTCCAAATGCTATTAAATAAATGCAGAAGGATACCTAAAAGCCACTGGGTAGTCACTTGCCCTGGTTTAAACTTGGTGTTAAGAAGGATATTTTGTTTAAACAATCAGATGATACTAATTGTACTTGTGCGGGCCGGGAGCGACCCGAGCCCTTTTCGCGCTGCACGCGGGCTGTGGCCAGCAGCCTGGGCATGCCGGGTCAGAGAGGGAAGGCCGTCGAGCTGGAATTAGGCACAGACGCGTAGCGGTAGTTTAAAAGATTGTTTTCTCACACCGAGATGGCAGTGGTGCAGGCTGAAAACTTGCTTAAGTTGCGGTTACAGACAGGAAAGAAGAGAGGCGGACAAGAGTTCTAGACTCATGAACTCTAGCCCAATCTGGCTGAAGGCTCTGAACATGCGAGCCCGTCGTGTCAGTCGAAGAACATACTTGTCCGGAAGAGCTCTGAATAAACTCACACGAAGTTTGCTAGGCTCCGTGGGTCCTTCTGCTCACTCATCCACACGAAGTTTGCTAGGCTCCGTGGGTCCAGTTCTTTTGCGCGCGGGAAGGGATACGTCTAGGAATCTATCGGCGACGGGGAGAGGCTAGAGGCTGTTCAGCCCTGTTGCCTGCTTTAAATGCACTGGGTCCGTAAGGATCCGCAGCGCTTAGAGATCTTCACACAGCGTGAAGTCTCCTCCTCCCTTGTTCGTGGAGTCCTCCAACTTGGACGGAAACCACTCAAGCCTCTTATACGGCTAGCAAGCCAATCACTAGCCGCCACATGTGAATAATTTAGAACTGGCCAATAATGGGACTCAAATTAGCATACAAATGGCGGGAACTCTTTGCAACGAGCATTTCTGTGCTGCAACAAAGAAATGCACCCTGCAAAGAAAGCTTCAAATTGGCGGGAAATTCTCCCTTGCACCGGGATTCTCTTTTGCAGCAGAAAACTCCACCGTGCAAAGAAGCTATAATTTAGCGGGGACAATTTAGCAGTGCCGAAGCACACACAAACAAAAATCACACCCTTTGGGTTGTGACAGTACTCTTAGTCATGTTCCCTACGGCTGTAGAGAAAAGTTGATCCCCATCCTGTTTCTAATCACCCTTCAGGTATTCTAATATTATAAAATTCTAAGTCTGTCTGTCTGTCCATTATGCTTTGATGGAAACAGCCAATCAGAGCACTCCAAACATGGGGGAGCGCTGCCATTATTCTGAAGCCATGCTGAGGACCAGACAGAGGGTGGGGGAGCTGAGGCCAGCAGCCAAGTCATTCTTGGTGGGCAATTGGCTAGTCCTAGCATAAATGTTTATCCTGAGAACACAAAAAGAAATATGTAAAAAGGAGCTGAAAACTCAGTAAAGCAGATAGACTGGAGAGCAACATAGTTTAGCTTGAGCAAAAGTAGTTTGGAAACATTAAAGGAGGAATGCAAATGCATTTTAATATGCCTAGGCAGAACAAAAGACATGCTGATGACTTTGGTGCAAAAGTTCCCCTCTACTGCATCAATATCAGCTGCTCTGACTGCAAGAGATGGAGAGTGTCAGTTTATTATCTTGGCTTTTTTGCTTCTGTGAAGAAGGCAAACAATAGCAAGGACATTTGGGTTGCCTTTGCCAGTCTCTTGTGCATAGCATTAGCTTTTGATCATTAGCTGAGCTGCTCTCTATAATATGAACTGTTTGGACAATGGTTAACAGATCATGATCAGCTGCTTTTTGTGGTCAGTTATTACAATTGACTGGGCTTTATAGGTCTTTGGTGGCACTCAACAATTACACAAAAACAGCTGCTAGACACTCCATTGTAGATAGTATAAATGAGAGCCTTGCAAGCATTTTATATAAAAGGCTGACAGTGTCATGTTCAAAGAATTATGAACTGCTTCCCAGACTATGCTATGTCAATGATACAAAATTGGTTTATTGGATTGTAATGAGATTTGAGTGGCAAAATGTTAATGAATACCCAATTGTACAATTGATAAGCCCAACACAGGCGCACACTGCCTAATGCTTGCCTGGCTATATTTTCTTTCCAACTTCTCACAAACTGGTACATTTGCATAAGAAAAATAAATTCAACAACACGCTGCTCTTTGTAACATCTAGATTAATCAAGAATAATGCTGATAAGAACTGTCCATTTTTTTAAAAAGGGATGCTTTCATGACAGCCCTGTCATTGACCAAATTAACTTTTATCTCAATATAAGGAAGAACAGTCCATGGCTTCAATTTTGGTCAAAGTTCAGATTTTCTACAGTACCTTTTTCATCTTTAATTTCATGTAATTTACACTAAAATATCTTGGCACTGATGAACTCTGTGTCAGGATTTTTTTACCTTTTTAGATTTTATGTCTAGATCATTTGAATTTCAAGTTTGAAACCTCTCAGTTAACTGAAATGCCTGGTCTCAATGCAAAATCTATAATGGAGATTGAGGTGCACTTCTGCATATGCATGTTAGAATTTATAACAGCCTCTAGTTCTTATGTATCATAACTCTTGACATTAAAGAACTATCCCAAATGCTGGCAAAGCTACCAGAGGCTGGTGTGCTAGTACGGGGGTGCTAGTGCCAAGCTGAGGAAGAATGCCACAAGTGGCATGAGCAGCCTCTGTGTGTGGCAGTGGCAGACTGAGGAGGAGGCTGGCAGCTCAATGGCAGAAATGTCAAGGGGCAGAAAGCAGAGCAGCAGATCAGGCAGGGGAAGGGGGTAGGAATGGCACTTGGGGAGGACATGGGGCTTAATTTATGGTATGACTGCCACAAAGATTGGGCCCTACTGTATAAGTTTATTATATTTTCTACAGAGGGCAAAATACAATTTAGTCCATGACACTGACAGCTGGGCTTAGAAACTGGAGTTCCTATAGCTGCTTTGTAAGAGCACCTAAAAAGCTGAGTAAGGAGACTGACATTAATGGAAAAGGCATTGAGGACATTAACTTACAGACATCTGTATGTGCATTTAACGTGAAATTCATGAATAGTTCCAGGAAAGTCAGTAAGCAAATAGCCGCTTAAATATATGCAGGTGTGTTTCCAGGTTTGGAGCCATAGAGAGAAATGTAAGCACCTGTCATGTATGCTGAGCCATTGACTTCAATAGAGCTCCATCAGGGCATAAAGAACCTCCTATCTTATAGATATATCATCTCATAGAATCAAAGACTTGCTTCTGAGAATAGAGCTTTGGATCCCAACGGTCACATAAGAGAGTTTGTTTGCTGCTTCAGAAGCAGTGATGATCTTGTAGGGAGTTTATCAACATACACTAGGTCAAGAGATAGCAATAGAAGAAATAATGTCCTATCATCTTTGGCAAGGAGCCCCTTCACAACTATTGTTGTTGCATTGGCCAAGTATGTGCAATGCTGTGCTATGCTCAGGAAAGGGATATCACATAGGGACTGAAAAGTCATGTTGATATGGATTATGTGCCAAGACAGGTTGATAACAGTTTTGCTAAGGATGGGGATGAGGTGACTGATAATAACCTGTATCACATTAAACATGGTATTCTCAAGGCCAGGAGGTAGATGTTTTCCTCCAGTAGCACACATGACTAAGGGGCTCATTAGGTTTTAGGCTACATGTGTCAAATCCACATGGAAGGGGCAGTCGTTTTATGAGCACTTCCTACTTCACAGAGCCATGTCACCCTCTTCTACATGTCTTGCTACCACTAGTAGTCTGCTTGCCTGAGATCTTTCCTTTTCAGAAGGATGGTAGAAGGCACAGACCTGTGACATGATGACATTTGATGATAACATAAGCATCAATTTGTGTAAGAAATTCCATGGATATTCTTACAGGGGATTTTTTGTTGTTGTTTTTCCAAGAACTTCCATCCTCCAGCTGCCGCATTTGGAAAGGAAGCATGGAGGCTGTCTTGAACACATCTGCTGCTGCCATTCACATGCCATGGTGGAGACAGAGGTCTCAACAGCAGCACCACAGAGCACTCTGCATGGTTTCACAAACTCATATTTGTTGTGTGTGCAGGGGGGAAGGGAAGAGTTGCTCTGTGGTGCTTTCGAGAGCAGCATGCAGATGAAGCAAAAGCTTGCAATCGTGTTGCCAGGTTGTTGCTGCATGAAGAAAACTGCAATTTACAAACTGCAAGCAAGATAAGGTACATTTAACAGTACATTAGTCATTTCATTATGCACTCACCTTCTCTGGACTGCATAATATAACAGGAATTTTATGATCAGCTTCTTATCTGTTTACTCTGACTCAGAAAGAACAAGCATTCCCTGAACTTAAAAGTGCTGACCTTTTTAATTCTCTCCCTTTTTCTCTGTCCAATATAGTCCCTACTTCAGGATGAGGCTTATTTGTTTCAGATTTTCTAGCACACATCAGAGGAAAAATGTCTACTAATGAGCAAAGGAGAAAAATGAGAAAAATACTATAATAAACCTGCTGATTCCTTTCAGAACAACTGAATGGGAAACAACTGGACTACAAGCTTTTGTGGGAAGGTCAAGAAACACAGTCCAGCACCTTACTAAGATATGGCCCTGTGAGGTTGAGTGACCAGGAGAGAAGTGTTAGCAGGAGAGAATCAGCTAGAGGGCTGTGTGTATCACACATGCTGTTGATGGTCACTAATGTCAAACATGGAGTTGAAGGAAACAAAAGCAATGAATAGAGAGGCCAGCATTGCATGCTAAGCGGCCTGTGTTTGCCCAGTCCTAGTTTCCTGTGGGATGACATGCTGTTCAGGACCCCACTCTCTCACAGGTAGGCCATCTCAAAACAAGTGTGGACATTTGTTTCCCTGGGGACAAGCAGCAGCAGTACACCTTGTGCTGCTGCTACTTGTTCCCTGGGAACACCTGTGCCACATGCACTCTGGCACACAGCAAGTTACCACAGGTGGGGTAGGGGATGCTGGGGATGGTAAATTTGTTGGCCCCACCAGCCTTACCTGGGATCATGGGGGCCTCGGGAAGCTTCAGTCATGGCATTTCTGCAGCTGGGAGCTTGGCCAGCAGCCAGAGCATGGCTCCAGCTGGCCAGGCTCTGGTTTTGGGAGGTGCGTGTTGCTGCCATGTGCACCACCCCACTTTTTTCTGGAATGTTTTTTTTTGGCCCTGGGGTCTCCCAGGGTCAACCCTTCCCCCTCCCTGTGCTGCAAGGTAGCAGTGTGGAGAATGCTTGTATTTGTGGTGTGTGGTGCCACAGAGGAGTCTGCGGTGCTACATGCCACACATCCAAGCTCATCTGGATGCATCCATAGTGTTCTTCCAGCATTGTGGAATGCAAAGGTGATATTCATTCTCTGCTCTGATGCCCCAAGTAGTTCAAATTTGCACATGACTGAACTTGGGTAGAAAGTCACCACATCCATCCAGGGTGTGGCAGGATCTAGACTTAGGGTACCAGAGTATGTGTGTTTGGGGGTGGCAACAGCCTGAGAGCAAGCTGTGAGAGTTAGCAGGTAGCTTGAAACCTGAGATAGTGGCTGGATTAGACATCAGGCTGGGAAACAGTCTGTGGGTGGCAGGGTCCTCATTGCTAGGTTTATAAAGAGAGAATGGCCTGCTAGCAGAGATCACACAGCCTCAGCTGTTGGGCTTTCTGTTAGACTGCCCTCTAGGTATGAATGCCGCATGCCCCCCATGGCTGGGGGGGGCACGGTGATCTGCAGGCAGCAGTGGCTCTGTCAGAGGTGGGAGTGTGGCGGCGGTAAGCAGTGAGCTCCCGCAGGTGACTGCAGCGGGGAGGGTGATGAGCAGATGCCGCCAGCAGCATTGGCGGCATCCAGCAGCAATCTAGCAGTGTCAGCAGCGGGTGGGGGGTGGTGAGTGGGAATCACCTGCAGGCACTGTTGGCAGTGTTGGCGATGCTTTTTGCAGGGGGTGCACACCCAACCTCAGAGGGTACACGTGCACCCCCTATGCATCGCCAGTGCCTCCAGGGATAAAATTGGGAGCTACCATGGCACCTTTCAGTGCAGCTGGATAACCTGTTGCCTCCAGCACTCTTGAAAATTTTCCTTACCAATCATGTAGAACAGTGAAAGTCCACGCGTGCACCATATGACTAGAGGTGAGAAGTTTCTAGAGGGTTTGAACTGTCAACCTTGATGAAGTCATGAGCTGCTTTTAAGGTCTGGGCATGCACAGTGTATAATGGTATTACTTGTATTGAGTTGAAATAGTTTGAATTGATTGGTCCTTTTAAGTATTGCCCAGGTTTGAATTTGACTGGGTATTGTGAAAAGGGCAATGATTGGATCATTGGGTGAATGACAGGTGGCATGATTAAAAGGCTATAAATCCTGTCAAAGTCTGAGGGCTCAGGCTTGGACTTGACCTCGCTCTCACTCTGCCTGGACAGTCCTGACTCCAGGCTCTCGGGGTATTGGAGTTTATCGAGTGCAGGTTCCTTGCTGTGACCTGGTCATTGGGATTGAGCTCGCTGAGGCTTACCTGTCTGGCACT
>NW_005841837.1:4805339-4855924 GCF_000455745.1 Alligator sinensis
GGTGGAAGCTGCAGTTGGGTAAAGTATCACCTTTTCCCTATTTAAGGTGCTGAGTACCTAAGCAGAGAAAAGCTAGAAATCCTCAGGGACTGTCAGAGGGTTATTCCTGCCCAGGCTGTTCTAGCAGCCCTCTGTGGTTTTTATGTTGCCTGTGAAGTTACGCAGCAGTTAACTGTGTAGTGACCAACGTTCACTGTAATGTGTAGTTGATTGATTTTGTGACCACGGACATTGGGTTCGGGATGTGTGTCGGGATATTGTCCCATCAGGTGTATTTTATTGTGTTGTGGCTTGAGTGTTCTGGGAATATTGTGTCGGGTAGTTGTTGCACGGGTTTTGTTGTGTAATACGGCTTATATTGGTCAACCTACCTGTGTTGTAGAGCGGAGCTACTCTTCCTAACTCTGGGTGGGGTCAGGAAGTAGATCAATGCTCAGGGAAATTAACTTACTTTAATATCCCTGAACCTGACTACCTATGGGTCATAGAGATTACTGACCCTCTGGATTCATTAGTTAATTGGCATCCCCATGGGCGGTCCTTCAATCAGACCTAAAATATAATCTTGTGGTCTCAGTCATGAACTACTGGGAGCCTATTTGCTAGTAATGCTTATAGGCCTTAGTAAGCAAAGCACTGTCAAGGCTTGCCTCTGAGTTGTGGTAGACTCAACATGCTACCAAGGATCTGAATGGAATGAGGTCTTCATATTCTGTCTATTCAGGGCCACTAAACATCTCATGTGTGAGAGTGGGAGTATGTGATGAGCTAGTACAGCCCCAGGAGCTGCTCTAATATCTGCTTGAGGGGGCTAAACCTAGAATCTTGGAAGCACAAAGGTAACAAGCCCTCCCTTTACCACAGGTTTTGCCTCCTAACATCACAGAATATCTCCCGACACCTTCTATGACATGGAATTTGCTTTGATTCAAACACAAAAGGCTTAATCATCCAGTCAATGAGGAGGATGTGGATGCTAGTCCTACAACATCAGATTTAATCAGATTGTTGATTTTGAGGTGCCAGAGTTGGACTAGTTGTTTATGGTCAGTGGGGAAGTGTTGGTTTAACATTACTCCCATTTAAGTCAATTTACTATGTGAGAACATTGTAGCACTAGAGGGCAAAATCAAGAGCAAGGACTCTATTGCATTAGCTACATTGTAGACATAGAATAATAAATGCCATCTTTCTGGAAGAGCTTGGAGACTAAACAGCTAAAACTGGAAAAGGATGCACGTGGAAATAGTTTCACAGAGAAGTGAAAATACAAAAGACTTGCCTGTGGTCCACAACAGGTCAAAGGCAGCTCCAAGATTGACATCCAGCTTACTTGAGTCTCACACCAGTACCTTTGCCACTAAACAAAATGGCTTTTCAGTGCTGAGAGTGTTTAGAAATCCTGGCTTCATAGATCTTCTGTCTGCAGATTAATAAAGGCAAATGTGAAAGTCATGGTCCTTCCTTTTGTAAAAAGAAAAAGTTGGCTGAATCAAAAGTGACTTGGCACATCACCCCCTGCATCTGCTGCTGTTGCTGTTACTGTTATGCCTCTTATCCTCTTTAAACAAACCAGACAAGGACAGAGCTAATGAATATGTGCTAATAAATGCTGCAGTGGGTAATAGCAGGCATTGTAAATCTTTGGATTATGTGGCTTGTTATTTTCATCCAGAAGCCTTTGTGGATATTTATAACAAAATAATTTTGGGCCTTGCGGGGGTTTAATCGGTAACATTTGAATAATAAAATAAAAGTTCATCCTTAATTCAGTTGGAAGGTGTCCATAAAATTATTCTAAAAAAGATCAGTCACATAATTCACCTGCACTAAATATATGTGCTTGTTTTACCTTGGCAGAGAAAATAGCAACCATTTTTATAATGGAAAAGAACTGTACTGAAAAGGATACACAGATATTTTGCATCCTGATTGGCCTTCACTATATAGTTATTTTCCTCAAATGGCTGAGTTAGAAAAGTTAGATGTGTTAGAATAAGCATCGTTTTCAGCTTCAATGGGCATATCTACATGCACAATTAATGCACCTGAATTTTCTGCACACAAAATTCAGGTACGTTAAACTGTGCCTGAGCACACATGTGAATGACACCCATCAGGAGCAAATTTGCTTCTGATGGCCATGTCCACATGAGCAGGGATGTTTGGTTCCCTGGGAACAACTAGCAGTGGCATTCTGTGTGTCGCCGCTAGTTGTCCCCGAGGAATACCTGTGCCACATGTCCTCTGGTGTATGACAGGTTACCCTGGGTGGGGTAGGGGAGACTGGTGCCAGCACTAGGCTGGCCCCAGCAGCCTTACCTAAGTTTCCAGGGCCTCCGAAGGCTGCAGTAAGGGTTATCCTGCTGCTCAGAGCCTGGCCAGCAGCCAGAGTGTAGCTCTGCCTGGCCAGGTTCCAGTTTTGAGTGGCACATGCACCACTCTGGTTTTTTTTTTTGGTGCAGGTTGCAGTATGGACAACAGCTGAATGTGCGGTATGTGGTGCTGTGGATGAGTCGGCAGCACCACATACCGCACAGCTGCACTCATTTCATCTGGACTCAGCCAATGGAAGTAGTTCAGTCTAAGGCTGCTTCTGCCTTGCTCTACCCCCCCTGCAATAGCCAAGGGAAGCTCCAGGCTCCCCCAAGTGCCTGCCCCAGCTGGCAGGGGACATAGGGGCTGGTCCTGATCTCTGCAGGGCAGGGGAGAGGGAGAGCTGTCCTGATCTCCACATGGCTGGCAGGCAGCATCCTGCTAAACTGGGACAGCTCTCCCTGGCCCCTGTTGCTTCCTGCTGCCTATACTAACCAGGAGCAATTTGCTTCCAGTCAACCTCAACATGTGTGCTTCAGTGCATTAGTTTTAATGTGCTGATTTCTAGTACCCGTATCTACAGGTACCAGAAAATGATGCATTAGACTAATTTATTGTAGATCAATTGCTGTACACATGTAGATGAGTCCACTACACAATAAACCACCTTGTGTAGACACAGCCCGTATCCCTCTTGTTTCGTAAGTGCAGGTCAGTACCTTTGCAACCAAAGGAAATGGCTTTTCAGTGGTGAAAGCTTGTAGAATCTGGGGTTCAGAGATCTTCTGCCTACACATGAATACAGGTAATGACTGCAATCATTATGTAATGATAATGTAATCAATGTTGCCTTCCCAATTAGAACCACTGGTTGTTCCAAGGGTTGCTTGGTCCAAACTAGATTTTTAGGCCCAGTTCCCTATTGCTTTGTAACTTGTTTAGTTATGTACGTGGGTTAAAAGTTGTAAGTGTAAAATGCTACCATGCTAAATCTCTTTTGCAGCTCTGTCAGCAAAAGGCAAGAGAGAACCAAATTCCTTTGTGGTGCCATTAAATATATAAATTGCATTTTAGTTAGCCATCATCCAATGGTAGTGCCACAGACCTGGTAAGATGAGACTTTGAATTAATAAATGATAAAATACTTGCTTTACTGCTGCCTTTACTTCAGCTATGATTTTGCAGAGCAGCTTTTGTCTAAAGTTCATTGACTCTAAGCTGTCATGCACTAGTAGAAAGAAGAGATGCAAAGAGTAAGAGAATGTGCCTTGGTCAGCCTATAATAAGGTGACACTTACTGAAACAATAAACTGCTTAGCCCATCACATACTATGCATAGTGTAATCTTCAATGTTCTCAGCTTTCATCATGCCACTAAAATTATAATGGAACAGTGCAGTTACAGGGGATTAAGCCTTTCAATTGCTAAATGCTCAGTAATGGTCAACTGGCTTAAATGGGGTCACCCCAGATTTGCAGCAGTGTAGTGTAGGCCATTTCCCATGGTTAATAACTTCCAGTCTACTATAACTTATTTCTGAATGGAGGGGACAAGGAGATAACTGAATCTCAGATCTATTTCAAATTATAGTTCTCCAGAATTATAGCACCACTATTTCCAACATTAGCTTCAGGAGCCCAGACAGAGTTGCATTTCAGTCATCCTTGACTGTCCATATGAATTGCAGTTCTGTGTATATTTGTCAGTCATTCTCAACCAGGCACCATGGGGTGGCTTGAGATCCATTCGGGAGTGCTGTGGGGTGCCATACAGTGTTAGCACTGTTAGGTTTATAAGCATGATTAACAAGATAAACACAGAGAGTTCAAATAGAAACCCATAGTTGTGGTCTTTCAGAGTTCATTGTAAAAGAAAGACTGCTCTATTATAAGCAAAAAAAAAAAAACAAAAAGAGAGAGAGGGCAAAGTAAGGACTGGTATTTTCTGAGGGGTGCTTCAAGTCTATCCAGGAGTGCCCTGAGTCTAAAACGGTTGAGAACCACTGGTTTATGGTATAGCTATGTATTGCAAATCATGCAATATGCTGTTAATTAGCACCGTTTTTTTCTTTTTAAATGACTAGTAATTTCAGATTCCTCCATTTTTGGTTGCTCAGCTGGAGACATCTTAGTGAGACCTGATATTTCAGAAAGTGAAGAACATTTTCCTTCTGAATATCAGACCTCTTGCAGGTGTCTTATGTTGGAGACTCAAATTAAGACATGCAGGAACACAAATCACTTTGAAAACCTTGGTCTGCATTCAGAAGTAAGCTGTTTTCTCCAAATTAGCTGGCCAGGTGGTTTTAGAAATGCCAATGTGACCATGCTAATATTTTCTTTAGTGTTAAATCATTTCTTGATTGTGAAGAAAAGTATTTTTGGATGGAAAGTCTATTTACAGAGTACAATCTATTAGATCTGATCCTGGATTTATAACTTAGGCAAATATGCTGTAACTGTTTCTGAATAAGAGATGTACATTCAGGTGTATTATGGATAGTGCACAGTTATGAGAAGATACTAAAATACATTTGAATAACGTTTTAAGGAATCAATGTGTTTTGAATTATTCAAACATGAATGAATCCATCTGAATGATAATTTAATTGACATGATGTTGTTAAAATGATCTATCCTCCTGCTTATGTGATGCATATGAGATATTAACAATGACTTTTATAGTCCAGTTCCGCTTTCCATTATAAAGAATTTGTTAAAATAAATCAGAATGATTTTTTTTCCTTTGAAATCAGAAATGTTTTGTTTTCTCCTTTTGTCCTAAACACTTACTTGTATCTCTGGACCTCTGGCCCTCCCCTAACAGGGAAGCTTTTACTTTTTGGGTGGGTGGGTTTAATTAAAATCTCAGATACACTCTGTCTCACTCCAGGGCTACACACACTGTATCCCAGACCCTTGCCTCTTGTAATGGGAAGGGCCTTTAGCAGGTTTAAAAGTTGGCTCACCTATATCATCCATCTTGTTTACACTAGCTGTCTTGTAGGTCTGTACAATAACTGCAGCCCCTTAGGAGGTCATTCTGAGGAGTATGGATATGTGGAAAACACTGGTGTAAAGCAGGAGCAGATGCCAAAGGCTTGGATTTCTCAGTTCCATTCTTGTTTTTGGTGGTGGTGGTGTAGGGGATTTGGGCAGGTAACTAGATAAAGGTTGGACAAAGCTATTTGTTGGTGTGGCATAGTTATATTGACGGGAAAGATCTAATTATGATTTGGGGAATCTATGGATTTAATTAGCTTAATGTGAATATTGGATTAGCATGAGTCTTCAGTTTTTAAGGGGGTATCCTGAAAGTGCTGAGGACTAGCAAATACATCTAAATTAAATAAATGCTGCTCTTCTAGTAGCAATAGCAACAATTTAACTCAGGAGAGCATCCTGAATATTTTGTCATGCTCTCATATCACTGTTTAATGCAGTTTATAAGTGATCTAAGAGCTTTCATAACTGAAAGTACAAGGTGAGTAGAAATCTTAGCAAAATCTCTTTCATTTGTATTTTACAACTTGCCATTTTGCAAGCTGTTGCTATCCCTGGGCAGTGTGAAAATTGTAAAATGTCAATTGGCCTTAACTGGAAAATAGCGAGTTTAGAATCATAGAGATTTAAAACCTTAAATGGTACGGTCACAGATATTTTAAATATTTATAGCTCATTTTAAACAATCAATAAAGTAATAGTGTTACTAGGGTGAGAAAAAAAATGTCCTCTCTGTGGGATTCATGTTCCATTTCTTTTCCTTATAAATAACTAGATGACAAACATATAAGTAAATTTATGTCCACTATGTCTCATTTATGCATTAATATTATGTTTATTTTTGCATTTTTCTCTTTTTTAATCTGAATACAGTAAATCATGCTGATGGTTGACACTGAGATCCTGGAGAACAACACACTGCTTCTGGCAGTGTCCTACCAACTGATCAAGATGAAATGACTATTAATGTTTCCCTATCCCCTGATTCATTTTTTTTTTTTTTTGAGCCAACACTGAAAGCACTCCTAACTTTTGTATTGGTAAGAAAGCAAATATGCTAATATGCAGTTTGTGGTAAAGGGGTTCTGTCAGCTGCATTTTTTGTGTTCTATTTAGATTACTCAATGATCAGTGTTGGATTTTAAAATTAAAGTCAGATTTTTAAAAATGCTTAGAATCCAATATTTCCCACTTAGACATGTATAGAATGGCCCTGTCTTTTGAATCTGCTCACCTTCTTTTTTAGGGAACTGGTCAGATTTATAAACTGACCAGCAACCAGCTGCTGTTGTTTGAACACTTTTAAAAAACAGACCACTCTGTTCCACTTCCTAAATGGAAACTCTGTTCTTCTGAAAATGCGTCCACAAATTCACTGTTAAAATTTAGAAATAAAAAATGTTTATTTTTAACTAATGTTAAGTGAATTGATATAAAACATCTTGGCCCAAATGTTTGGAACTGACTTGAATTTGAATGCCAAATTGTGATGGACCCAATTTGAGCCATTTTAAAGAATGATTTTTTTTGCAGTGTGTGTTAATTACTTATTGAAAACTGTACCTTATTTGTTTCCCTCATATAGGGCATCTACCCTATTTACACAAATATAAGATAACACTGAATATAAGATGACCCCCCCAATAATTAGATTCTCTATATGTAAAAGTTATATATTTGTTATAATTTTCCAGCTACAGAATCTAATTGTTGGAGGCTTGCCTTGAATTTGTCCCCCTCCCACTGCTACACCAGGGAAAATAAATCTGAGGGCGTGGAGGTCAAGAGCCCTCTTTGCCCTGTGCTGCTCTACCTTCTTCCCCTTGCAATTCCTCCTTCTCCTTACTTCTAAACCCTGTTCTCCCCGAGCACATGAAAATGAAGGGCAGATTTGAAAACACTGATTTGGAAATAAACATAACTATAGGAAAAGTACTACAGGCACCCATGGACTTAGTTCATCCACACTTGATGTATTTTACCATTTTTTGCAAACTGCTGCAAGTTTTAGTACAGGTACAGCATAGACTTTTAAACAACACTTTTATACCTAGTTATACCCACAAAGAATCCATGCACTAATTAGCCCCCACTCATGACTAGAACTGAGTATTCTTGCCACAAGTCCTGGAATCCTCCAAAAATTGAGAGGCATAGGGCTGCAGATCAGATGAGGGATAAGGCTGCCTGGTCCAAATCCATTTTATGGACAGTGGGGCCACACTAATCAATGCTACAAGATGAGAGAGGGGGGAACAGAGCCTCTCACCTACATAGATGTTTGGTGATGTTTTTCAGGCATTAAGTCTAGTGAAGAAACAGGAATTATTGGAAATGGGGAAAAAAGGTGAAGCTCAGCTGTGGGATTAAAGAGGAAGTTGAAATATATTCAGTATAGTGGTTCACCATGACTTGAAAAAGAGTCGGCACTGAGGGGGACTGAGTGCAATAGGCATTATATGTTATTCAGAAAGACTACCCTAATCTAGTTTTTGAGTAGGTTCTGATCAGCATCTTGGCCTTTATGGCTAAGATCAAATGTAGCCAAATAACGGTAGATGTCACCATTCCCTTTGAGAACCAGCAGCAAGCTTTTGTTGAGGCCCACAAATGGAAGTGAGAGATGTACAAGAATCTGAAGGATATCCTGAGGAGCCAAGGATATGACTTGATGGTTGAGTTACTGATCATCGGGGTGCACAGGGCATAGGACCACAGTAATGAGAGCATCTGCTGCAGATCCCACTATTATGTCAAGCTGATGCAATGCCTCATGGTGTCCAACACCATCCACTGATCCAGGAATATCTATGTGGAGCACATTGTAGGGCAGCACTAGTACGTGAACCCCACGAGACTGCTGACTGGAAGTGACACAGAGGGGACCACTTGACCACCCGCTATTGCTACATTTAAAGGATTCTAAGGACTTTAAATCCTGGACTCTTCCCTAACCCCATAATTGTATCCCACCTGTCACTATTTGTAACTGTCCATGTGCCAACATACCATCTCCCTGCTCAAATGCGGTTTTGTTTTGTGGGGTCTCCTGTATATTCTTTGCTGTATATGCATCATGTCCCCTCCCCACTTTTCCTTCTTCTGACCCCCTCATACTCAGGCTTAGTTGGCTGCATGTTTCATATGTAACTTAGTTGCATTCATACCCCTACCCCCACCCTCTATGATGTAGCCGCTCACTCAGGTCTTCTGTATTTCCTTGTACCTTGAACTTTGTC
Organism: Alligator sinensis; assembly: GCF_000455745.1. Classification (NCBI taxonomy): domain Eukaryota; kingdom Metazoa; phylum Chordata; order Crocodylia; family Alligatoridae; genus Alligator; species Alligator sinensis. The sequence goes on from NW_005841837.1 coordinate 4,813,898, forward strand.
ATCTTGAGCTTTAACATTTTTGGTGCCAAGGGGAGGGTGTCAGTGTTGGCTCTGGCCCTCCTGGTGCCAGCCTGGTATTGCAATAGGTCCAGGCCCAGTGCCAATTCCCTGTGGAAGGATCACTCATCCTTTTTTTTAAGGGACACACACACACACACACACATGGCTCTCATCAGCCTTTTTGGCACTAGGGGTGGGTGTTGGAGCTTACTTTGGCCTCTCCAAATGCTGGCCTGGTATTGCAGTACCTCCAGGCCCAGGAAACATGCACAAAAGTAAGTGCCTGATGATGGGGAAGATTAAAGGGATGAGAGAACTGGAGGTATGGTCACAATGGACCAAATCAAGGCATTGGGAGTAGAGGTGGACATATGATAGATAGGTCTGGGAAAAAGTGAAAAGGAAAGTGAAACTAAAACTGGTAAGCAAGTTGATGGCAGCATGGGTAAATGTAATTAAGATTGTGGTACTCTGAATCATACTGTATGTAGTTGTGGTGTTCCCTCTATTATGGACTACCATGTACTCTTCAATGTCTTCATCAGTGACTTAGATGTGGGTGTGAGGTGTACTCTGTCCAAGTTTGCAGATGATACTAAATTGTGGGGTGAAGTGGCCACTCCGGAGGTTAGGGAATGATTGCAAGCAGACCTGGACAGGTTAGAAAAGTGGGCAGAACACAATAGGATGCAGTATAACAAGGACAAATGGAGAGTGCTCCACTTATAGGGTACAAAATATCCAGCACACCTACTGGCTAGGAAATGAACCCCTCAGCAGCACAGAAGCAGAAAGGGATCTCAGAGTCATAGTGGACTCCAAAATGAATGAGTCATCAGTGTGACAAAATCATGAGCAAAACTAACAGTACTTTTTCATGCATCAGCAGATAGACTCGAGAGGGTCCAGAGGAGGGCCATTCATATGGTTAGGGGCTTACAGGGCCAGCCCTATGAGGAGAGTCTGAGGGACCTGGACTTCTTAAGCCTCCACAAGAGAAGGCTGAGAGGTGGTCTTGTGGCCACCTACAAATTTATTAGCGGGGCCCAGCAAGGAATCGGAGATGCTCTGCTCACCAGGGTGCCTCTTGGGGTAACAAGGAACAATGGTCACAAACTGACAGAGAGCAGATTTTGGCCTGATATCAGGAAGAACTTCTTCATGGTAAGGGTGGCCAGAATTTGGAATGGGCTACCTTGGGGGGTCTTTAAGAGAAGGCTGGATAGGCATCTGGCTGGGGTCATCTGACTCCAGCACTCTTTTCTGCCTAGGCAGGGGGATGGACTCAATGATCTTTTGAGGTCCCTTCCGACCCTAGCGTCTATGAGTCTATGTGTATGATACAATGGAAACTGATGGTGTTCTTTTGGAAAACTGAAAGGGAAACTTCTTATGCACTATACAAAGAGAAAGTGAATGAAGGGTGGGGATTCCAAGTTGTGTTTCTGTTTGTTTATGTGAAGTGTGTCTGTCTATGCTGCACAGAAGGAGCAAAAGGAGTACCAGATGGGCTGGGTTTGTTTGGTACTATTCAGGGACATTATTGCATACATATAATGTATGCAAAAGATCACTCTCATAGCTCTTGGCCTGGATAATGATGCCAATGTATGAAAAGATTTTTAAAGTTGTGAATTGGTATGGGATGCATAGCTGCAATACAGTTGGTGTACCATAGGAAAAAAATCAAGGCCTGGATTACAGAAAAAGAGACTCTGTCCTCAGTAGGGAGTTTCACAAGGGAAGAAGCACAGACAATTTGGAAGGGAGTGTTTAACAAAAGCTTACAGAAGCAAAACTACAACTTTGGTTGACTGCTAGTGCATTGGATTATTCTGGTAGAAGTGTCTCATTACATTTGGAAACAGGGTAGAACAGCAGAAGACTCCAGACAAATGTGCCATGGGGAAAAAAAAGCATATGGCATGTTATGTGGGAGTTTCAGTTTGCCAGAAAAATCTGGGGGAAGGCAGAGAAACTCCTACAGCAGCTGGGTGCTAAGCGCCATCTCAAATTAGAAGTGTTTCTATGAGAAGAGTGGGCCAGGGCTCAGAGGAAGGACAGAAGAAGAGTATAAGAAGCCATAGTAAGCTTTCACGTGGCATTGTGGAAGGCAAGAAACTTTCTAGTCTTGCAACAAGTAAAACTCTTCATAGAGGATACGTTGTGTTTGGGCTTGAGCAAACTGGGGTGGTATTGTTGGCAAAACACAAGAGAACTAGGTAAGGAGCATAAGAGGGATTTGTGGAAAAGAGAAGAATGGAGATACCTAGTAGATCTATGAGGATGAAAAGATGATGAGGCCTAAGTGACAGCAGAGCAATGGCTTCAGGCCAGGAGTTGTTTAGGAAAAAGGCATGGTGGGAGCTAAGACAAGACATATATAGGATAAGGGGTGATAAATGTTAATAGACAAGCCTGGGAGGCAACAGGGATTAATGTGTTATAAAGAAATGAAAGTGTCCAGGCCCCTAGAGTAATGGGAATTTAGGGAAAGTGAGAATTTTGAATAGTGTAAAAATATTCTATGGTTTTGTTGATGTTATTTGTCAATATTTTGGAAGCTGATGGAAGCCTGTTTTAACTTTTGACCCCTCATTGTTTTGCTTCTTCTTAGTCAATGTAGTTTGTTTAATACAATGTAAGCTGATGGATATTTGATATTTTCATAGTAAAAGAAAAAAGTTTCCATCGGTATATTTGTCCAATATGTGCTATGCATTTTATAGGCATGTTGACTGCATTTAATCAACTTCATAGCTGGTTTCCATTACTAAGGACATCCAGATCCATTCCTGCCCCTGTAAATTGTAGCTCATATCCATCCACCTGATCTTCGACGTAAACAGGCTACTTTAACATCCTACAAAAACTGATTACATTCAATTCACTACCAATTCTTGAGGAACTTAATGACCCCCTTCCACCTGCCCCCCCCGAGCCAAGGCTTAAGTCACAAAAGCCATTTTGGAACATGGGAAAAGAGCTGAATGACAAAAAACTTTGACATCAAGGAAAAATGGATCCAGCAGTGCAACATGTCGCAGGGCACCTCGGTGCCCTGCTCCTAGAGAGGAGAAACTGCCAGGGAGAGCGAGCCCTGGCAGGACACTAACGAGCACAGCTGCGGGTTGCCGGGGCAACTAAGGAGAGTCAGCTGGCTGGAAGGGGGCAGGGCCTGGCCCTTATAAAACCCAGGGCGGAAGCCAGGCTAGCAGTTCCCTGCTAGCAGTCCCAGAGGCAGGAACCCCCGGGGCTAGGGGGCGAGCACTGGAGGAGTGAAGGAGGGCAGCTCGAAGAGGTTTGAGCACCGTGGTTTAGCCAGGTGACGTTGAGTTAAGTTGTGGCCAAGAGACCTGTGTTTGGTTGTGGTTGTTTATTACTCCGGTGGTTTGGGCGAGGCTGTAGGGGTTGGAGGAGGCCTCATAGTGGGGCTCATGGTAAAGTGGGGACCCCGGTGCCAGTGAGGGTGCACTAGGCCCTGAGAGTTGCAGGGCAGAGTTGTGGGGTCAGTTATGCTCAGAGAGGAGCAGCTGAACCCCAAGGGACCCACAGGGGTGTGGGGTCCTAGCGCTAGTGAGGGCGCAGTATCCTTAAAGGGGCCTCATGGCGGAGCGTGAGGACCCCGGCGCCCAAGTGGGGCGCAGCAAGCCCCAGAGAGGGGCCGTATTATTAGGAGCCCAAGAGTGGGTATAGCAAGCCCCAGAGAGGGGGCAGTATTGTTGAGGAGCCCTAGTGTGGGCATAGCCAGTCCCAGAGAAGGGGGGACTATTGAGAAGCCCAGGATGAGCATAGCAAGCCCGGGTAATAGGCTAGTGCTGCAATAGACCTCAGACAGGGGCAGGGTGCTGCAGTGGACCCTGACAAAAGGGGTTAGCAGTACAGAGCCCAGGAGAAGGGCAAAGTGCGGCGGTGGTCCCTGGCAAGAGGGGATAGCAGCATGGTGCGCCCGGAGGAGGGAGGAGGCCCGAGGGAGCGGGCGAGTTGATTTGTGACAGGACAACGTCCAGAACATCTGCGAGGCTTGGGGCGTGGTATTAGGGGTTAGTAGGAGCCACATGTAGCCCATAAGGCTACGATGCCTGGAATGCACCCAGGGTACAGGGAGACCCCCGGTGGGTCCAGGAGAACACGGGGACGGAGGTCCCAGCTAACCGTGCCTAGAAGATGTAAGGCAGCCTCCCAACCTAACTCGAACTTACTCAACATCAAAGACGTGGCGGGCGAGAATAAGAGGGTGCCCTTGGGCTGGACTTGACACGGTGAGAGGGACCTCAGGGAGATCATGGCCCTCCTGTGGGATTCCGCCGTGACACAACACGATTGATATCATTAACAAATTGCTTATCACGGACCCCACACTTAAACTTCCTGGCTTTGCATTACCAAGGCAGAGATGTACAACACTGAATGGGGTTTGTACTGGACAAAGTAGATGTAACTGCCTACTACATAAATGGACATTCTTAAAGACCCCAAAGGTGAGTGTGGTGTAATCCAAGCTATAGTACACACCACAGAGGAATGTCCTATTTATCATTTTAATGATTGCATTTCAGACCTGCACCAGGCTACTGACAATGATTGCAACAGATATCAAATCTCAATCTGTGATTCTAGCCTTATCCCTCAGTGCCATTGTTTATAAGTTATTTATAGGATGTTTATATCTTGTTCAGCCATTCAGTTGCTCTATTCCATATGAATATATAAATAAAAGCTCTTGCTGCTTCTGGCAGCATTTTAATGATAGTATATTTAATGCAGTTTTCTTGTATGCAAAATAAGATGACGAGCTTTGCCCCCTCTGCTAATTGGACGAAGCTCATCTTATATTTGAGTAAATATGGTAAATTGGCCATTCCTTTTGAAAACATAGGTTCTAATGAATGTATATGATTATTTACTTTAAAAGGAATTTTATTTTCATTTATAGTCAATGATTGCATTGAAACGAAGTGTAGAGAAGACAACCTGTCTACTGTCTATTTTAGAAAAAACTTGGTATGGCAAAATATGAACTTTAGCCTAATTTATGTCTGAAAAACTTTCAGCTTAGTTGCAACATCTGGTTTTCACTGCAGTCTCATAGGTTAAGTTGTTTTAAAAGGGCTATAACCCAATATACTCTTTGCATAGCTATATTATTTACATTTCAAATGATATTGATTAATAATAAACTTGATATTTACACAGACACAGTATAGCATGTAGATACAATAACAGAATGAAGGGGAAACATCATGCTTTATGGAGATATCTCACTGGATCCCTGTGCCTTGACGTGGGTGGGATATCATGAGATGAGGAGAAGACACAAGATTTATCTGGAAAGAGGTCATTAGTCTTGGTTAATGATTTTCCATTAAAATGTTTTCCTCCTATAGAAAAAGGACTATAAAGACTGGGACCCAAGAGAGAGGATTCTAGTCCTTGTAAGGGATAACTACCTATTTACAAGGATTTTGTGAGGGTTCTGTGGCCTAATTATCCAGCAAAAACCAGAGATCATGGCAGGGGCAAAGCCAATCTAACCCAGCAGTTGCTGCACATCTGCATTGTCACCGATCATGGCAGGTGCAAAGCCAATCTGACCCAGCAGTTGCTGCACATCTGCATTGTCACTGTCTGTACTCTTCTGGTCCTGACCCAAAGACCAAGCTATCCACCACTACACTTGACTTTGACAGGTAAGTGATTAAACTACCATCCCAAAGGCATTTGAAACCTTTCCCCTCCCTCGCCAGACCAGTACAATGACACTTTGTTTAGTTGTAGGCATGAGTGGGTAGAGCAACCTACTTCAGTTACTTTAGTCTTCAGTGCTTTCCCCTAAATTGGGGTACACCTAACACTCTGTTAAGTGCCTTTACAGTCTGATCACCACACCCCAGGATATATGTATTTATTACACTTGAAATAGTGTCCATGAAATGCATAAGCTTGTCCATGTCAGTGACATGATATTGAGAACTCACTGGACTATAGCTCTTGGGGAATCCCAAAAACTCCAGGCTCCATGTCCTGGTGCTGTACAAGGGAGCCAGGTAGCTCTGAAGGCCCTGGTTTCAGTCAGGGTGTTCCTGGGGATTCCAAGTTCTCTGATGTGGAGCTGGATGTAAAACCTGATTCAGAGCTGAAACTCTCAGGGCTTTCAGATGCCCAGCACCAGGGCAGAGCTCCTGGAAACTCTGACTTGTCTCTTTGACCTGCAGAAGCAGACACTGCAGATCCCCAACCTTGGTGTAGGCCTACCCCTGAGCTTTAGGCTCTATATTCCTACCACTTGGTTTGACCCTTGAAATTCTCTTGGAAGTTCTGGATCTCCAACCGTAGGTAGAGTAGGTAGTTGGATTACTCCAGAGCTGGGGAGTGAGGCCTTTGGCTATGGGCAGAAAACTTCTAACTCCAGTTACTCCAGGACTGGTAACCTGGAAATTCCAGTTCTTATGGCTCTCGGACAGAACCACTAGGAAGATGTCCTTAATGCTGGAGGCCCATGGCTTTCAGGATCCCCTAGTCCTCGGGCTTCTCATTAAGTTTGGTCTTCTCCAGACTTGCAGACTCTGAAATGACTGGGTTCCTTTTAGGGTCTGCAAGTTAAGTGTGTATGTAGAGATTTTGTGGATGAGGATCTGTATGTGTATCACTGCTTCATATAGCTCTGTGTGTATAGGCCCCAATCCTGAGAATGCATATGTATAAAATTAATTCCATGCCTGGAAGTAGAAATCAAAATAGACTACTCATGGGTGTAAAGTTAACTTTTTATGAGTACAGTAAATATTTATAAGAGTAAAGCCATAATGTGTTTATGTGTATATCCCTGTGTATGTGTATGTGCATGTGACATAAAGAAAAGCAAAGTAAATGAGCATTGGAAAACTATTAAGTCCAATCTATCATTTCACCTGAATGAACAACCCCTTACTGTGCAGTAATTACAGTGTACATATAACAAGTCTATCAGCCAGTGTATACAAGATTAAAAGGTTAATTTACTTTAATTTAACAGTTATGTTCCTATTTCTCTGTATCACTATGGGAATTAGGCTTTAATGTCATTGGTTACTAATATTGTTTATTAACTTAAGTAAATTCTATTCAGACAGACACATTATCTTCTCTCAATTAGATAAACAGGGCTGTCATTCCAAATGAACACTGTTTAGGGACGTGAAGAATGTCTAATCATATTTTTTTTATTTGAATTAACTTTTTGCCATGTTAGCAATCAGAGCAAACTACCTAACATTATTAGATTTTTTTGTAAATGCTAAGTGTGATCTTAGGCTTCTATTTCAGCTAATGGGAGACAGAAGTAGGGGTGGGAAAGCAGTGATTGAAATGGGACTAGAATGAGACTAAAGCACCAGGCTTTTAAAAATCCCAGGCAAAAAACCTTCATGATCAGATGACTTTTTTTTTTTTTTTAAATTGTATTTGACTATAAAATGTTTCTTAACTGTAAGTGGGGTAATGTTTCTCTAAGTCCTCAGAAAAATCAAAATGACCTACAAACACAGAATGACATGTTGGGCTAAGTACAGACCGTCAAAAAGTCTGTGGCTGAATCGATTCAGTCTTTGCAGCTTAGTCTAACCTGCAAAGATTAAACTGAGAAACAACTAGATACACATTTACCGTTGATTCGGGAAACACAGGCACATGCCTGCAGTGGCTCAGGCCAGAAGCCAGTTGGTGCTAAAACACAGCTCTCTGACACTTCCTCTTCCTGCTGCCCCTGAGGTCTTTGGGATTTGCAGTCCAGCATCACAGAAGCAGGAGTCTGCAAGATTATTCATCACTTCCTTTTTCTGCTTCCAGGTGCCTCTAGGATTTCTAGTCCACAGTCATAGACGGCGGTAACTTTCAGTAAGTTTAGCACCAGGGCAGCTCTGTACATGAGAGAAGGGGAGTTTAACACCCCCTCCCACCTGAGACCCCAGCCAGGGTTTGCCTGGGGAGGTCAGTCCCTACCAATCCTTTTGTGCTGCAGCAGACAGCACAGCACAGGGCTGGAAAGCATGCTGGGATGCTGAGGGACTCTAATTTTCCTTAAACCAGGAAGAGGTCTGGGACAGAAGTGTCATAAACCAATTTGACTCAAATCAGTTAAGTCTGATATTACATTCAACCAGGCTTATCTTAACCCAGTTGCAGCCATTTTGAAACTGGTTTATGTGCACTGAGCTTCTGTTCTGTTACAGGTTTAAACCAGTTTCTGATCACTGAGAATGGTTTGTGTAACTGCTGTCCCTAGCTTCAAAGAGGAATAATGGAGCACCTTTCATTGCCCATGTAATCAAATACTATGACACTTCTTATCCTGATATCTACAGGAGAGAGCTGCCAAAAAGGAAGAGGTGAGGTTCTTCCTCAGGTGATGGTCAAGAGAAAAAAATGAAATCACCATTGAAGAACCCTTGCTGTTTAGAGGTAGCATTGTTTCCAGTAGCTTGACTTCAAGCCCTGCCTCAGCCACAGATGTCCACCTGTGAACTTGAAAAATATCACACAATCTTTCTTTGCTTCAGTTTCCATCTGTAAAAGAGACGCATTAAAAAAAATAAGCTAGGTTAATAGGGTTACATTGACTTGGTCCTGAGGTTCTCACATACCAGCACATGGGCAGGTAGAAAACCTAGAAAAATGGGTCAGAACATTGGGGTTTGGATAGAAGGCCAGACATGTGACAGAATCAAAAACCAAATGGTATATCTGCCTTCATTTTTCAGAACCAAAAGAACCTACTACACCAGCACGTGGAAAAATGCTATTGGCAGCAGTTAGCAGCATGTGGTTGAATTTTTACAACTTCCTTAATTACTAAAATTAGCAAACATTCCTCTGAAAAGGTTGGAACCTTGACATGGCTATAAAAGTTACTGTTCTTCTTGAGCCTAACATCACAGACCCAAGCCAGGAAAATTAATTTAGCCATCAGGAAGAAATTTATTCCCTGCACAATTCTGTGCTATTTACATTGACAGAACTATGTGTTTGAAGTTAGCTGGCATACTGTTATCCAAGGTTAGTAAAGACAGTCATTTTTCTCTTGAACAGGAAAAGATGACATCTTGGACAGCTGAAAATTAAATCTAAACCAGGTGACCTCCCTGTTCCTTATGACTTCACTGATAAATGTAACATACTGTGCTCGTGAAGGTATTTGTGATTGTTTCTAGGCTTTGTTTTTGGGTGAGCGAATAGGATTAAAGTTATTGATTTAACCACCACAAGAACATAAAAACTGCAGTTTACTGGGTCAGACCATAGATCCACTTTGCACAGTACCCAGTGCCACATAGTGGCACAGTGGATACTGAAAGTGTGAGTGAACAGCGTATGACCAGGGTTTTCCCCCTATTCCTCTTCCACTTGCAGCCACCAGCATTAAGGGTTAAGGAAGTTGATTCAGAGGCTGTTCTCCCAACTCACATGTTCAGTAGCTACTGGTGCATGTTTCATCCAAAAATGAATCCAATCCCTTTATGAATTTTGTTAAACTGTCAGCTTCCATCACTTCTTGTGGCAATGAGTTCCACACTTCAATTACATGCTATGTGGGGGGGGAAAAAAATGTTCTTTGTTTATTTCTAAACTCACTACCTACTAGTTTCATTTTATGACCCTTCGTTCTTATATTATGTGAGAGAGTAAATAAGTCCTTATCTAATTTCTCTTCACCATTTAGTATGTAGTAAAATCTTAATATGCCCCCCCTCAAGCCTCGTTTCTAAACTGAATAGGTTTAGCCTTGTTAGTGTCTCCTTACGGAAGCCCCTCTACCATCAATCATCCTTGTTGCTCTTCTTTATCCTTTCTGAAGTGTGGGCACCAAAACTGGGAACGGTATTTAAGGTTTGGGTGCATCATGGATTCGTAAAGGGGCATAATGATACTTTCCGGTTTGTTTATAATTCCATTCTAAATAATTTCTAATATTTTATTTGTCTTTTTGATGACTGAGTTGTGAGCTGGGCTAGGTCAATCTAAATACCCAGGTGTGCAGAAGGTTAAAAAAAGTGGGACACATAATCTACATGAGTGCACCTGATCCAGGAGTTAACCTGATCTTGTAATTGCCTGCATGCATTCATAGTACAGCCTGAGTGCTCAGAAAGCCCATTTACTCACCCCAGCCCCTGGGCTATGTTACTCTCATCTCCACAACCTTGACTGGGCTACTTTTAGCCTCCAACACCCCCATACATCTGCCACTGTCCCCTCCCCCCTAGAGCAGCCAGTCCCCCACAAACTCACCAGCTCCTCCCCTGAGTTACTTGAATTGGGGTGCTCACACTGCTTTCAGTAGTTGCAAATGTCTACAAACAGTGTTCCCTGTGGTGCGGTATGCATAGCTCCTTGTTTAGTTTTGGCAACTTAAAGCAACCCCCTTAAACTTAGGGCAGGAGTCATGAACTCTTGTTCACACTCTTTGCAGTACTCTAGCCAAGGAGCTGCCAACATGTGTACACACTTTGTTTTTGTAGTATTACAAAGTTCTGAGCTACTTGTAGTATTAAAATGTATCTGAGCTCACATTTGGAGGTCCTCTCTGGTTGTTGAGTAGCTCTCTTGTTGCACCTGTTCATCTGATTGATATTCAAGTGTGACTCAGGCAACATGTTCGGCTGGCCACACACTGCATGCTTAGGTTGAATCAGCACTAACAATGGGAGCACAAGTGTTTGGGCCCAGTCCTGCAAACCTTTATGTTCATGCTTATCTTTCTATGTGAATAATCTCTGTGGGACTACACAAAAGTATAACTGTTATACAAGGTTGCATGTGTTTTCAGAATTGCAGCACCATAGTTATACACGGTTACCATGTAGTAACCTATGGATACAGAGAGATGGCACCTTTATGCTGCCATAAACATTTTTATGACCGCAAAAGTTCCAGGCAAACAGATATCTTTGCACTTTGTCACTCTGAATGCCCCAAAATGCCACAACCAAACAGCTAGAAACAGACATGTCCAGTAGAAATGCAATCAGCTGTGATATGACATAATTGCTTGCTTATTGTGTGCTGTAGGAGTCCCCTGGCTTCTGTGCCCAACTTGGGGTGCACATCTGCATTAGGGGAGTCTTCATGGGGGATCCCCTGCTTGCAGACATGCACTATGGGAATCCCCTGTAGGGGATTCACATGGCACACATCTTACTGCTGCACTCCAAATTGGGGTGTGGTCATTGTCCCATGGATTGGGCCCCTGGAACCCTGACTGTGGAAGGGGCCTGATCCTGAAGGAGAGAGGCCTTGGCAATGTTTGTAGATACCAATGAAGCAGATCAGCTGTGCTGGGACATATCCCAGCACAGCTGATTCTGATCCAAAGATACCATCTGTTGATAGCCTTTATGACCTTTAATTTTATTTTGCATGTACACTCATATATATGCATGTATACATGTGTGTACACATAAATTAGAACAGCAATCATGGAGCTAATAGAAAGTTGGAAATTCTGTTCCAAAATTCTAAAGAATAAAATATTGTTTGATGTTTGCAGTGAAAGCTATGCCTTGAAATTTCTTGCAGAAAGACAACTGAGCAAAAAAAGGAATTTAGAAATAATCAGTTCCCCTCCTCTACCCCAACAATCCTTTTAGGATGAAATTGACTCAAGGCTGGTGGAGCATTGTTGGTAAAGAGACCACATGAGGTCAGGTCTCCTCAGCTCCATGTCTCAAGCTTGAAAACCATGAGAGATGCTAGCATCTCCAGGTTCCTCCCTCCATGAGAGAGACTATGGAGTCCTGATTTTGAGAGACCCCAGGGAACACCTGCCACACACAGTACTGGATCATGGAAACCCAGTTTCCCCAAGCAACCCTTTACATCATTTATCAAAAAAAAAAAAAGGCAGGTTTCTATTAGTAGATCACTGCAATCAATACTTTTCCGAGCAGTTAACTTTTAATAAACCAAGACTGTCCAGAGTAAATGTGTTCCACTATAAAATTCCCAGGTAACTTCAGTATTTCATTGGTTTGTACAGCAGTTTTTAATCTCAATATACATTGTAACTGTGTTGTAGACCTGCTTGATAAAGGCTGTGAAAACACCAGCTGCTCTGTGGGCACATGCATTTGTCATGCAATTAATGATGCAGATCTTGTTGTATGTTTCCATAACATGAATTGCGCAAGAAAGTTTTACACAAGGAATTAGCTACATGGTGTGATCTCACTGAAAAAAAAGACAAAAAGGCTCTAGAGTGCCTTAAAAGCAGGAACCAGATTCATCGAAATGAATATCAGTATTTTATTTTATGTAAGAAATGCATCTTTAATTATTTTGCTATTCAGGCTAGGTACAGATGTTATCGTTATTGGGCAGAAAACTCTACAACCATAACCAGATGTTCATGGCACATAGAATGCTTTAAAAATGGTGGATATCACTCCAAGTTAACTCTGGATGGATGGGGCATCAGACTAAAGTGCTTTATGTCAGAGTGCTTTATTGAACATCTGTACCATATCCCATTGTGAGTCAAGGTAGGTTGCATTCCATTGGCATCCCAGGGGCCCCTCACAGGATGGCATGTTAGCCTCAGCTGCGGCTTATGTGCTTTGGGCAAGCACAAGCCCAGCCCCGCCCCCAGGCTGTCACACAAGGGGAAACAAAAAAGGCTCCATCTCCTCCCCATGTGGGTGGAGAAATGGAGACCCCACTGCCACACAGACCCTGCCTCCCCAGCTTGCTGGCTCAGGTCCTGAGGGGGGTGGGTTGGGTCTGCATGACAGAGGGGCTCCATTCCCCCAGCTGCATCCACATCACTTTTTGTGGCCCTGGGAACTGGGGGCATGGTGGGGATGCAGTCCCCTACCATGCAGACCCAGCCAGGCCCCTCCAAGTCCCAACCCAGGGAGCTAAGGGGGGGGGGGGGGGGGGGGGGGGGTGAGCATGTAGCATGGGGTCTCCATTCTCCCAATACCCCTAGTTCCCAGCATGATGAAAAGTGATGCAGCCCTGAACTGCAGCTCCTGGTTGCAGATGGGGGAATGGAGGCCCATTGCTATGTGGACCTGGGCCACCCTGTCCAAAATCCAAGCCAGCAAGCTGGGAGGGGGGACTGCATGGAGGGAGTTCCATTCTCTGCCCCATCTGCTTCTAGCCACTGCTGACAGCTGGCAGGGGGATGGGTCTGGGAAGAAAGACTGGGAGTTATGTGGGAGCACCCTCAGCCTGCTGTGTTCAGCTGATGCATGCTGCTTTTGTGCACCCCCTTCCCAAGGCAAGTGTCAGTTCTGTTTGCTCCCACTCTTATCTAGGTGCTTTGAGTAAAACAGGATACTTAGAGCACTTCTGCCTTGGGCTGCTTGAATGTCTATACTTAGCGTAATCATCATCCATTCTCATGAAACTCTAACCATTGTTGTTCTCACAATTCAATAGTGTTGGTCTCATGGGGTAACTTGTTACCCCACCAGCATGAACAAAATGGAACCAGTGACAACAGCATAAATGTACCAAAAACTATATTTATTAAACATACAGATTTTTTGAAAGAGTATTTATGATGATTTGAAACCAAAATATTATTTAACTAGAACTATGAACAACATTTAAACCTCTTTTTAGAGTTTCAAAAGTAGATGAACAATTTGCTAAGTCTGCAGTTCACACTGTCTTCAAACTAACAATTACTTCCAAAAACAGTTCCTAACTGTTTTAACTAAATATTGCATTCCTCACAAACCAACAGTGATGTACTATGGTGCACAGAAATAAATTGCTTACATTCTTTGCATCATTTCTGGGTTTTGCTGTCATCTGTCCTTGGACAAAACGCACAATGTTCACTGGTGCTTGCAGAAGGTTCTACTTGGGTGCATTGTGGCAATTTGTAATTTAGGGCAGTCATACCAGACTTGATGGACTTAGACAGATTACGTGTATCCATTGCTCTTCGTTTTATTTGTCCATCAATCAACTGTTCTCCAAGCTCCTGCAAAAAAGAGTGCTGTCTTCTTAAATGTGAACTTTGCTTCCAGTTTCTGTTGTGTCTAGCCAAATGATGAGGCTGGCAATGGCAGCCACATCCTGCATAGTGAAAAAGTGTCATTGGCAACCTCTTGATTTTTTCCATCTGCAGGTGGTCATATGGAGTAAGTGGTCATGGCTCTCTGCCCTACCCTTGGTTTTTACTGTGGTCATGGATGATGTCTGACTTTCTTTGCTCTCCACCCACTGACAGACCATGGTGCATGCTTGACAGCAACAGCACAAATTTGGACTTCTCTGGAACATAGGAAATTAGGGTGAGTTCCCCATCAAAAGCAAAAATTAATGAAAAAGTTTCCCTTCTTTAACTTGCTTGCATTTCATTTGGGAAATCAGCCTTGTTTTTCTGAATTGTACCCACATAGGTCAAGTCCTGCATTAGCAGTCTTTCTGCCAGGTCAGTACTTGTAAAGAAATTGTCACCCACAACATTCCTTCCCATCTTGTACCAGGGATGAGCCACTTTTCAATGACCTGGGTACCAAGATTACCTCGATGTGGAGCTTCTGGTCGCTTGCCCAGTAGATATCTCCAGACAGGGGGAATGATGTTGCTGCATCACAGCACCAGTACATCTTCAAGCCAGATTTGGCAGGCTTGCTGAGCATATACTGTCTGAAGGGACAGTGACCCCTGAACGCAATGAGCTGCTCATCAACCATCAGGTATAATCCTGGAATATACCATTTCCTGAGTTGCTCCACAAATTATGTCCATATATCTCTGAAGGCAGCAAGCTTGTGCACAGGTCTCCTTTCTTCATGTGTCAGTTTGTTGTCAAATCTCAGGTAGTTGGTGATTTGACGGAATTACTTTAAACTCATGGTGGCATGGAAGCAAGGACGCCCGATGTGTTCCTTCCACAACTCCTCCAGTGCCTTGTGACCACCATAGTATAGACCACTCAGCAGTAGGAGGCCAATGTAGGCTTTCAGCCCTGTTTCGTCCAGATTTTTCCACTCCTTTCTATTTTTCAGGATGGCTATCATTCCACTCCTGGAATCTTCTTTCTGCCTCTGTTTCTCTTATGATAACAGTCAAGATATCTTGTGAGAGAAACAGGTGCAATATTTCCACCACTGTGTCTTTATTATTTTCTGTTGTTGGCCCAGCACTTTCATGGACTATGTCCTTGGCTGTTCTCCAATGATGTATGAGCTGTGGGCTTTTTTCCCCACACTCTGCCATTCCTTCCTCTAAAGGTGTCATCACCTGCAATGTTTACTAGGGGTGGTGGCAGTGGTTCTGCTCTATGTCCTGCTGTAGCTCTCCTCGGTCTTCCATGGTGGCCCCAGGCTGGTCCTCTTCTCTTTCCCACTGGAAGTGTTGGCATCACTTCTGCTTGTGGCTTCAACTCCTCATCTGAGCTGGATGAAGCTTCCATAGACACAGTCTTCTTGCTCTGAACAAACTCCCATGTCTAGAACAAAGTCAGTGTCATCACTGCCTTGGGATAAGATTTAATCAGTGGATGTGTCACTGTCACCCCAGTTACCTGTGCAAGACAAACTTCAGCACTGAATATGTGCTGCCTTGTCATCCTGGACTGCAGGAAAAAAAAGAAAAAAATTGATTACTGCTGAATGCATATACATAACAATCAAAGACAAGCCTGTCCACTTATGCTATCACAGAAGCAATTCCACCCTGCCCTATGGCAGCACAGATAGCACCCTCTCCTCCTGGGCACAGAGGCCTGCAGGCAACCCAAATATGGGTGGATGTTGTTCGGAAACCACACAATCAGGGGCTTATTGAGAACCGGTAAAAAGGGCATGGGGGTGTCAAGTCTTTACCATTGAAGGGGACTCCATAGTGTATGCTGTATTGCAGTATGATGTTGTTCTATTTCTTCTCTGCTGTCCTTTTGCTGCTTGTCCTCACTTCCAACAAAGGCAGGGAAAACTAGCATGTATGTTATGGGAGGGGCAGGAAAGGTAGAGTTTTGCCATGAGGAAAGGGAGCAGAGGTAGATTTGGGTGCGACAAAGGGGTTTTTTGTTTGTTTGTTTGTTTTTTGGCAAAGGGCAGGGTATTTTGATGACCATGCAGCCTGCAAACAAGGTGGTTAGCAAATGGGATTACCACATCTTCTGTAAAAAGAGTGGAGGATGGAGATCCATTAATTACCATGGATACCTGAAGTGGACATGAATGAGGTGTGAATGAGTGCTGACCTTTCAGATGCATCCACCCAAAGTAGCCAAACAGGTCTAGGCCTCTCATTTATACAGAAATTGCATTGGGGTAACATGGGATTGGGGTAAATTGTTACCCCATATGGAAAAAGACATTCACACCTTAGGTAACATATTACCCTGGGCAGTCTTTCATCCACAGAGTAAACCATTCATGTAAGCTGGCCATTCTTTGCGGATATTGTGTACTGTGGTGCCAGTGACAATGTCCTAAAAAGGGGAAAAAAAAAAAAAAATTGGATTAATTAACTTTTAAGATACTGTACAAAATATGCATCTGGGGTAGGAAATTACCCCATGGGAATGTATGAAAGTTAAGGTTTTATAGTGTTACTAGCTAATTTTTCATCAAGAAAAATGATAGATTTCAGGGAGTATTTACATGGTGTCCCCTCATTTCCCTGCTCACCGTTTGGAGCCGGCCATGTAATGATTCTCTTTGCTGCCACCACCTTCTCCTCTAGCCTCTGGCACGGGGGCTCCTTCCCCCTGCCCAGCTCCACCTCACAGCAGAGCTTTCTCTCACCTCCCCCTCCCTGCCAGCTGTTGTCGGGGCTGGGTGGCTTGAGCTGGGCAGCAGGGGGAATCTGGAGCATGTTCACTGCTGCCACAAACTTCCTCAGCAGTGTCTCAAACTTGGGCCCCCACAGCCGAAGCCCGTGCAGCCAATTGCCACCCTGACTGCTTGGCAGCACATGTGCAGTTGGTCAAAACTGATAAGACACAGGCATATAGACAGACAGACTAAGCCCATTTTTATATTAGAATAGTAGTTACCTAATTTTGTTTGTGTTTTAACTTGTATTTGTCCTGTCCAATTAATATGACACTCTTGGCAACTGTTCTTTTACAACAAATGCTGGTGTGAGACCTTTGGGCACTCTTACATGTGCTCCGGGAGGGGGGTGTGTGCATGCTTTTAATTAGGAAGTCTAGCTAATTAAAAGTGACTGAGCATCACATGTATCAACATCCCCCACACTGAAAAATGGCAGTGGGGTGCTTTGAATTAAAGCTCATCAAATGAACTTTAGTTCAAATCACCCCACCATCATTTTTCAGCATGGGGATTCTGATACATGTCGCGTTAGTCTGGAGTGCATTTATTTCCATGCTCCAGCAGATTCAATTAATTGAGTCTGCTCCAGCATGCTGAATTTCCAGTGCAGCAGAGCTGGCTCTCTGCATGTCCATAGGAGCCCTTGGTTACTAAAGGCAGTCATTTCGCAAGCTGAAATAACGGGATACCTAACCAGTTGTATGTAGTATATAAAATAATGTATATTGCAATTTCATTGTTATTTGTTTTTTGTTTTTGTGTTTTCTTCATTATTAAATCCTCTCTATTGAAAGTCTGAAGAAGTAGAAGTCTGGTATCTTTAGGAAGCAAAAACAACTTTAAACTTAAAAAAAAAAAAAATCTTTAGAAACGTTGAATTATAGTTGAAATAATGGACGAGATCTGATACTCAATGGGGTTTCCACTTGGGTTTCTGTCTTATGCCTTCATAACTGTGGTCCCCAGCTGGTGTATATATTTGTGATTGCATTGAAAACAGTGTTGAGCCCCAGCTCAAGTCTGGGATCGTGCCTGGTATGCAAAGGCCAATAAAGATACCAGGGGTGAAAGTACAAAGAAGGTTTATTGCTAGCAATAAAAGGTGCAAGCGGAATAATTTCACGTAACAAGCACACCAGATTACTATTTCTAAGCATCTTTTATACAGGAGTTTTTGAGCCTTCGTAAGCATGCTTGTTTGCTGATTGGTTATAAGTGAGTGACGCAAGAAGTTCTTTACTGACCGTTTTTCTATACCTGTGTTTTAGCTATGTATCGCATTTACATACATGTATGTTTCATTAGCATACTTTTTCCCCACCTAGGGGTGTGACTTTTAGTATTCTAATGAGCCCTTTTAACCCAGTTCCCTGTCTTTTTCTTTTTGTTTTCAAGCCCCCTTTATATAAGACTGTCCTCTCCTTATCATTGCAGATGGGCATTCATCACACAACATTCTCTTCTGCTTCGTCTTCGGGTAGCGCTTTCTAGGTCACTCCTTACAACAGGGCAGCCTTTTGCACCAGATGATGTTCTAATCTAGTATCTATAGGACACCTTGAATACTTCTCTGGGATGATGCACTATTTTTGTCTCTATAACCAAAGACTAACTTTTTTTTTTTTTTTTAAATCTAAATGCTTAGGGTGTCTATACAGGTGCTCTAGGGTGCAGTGGGGGTGGTTTAATTAGATAGCTGCTTTAATTAAAGTGCCTGCAGCATAATGTGTACTCAGCATCCTGTGCTCCAAAATGGTGATGAGGTGCTTGAACTAAAGCTTGTTTGAGCTTTTGTTAAAACACCCCTGCCTTCATTTTGAAGCATGAGGACATGGAATAGACATGACATGGAGGCTGCTGGAGTGCATTAATTAACATGCCCCAGCAAACTAGATTAAATGAGTCTACTCCAGTGCATGCTAATTAGCATGCATTGCAGCAGATGTCCTGCATGTGCATAGGTGCTCTTAGTCTCTAAAAAGCTCTTGACCTAAAAATAATGTAACAGAATGCTGGGCATCCTAGAAGATTCTTGCAGCTAAAAAACCTACATACAAAAGCTGGATAAGCATAGAGAAGAGAGGAAATGCAGAAAAGGGAGGGTGATGATGATAAATTCCATTCACAAGCCCTTGTATCTTATGCAGGTTGTTGAGAGAGAGAGAGACAACCAGGTTTAGAGCTGGCTAAGAACTTCCCCCAAAGTTTGAGGCTGCATCTGTTCTGTCTATATCTTACCTTTCTGTTTTAGATCACTTGCATGTCCCCGGTTACCACAGAATCCAAGCACCTTCCACCCACAATGCTTTGGGTTATTTGGGGTGTATATTTTCCCAAACAAAGCAAGCATGAGTATACCTAAAGCTTCTTATGTTAATAACTCTAAATGACCCCTAATGAAGTGGGACAGGAGAACTGAGCTGGTCTCTCTCTAGTCAAAACAGTTTTGATCTTGATTTTAGTAGAGCTAGGATTTCAATCTAGATCTTCTCATAACAACACAAATCATCTTGGCCTATATTGCCCCTTTAAAGCAAAGTTGAATTTCAGCTGTATATGCAGGCTGGTTGGCCACCCTGAACTAACATGGACAGGGAACAAGATCTTCATTTTTTGAACCAATAAAGAAGTCTTTCCCCCCTCTAACTTATTTCTAGTAAAGACATTTCTGCTGTCCTTCCATAAAAGCCTCGGGTTGATTTAACTCCTTGAAATAGATGCTGTCACAAGCTATGAATTATGCCCTTTTCATATGCTGCAGCTGAATGCAACTCTCATGACATAACAATCTGAGTAGATTATTCATATCAGTCAGCAATTCTGCCTTTTTTTCAAGATATTTTTATGGTTCTAGGTGAAAATAAAGATACTTGTGCCATAGTTATAGTACTTTTGCCTCTCTTATAGGGCTTGTGGAAGGGAAACAACCTGAAATCTCTCTAATAGGTGAAATAAGGAAACCAATAACTGTAGTGACTAGATTGCTTACTTCCACAAGTTCTTATATTTCACTTTTCAATATTTCCAAAAAAGAGAAAATTGTCACATTCATTTGATTTTATATTCAAATCTCGAGTGTCTAAACACAATATTTAGATATTTAAATAAGAGTTATCTGGGCATCAGTGAAATTTAGGAATGCTAGGAATTTAGGAAAATGAAGCCACTATTTTGGGGTGCTTAAGAAACAAATTCTAATATTGGGTACATAGAATTGAAAATATGGCCCTGTATCTAATTTTTGTTTCAGATCCAATTCAATTTTATGCACTATGATCTGTAAAAGTTTATGGCATGTACATAACTAATACAGTTAGATGGGGACTGTATCCCAGAAAGAACACTTACTAGTAATCAGCATAATATGTATCATCAGGTCATATTCAAAATACCACCTTGGTCATGAAGCCTGTGTAATTGAAAATGCAGTGCTGCTTTCTGCAGTATATTTTCTTGTATGTTACCCTATTTAGTTTAATAAGCAGCGGGATTTACATAGAGAGCATTTTATGTTCTCAGGGAGAGAGTCTTAAAAGACCTTGATAATAAATCACTTTCTGCTCCTATTCAAGTCAGTGAGTCTTTTCATTGACTTCAGGTGAGGATAGGATCCATGCTGCTATACTGTCTGATGACTACAATTAGGACTGAGTTTGCAGAACCATCTTGCCTTCCTTAGTTTGCTCCTACTGAAAACTGTTTGAAATTCCCATGCTAAAAATCCATATTTGCCCAAAGACACCAAGGTGACATGGAAGAAAAACTAGTTATAGGACAAAGTAACCAGGGATCTGCATTTGTTAATTATTGATCAATTAATTAGTACAGCCATTTCTCCTTTAAGTATGGCTCTATCAGGTATTGTTTTTCAATCTTTCTTTCTCTTTTTCTCTTTCCTTCTCTTGCTCTTTCTCTCACAGGGATATCATTGAGGAAAGTTCAGCAACACAGATGTAAATCTGGTTTGTTTGGTTTTTTTTTTTTTTTTCATATCAACTTACTATATTCTCTATGACCCAGAGAGAAAATCTCAGTGCAGCCTAAATATTTCCTCAAAGCTATTAAATATTTGTTTTGTTTGGGGAAAATGGCATATGGAAAGAGATCACTAAATTCCTTGAGTTTGGCTCAACAGAGAACGGGAATTACCAGTAGGAGATCAAATTTCAAATTCTCCCCAAGCTGAGGAAGAGAAGGCTAAGATGAAACAGCTGGCACACTTTCAATCACTACTGCAGGTGATGAAGCATTTTGCTCCAGCTCAGGGTAATCAACTGCTGTAGGGACAGAGCTAGATAGAATGTGAATGGCTGTCACTCCCATTTATTACAGAAACAGTTGCGGGTGGGGGGCCATAATTGTTGTATAGCCTCCTTGCAAGAGCTTGGAAACTGAAGGGCAAAGCTCTAATTGAATCCCTGCTTCAAACAACTAAAATAATAAAAAGAAACAGGATTGGATTTTTCATTGTGTGGGAGCACAGGGGCTTCCATATGAGAACTCAGCTGAACAAATTATCTGTATATTAATAGATCATAGGTAAGTCTCATTTTTCCCAATGCTTATTTTCAAAGCAATAAAATGACTACAGCTGTATTCCCTTATTGCTTGGTTACTGCCACCAGGCTTCATTTAATAAGGAATAACTGTAGATAAATCACAACATCAAATTATGCACAGTGGTGTGACTTGGTTTGGAAAGCCAGCCAGCTGCAGTGTCTCCTGAAGTTAATAAATGACCTGAAATCAATGTTGCAGGTCTTGAGAACTCTGAGGTTAGTTTGTTGTAATCGCCAGTAAGAAGGCAGTCTTAGCACTAGAGTTCCAAGGTAATTTTCATAGTTCTACTAACTTTTTACTGATTGTTTGAGCTACTTTGCAACTGAAATCTATTCAAAGTGAATATCTCTCCCCTATGTCAATGAAGTAGAATACTGAATTTAATTTATTTATTCTAATTGTTTTGTGACATAATGTCTGTTTTAAGGTTTGATCATGAGCTGCCAATACCCTTGGCAGTTTTCACTGAAAGTTGCATCTTTGGAAGGGTTGTTTAGACATATTAGAACAAGCAATAAGGTGTAAGCTATGTGGAAATTTCTGTGTTGTTTTGTTTTTTATTTTTATGGAAGACCTGACTCGGGTTACCTTCACTCTTGTATTGCTACTTTGTAAAAGACTTCATTTTTTCCCCAGGATAGAGGGGAGAAGAGTAGGAAAAGTAGTAGTAGTAATTTATTGACAGTTTTCATTATGCCTGAAGGTGCTTGTGCCAGCTTGTAAAGAACAAGTTTTTCCATCGATTCAGTTGGTCTATAAAAGATATCATGTTTACCCAAAGAACCTAGCTTGCCTATATCTTCAGACCAACAGAGCTACAACCAATACCCCCAAAACTTGGTAAAAGCATACATTTTGCCAATTTAACAAAAATAAAAGAGAACATGATATATGATGATACAAAAATAGATAAAAATGAAACATTATACATTCAAAGATAAATGAATAAAAACAGGAGGATTCTTTTTGATTATGGCCCTTATGCTTTGTGCCAGTAATGGAAGTGCATCTAGGGGGTACAGGACAGTCTATAAATTGCTAAGACCTACATTATTTTTTTCATTAACACAGTATTTAATTTTTTTCACTAATAGAAAAATCCATTTTTTCTTATTTTATTCAAAGAATGGACGAGACCACAAATAGTGATGTAATTGTTTATCTCATTCTTCCAACAAGAGCACACAATGTCTATATATGGGATCTGACCCTACCTATCCATAATGACTGCACATCTCATTTGAGTGAATCACAGTTCATTAATTTCCTGCCATTGTTCCTCAAGGAGACGGTCCTCCAAGCTCAAAGGGAGTCAGTCTCAATGTGCACCAAGGGGGGGCAGTAGTGCTAAGAAGCCCCCATGGCTCAGCAAAGGCATCCAGGGATGCCTGAGGGGGGTGGGAAAAAAAGAGGTGTACAAACAGTGGAAGCAAGGGCCTATCACCAAGGAGGATTCAACCTCCATTGCTCGGGATTGCAGGGAGGCTGTTAGGAAGGCCAAGACAGCGATGGAGCTAGGGCTAGTGACCAGAATTAAGGATATTAAAAAGTTATTTTTCAAATACATAGGGAATAAGAAGAAGGCACCAGGCAACGTGGGGCTCCTACAGCATAGGCTTGGCAATCTGGTGATTGCGGCAAATGAAATAACTGACCTCTTTAACAAACTCTTTGCCTCCATATTCCTGAACAGGGACCAGGACATCTCCCCCCACTAGAATTGCAAATGGACCCAGGGGAGGCACCGATATGCCTAGGGTCAGGGACAGCCTACTTGGGGAACTTTTGAAGGGGATGGGCATGTTTTAAATCAGTAGGTCTAGATGCTCTTCACCCAAAGGTGCTGAGGGAATTGGCAGGGGTCAGAGTGGGGCCCCTGGAACACCTCTGCGAGCTCTTAGGGCACTGGCCAGGTACCAGAGGACTGGAAAAGGGCCAGTGTGGTCCTCATTTACAAGAAAGGGAGAAAGAAGGACCCTGGCAATTATAGGCCAGTCAGTCTTACCTCGGTCCCTGGAAAGACCTTTGAGAAAATTATCAAGGAGCACATCTGCAAGGGCCCAGCAGGGGAGGTAATGCTCAGGGGTAACCAGCATGGGTTCATTGAGGGCAGGTCCTGCCTGACTAATCTGGTTTCTTTCTATGATCAGGTCACAAAGTGCCTGGATGAGGGTGTTGGGGTGGATATCATCTTCCTGGTCTTTAAGAAGGCATTTGATATGGTTTCCCAGCATATATTCTTAAAAAAAAAACAAAAACAACAAAAAAAAAAAAAACATGGTAACTGTGGCATTGAGGCCTACACAGTCAGATGGGTGACAAATTGACTAGATGGCCACACCCAGAGAGTGGTGGTGGATGAGTCGTTTTCAACCTGGAGAGATGGACAGTGGAGTCTCCCAGGGCTCTGTCTTGGGGCCTGTACTGTTCAACATCTTCATTAGTGATCTGGATGTGGGCATGGAATGCCTGCTGTCCAAATTCACTGATGACACAAAGATGTGGGGAGAAGTGGGCACACTGGAGGGGAGAGAGAGAATTCAACTAGATCTAGACAAGTTACATAGGTGAGCAGATAAGAATAGGATGAAATTTAAGGCAGACAAGAACAAGGTGCTACATCTAGGGAGAAGGAACCAGCAAAACACCTATAGGCTGATGAACACGCTTCTTGTCAACATGGTGGCAGAAAGGGGTCTTGGAGTTATTGTTGAATCCAGGATGAACATGAGCCACCAATGTGAGGAAGCAGTCAGTAAGGCTAATTGCACCTTGTCGTGGATCTACAGATGCATCACAAGCAGGTCCAGGGAGATGATCCTTCCCCTCTATGCGGCATTGGTCAGACCATAGTGGGAGTACTGCGTCCAGTTCTGGGCACCACACTTCAAGAGGGATGTGGCCAGCATTGAGAGGGTCCAGAGGAGGGCCACTCGCATGGTGAAGGGGCAGCAGGGAAGGCCCTACGAAGAGAGGCTAAAGGGCCTGAACCTATTCAGTCTCCACAAGAGAAGGCTGAGAGGGGATCTGGTGGCTGTTTACATCAAGAATTGTGGGAGGCTCTGTTCCCCTGGGCACCACCCAGGGTTACTAGGAATAATGGCTACAAATTGTCCAGCCTGAACCTTCTCTCTAACATCAGGAGATATTACTTTACAGTTAGGGCTGCCAGGCACTGGAATGGGCTCCCAGATGAGGTGGTACTTTCTCCTACCTTTGGGGTCTTCAACAGGAGGCAGGACAGATATTTGGCTGGGGTGATATGACTCTGGCACCCATTCCTGCCTGGGGCAGGGGGCCAGACCTGATGATCTATTTAGGTCCGTTCTGACCCTAAGCACTATGATACTATGAAGCTTTGTACTTTGGATAGGTAGGTTTCTAGGCCAAAAGGGTGCTTTAGGAATTTAAAAAAAGGAGACATTTGAAAAGATCTCATTGCCTACATACTGGCACCTTTAATTCTTAAATGTATATCTCATTTTAAGTATAGGGGAACTATTGGGATGGTGACTGTCAGCACATTTCCTAGGCCATTTATTTAACCATTCAAATGAGGGTTTACCATATTTTCTTGAATCCAAGGCAAGGTATGGAACTGGCAGCAGCTCTGGCCAGGCCCTGGAGCCTGGGCCACAGCTACCACCATAACTGCTGCTATTGGACTGCAGCAAAACTCAAGCCCTATAGAAGCCAGAGAATATGGGGCAGGAGAGGAAAAAGGTTGTAGGTGGGGGGGCAGATGGGAGGGGGCAGAGGCTACAGAGGGGGAGATGCTGGACAGCAGAAGGGGGTCAGACTGGTCAGCAGCAGCAAGAGAAAAGTTGGGAGCAGGCATTAGGGGGTCTAAGCATGAAAGAAGGCACCAAGGAGACAGCAAGTATAAGGGGGTATACGCATGGTGGAGGATGGGGTGTAGGCATGGGGGAACAAGTCATGAGGGATACAGGCAGCAGTTGTGGGGGAGCAAGCGGAGCTGGTTAGTCTTCTTAACACCTCCCCCACTGTCTTTTCACCTGCCACTGCTTTTCCGCACCACTGAGAGGATGGAGCACAAATTTATAACTCTCCAATAGTTAGATTCTGCACATGGAAAATCATAACACATTTATAAATTTTACACTTATGGAATTCAATTATTGAAGGATCATTTTCAATTCAGAGTTGCCTTGGACTTGGGTATATACAGCATTTGGTATAGAATAGGCTTCTAAAATGCACTTCTTAGCATACCTATGGTCTGCAAAAGATGCATCAATGACATCTTTGTTATATGGATCTCAAGAGAAATTTCAGCAGTACTTTAATAACTTTCACCTGTCCATCAAACTGACTTTGGAATACTCCCCTTAACAAATTCAGTTCTCAGACTCTACTGTGAAGGTTTGCAATGGGGTGTTGCTACCATATTGGTCTGGAAAGTAATCGACTGACACAACTACCTTCATGCTACCAGCTTTCATTCTAAGTATACAACTAGATCCATCATCTACAGTCAAGCTCTACATTACAAACATACCTGCTTTTATCCCACCAACTGGGTTATACACCTTAAGGATCTGGAACAGGGACTCCTATAGTTACTATACAACCACAAAGCTGTAGCCACTCAAATCAATGAAGCCAGACTCAGACCATAATGAGGGTTCTGACTTGAGAGTGGCTGTTTGTTAGAAAACAGTCTTTTAAAGAATGACTTAAACAGGAAATCATGGATCAAGAAATCATCCTAAAACTGGATTATGTTAAGTATGGCTTACACAGGGACTATGGAATTTTACTCCACCACCTGGATAATCTAATCAAATCTATTTTGGTTAGTCTGTAAGGTGCAGATCTATCCTGCCATCTCACTAAAGTGTCTCGCAGAGACAATATGGGTATTCACGCTACTCAGACCTAAGTTTTAAAGCCATGAGACTCTTCCTTATGGTTAAGACATATTTTCTCCTTGTTCTCCAGATTGTAAGGGACATATCTAAATTTATGTAGAATAAAATGCAAGTTCTCCTTTAGGTTCACAAGTATACAATATCCAACACATTTGAACCCCAGCCCTGATTGGGGTAAATAGAATTAATGTTCAATAATAATCATAATAGTTTCTGGAACCAGAAAAGTTGGCTTTAGTCAGCCCTAAAATCACATTACTTGTGTGTGTGTTAAAAACCATTAGCTCCTAATAAAAAGGATATAATAATCAAGAGTATTCTAATCTAAACATTAACAAAAGAAAGCCATTGAACATAATAACCACTAAATTAAATTCCATTTCTTTCAGCTGCATTAAAAGCAACAATAAACACTCTGCTTTTGAATCATCGTGTCTTTTTTGTTTTAGTGAGATTTTCATGGCTTTGCTTATAAGTCTTTGTTCTGTGCTAATATTTAGCAGACCAAAGCAATGCCTGCTTTGTGCTCTGCTTAATATCAGTTCATTAAAGTTTTCGGAAAGGGGCCCTTGCTACATAAAACATGCCAGCCCTAGTCATAATGGCATTTGCAGGACTGCTTTAGTACACTCTTCTATACAGTCTATTTTAATATTTTAATGCTGTCCTGTTACAGGGGTGCCCAGGCATCCCCACAGCTTGGAGACTACCACTGATATGGGTCTCCAGCCACAGGTGCACCTGGAGCGACCCTGTGGCTTGGAGCTCCATTAGCTGACAGGACTTGCAGCTATAGGCTTGACCCATGCATCCCCATGCCTGGGAGTCCATGGCTGGAAGACCATAACAGCTGCAGGCTACCAGCCGCAGGAGCTTAGTACTTGCCAGTGAATAGGGAAGCCCAGGATCATGATTCTGTGCTCCCCCTGAACCAGCAAAAATGTGTGATGAGATTTGAATCCTGATCTCACAATCATGCATCACACCATGCACGTGTGGCATGGCAGGATGTACAGTGCTATGAAGCACATGACAGATCCTGTTACACCTTTGCCTGCATGTCTATAGGGTCTACAGACATATGTGATATAGCTTTTTCCTCTATACACTGTTAAAGGCCAGATCCTTAATCCTGTTAATGTTATACATTGAGGCCTTATTGCCAAAGTGCCACTGAAGTAGTTTTGTCTAACAGACAGTTTAACTTTGCAGTATACAAAGAGGATCCCTGTTTCATTCAGGAGCAAAATTGTCACCACTGTCAACACAGACAGCCTGAATAAAAATGAATGCTCCAGTGGATAGAGCTGGTTATATAACTGCTATATTTGTCCAAACTTGTGCAATTAAAGAGTTTGGAGTCATAGTGAGTGAGTTAACCCTGGTGCAGAAACACATGGATAACATAAGGTATATCAGGTTTGGATATTGTTACAGAATATCCTATACAGTTACATATCTAGATTGGTAGTACTTATGATCTATGGCCTACTGCTTGATGCTGAAATGACTAAACCTTACTCATAATCAATGCATTGCACTACTGAAAACATTATTTTTGTTTTAGCTTTGCTTGGGGTACTCTGATCTATGCCCTATTTGCTGACCCATTTGAACCCACTTAGTAATGTAGCAAGATTAGTTGTGTGCTTTGGGCAGGGTGGAAAGGAGAATCACACTCCCAATATTCTGATTGTGATGTTTATTTTTTGTTTATATGTAAATGTATACATTAGGTTTTCATATTCCTTTATTATTTTCCCTTTCTCCAAAGGATGTGAGTTCATATCTCCAAAGACTGGGGGAAGAGTCAGTGCAGGTTGGCACAGGAAGTTTTATTCAAATTCCCTGAGCCAGAAATAGGAGGATAGGTCTATGCCAGGACTAGAACCAGAGTTAAATTTCTTTTTTATAGAAAGACCCTTAGGCAGACTGATCTTGATTCTTATTGCTGCTCTTGACAGGACCACTGCATTGAAAGTGAAATCTATTGATTTCCCAAGGGCCAAGGTTTCACCCTGTGTCTGTGTAGTTTAGCAATCAGACAACCTAAAGCAGGCATGACAGAAGTATAGGAAGTACTGAATGGCACAGATGCAGTAAGCCATGTTCTTCTAGAAAACTTCTCTCAAAATCCAGGAAAAAGGAGACAATCATTAAAACTAAAAGGCAGCCAAATAAAACTGATAAAAGGGAACCCTGTTACATATGATGAAATTAGGTTGGACAGGGTAATGGCACATCAGCTGTATTTCTGTATGGTAATTAACATAGCAATGTCACTTCAGAAAATGGAGAGTAATTTGGGGCTGGTGTGCCTATGGAAGGGAAGGCTGAAAATGGAAGGGAAGCAAATGAGGAGTAAAGATGCAAAGCACAAAGGAATATTATTTCAAGAAGTAGGGAAGACTGAAGTAAAGTGAAGTTTGGGTACATGATGTGGTGACTCTGGTACCCAGCAGGAGCTGCCTTGTGGTCAACAGGAAAGTGGTTAAAGTTCGTTATTTTATGTCATTGTCAAGCTAAAGATGATACACACTGCTTTAGGGAAGGATTCTTAGGATTTTCCAGAATCCAAATTCTTCAAGCTTTTGAAAATTGATTCTCATGTACAAGGAGAATTTTCAGACGCCTACCTTAACCAGACCTCTCATCCTTTACGTGTTAACACAATCATCATAAAAATGATTCCCCTCAAGTAACTGTTTTATAGCTCATTGATTCCTTCCAGTATCTCTCTGGCATAATCTCTATAGTGCAGTACATCCATGGCCTATAAATGTGTGACTAATTATAAAGGTTTGTGTTATCTCCTCGTTCCTGGTCATTGTTGAACATATCAGAGGAGGAAGAGGCGACTCGATAGTCATGCTTTTCTAGCCAAAAGGAATAACTGAAATGCAAATGATCCTTTTACTACTGAGATCAGAGAGTCTTCATGCATGTAACCTTTCCTTTCCTTTCCTGTCAAATTTAAATAATGCCTTTTCGTTGCTTAAAAAATAGTTTCTGTCAAGCTGATAAATGCAAAGTAATACTCTTTTTCACTGTCAGTGCAGGAAAATCTCCATTCCTTCACAAAAGAAAAGGGCTTTCAGTATTTCTCTGTCAGTTC
The DNA here is from genome assembly GCF_000455745.1 of Alligator sinensis. Taxonomy (NCBI): domain Eukaryota; kingdom Metazoa; phylum Chordata; order Crocodylia; family Alligatoridae; genus Alligator; species Alligator sinensis. Next base: position 4,843,246 of record NW_005841837.1, read on the forward strand.
CTCCTTAGAAATGAAGCAGATGAGATCAGTTACAGGCTGAACATTTTAATCTTCCAGGACATCACTCCTTTCTATTTGATGATGCCATTTTTTTCCTCTTTCCAATATGCTTTCTTGATATCATTTTTTAAAAACTTGTTTTATTCCACTTCATACATAATCTCTTTGATTTTTGTTTTCTACCCTTTAAAAGCATTTCCGAATCACAGGCGTTTTATTGCTCCATAGTTATATAAAATTTTTATTAAATGTCAATATTTTTATAGTTTTAGTGTAACCTGTACTACTTGCTCTTCCTTGAATGCACTAGTTTATGCACCAGACAACAACAATGTAACACCTTTCTACTTGTAATATACACTAGTATTTTTACCCATATTTTAAATTAGGGGAATGGCTATCCATTTGTTCAGTGATTTTTCCTGAGATGTAATGGAAGGTTCATGCAACTGTCTGAGCAATGAATCAGGTCTTTTCTGCTCGTTTTGCAACCAGATTCTGCTGTTAACCTCAATAATAGTTGGATTTAGGCTAGATCCCACTTTTATGAAAGCCAACAGCAAAACTTTCATAAACTGCAGTGATGTGGGTCTCATCATTAGGACATAAATCTCACCAATGTCAGCAACTAATTTGCTACTAAGAGGACTCCTAATGAAATAAATATCTGTTTATCCTTAGAATATGCAATTCTTCTCCTTCCTCACCCCAGCATTTTAGTAGAAAGAGGATGTATAACAGAGTCCAACATGTATGATAATTTTTTAGGATTATCTGGTTATTCTTTCATGACTCTGCAACTTATGGAAACCCCCCATAAGCAGTGTATACTTTTATAGATGTACAGAAACACATTAATGCATGAGTTTAAATATAAGAGATTTGTTATTATAGAGATAGATAGTTGAATCACATACAGAATGGCAAATAATACAATCTGGCATGATGTATATAACTTACCCTTCACAACATCTTATAATTTGGTGTTCAGATGGTTTGATTGTATTTAAATGAAGGCTTCATTTGCCTTTTACAGCATCACATTATTTGAACTATGAGAATTTAAACCTTTTGACATTTCTACTGCATGCAAATGTCAGATGTTAAAATGTGACAGCCGTTAAAACATTTTAAGGGATTTCTCAGCCAATCTTCTGTATTCAGAACAATTATAATTAATAGCACTGTCTGTCAGCCTTTTGGAAGTGCTTTTATTTTATAATGGCCATGTTTTCGCCTTTTAAAATGGAATAATTAAGAAAGGAATGTCACCTGGGGCCCCTGCATCCAAAAGAACGATTAAGGTTGTAACACTACATAGAAAAGGAAACTATTCTGTTTCCAAATGACAGCTACTCCACCTAAAGCTGTGTGGCTCCAGATCTCCATGGCTTATTTTAACACATTCTATCTGATGGATCAGCCAAGATGTATGGTAGTACTAAGGGTGTGATGGTAAGTCTCCTTTTGAATTGATTGGTTTTATGTTAATTAAGTGGGTATTAGAATCATAGAATCAGGCCCATGATAGTGAATATTGCTTAAGATGGTGTCCAGTTTATTGTGTGTGTAAATATGCTGGCAAGTTTGAAGGGCTTCACTGAAAGATTCCCAAGATAGTCTCCACTATACCTTACCCAGTGAGGAGGAGATGAACTAGATCTTTTAATCTGAATTTGTGGGTCCTTTTCATGTGTACAGCTGCTATATGGGGTACAGTAAAAGAAGGCAAACTGAATCAGGATAGCAGTTGCTGAGAGGGTTGTCAGCTTCCTACAGGCCTACGTTATGGATCACAGGCATCTACCTCACAGCAGTCCATATATAGGTAATTTGGGTGCCTATACATGTGCAGCAAGGCTGCTCTGATGTGCTGTAATTATGGCACATCAGAGCAGACTTGATTAACTGAGTCTGCTGGAGCGTGGTAATTGCCTTGCTCCAGACCCAAGTGTCTCATGTATCAGCATCCCCATGCTGAAAAATTGTGGTAGGGGCTCTTAAACTAAAGCTTGTTTGAGGAGCTTTAGTTAGAACACATCCACCTCCGTTATTCAGCACAAGAACAATAATACAATGACACTCTGCATTAGAGTAGCTCTTGGAACTGTTCTAATGAAAGACCCCTTCCCCCACTTCTGGAGCATGTGCATAAATGCCCTTTGTCTGTATTTACACCATGACAGAGCCTAATCCTATGATTAAATGTAAGTGGATGTATCCCCTTTGCAGATCAAAGCCATGCAAGTGGAGTGGAGTGTCATTGTGTTCCAGTGAAAAGGGTAGTGGCCTGAGGGATAGAAAAGATATTTTCTGATCTCTGCTCTCCTTCTGGTCTGCTATATGACCATCAGTAAGCTGCACCCTGTCATGCACCCATGGCTCTGTTTCCTATCTTTGTCTTGCCTGTCTAGACTGCAAATACAAGGGAAGTGTCTTATGTTCATAGCGCCTATGAATATATGAAACGTATGCAAATAGGTAACCACTCCCAATCAGAATCCAGTTGCTTAACGCAAATAAGCCCAGTATGCAAGAAATCCTGAACACGAGGCAAAATTGGCCTGTTAAACTCAGAACAATAAGCACTATAAAATTAATGCAAACTTTTTTAACCAAATGGGCAAATGAGAGTTTCTCTGTACTGGGTGTCTTGGGAGAACCACTGTTTTTCCAGGAGAAATCATGCGTGTACAGCTTTTTAGGATTTTTCTCTCAAAGCAAAAAAGGACTGCTCCAGAGAAAAATAATCTGGGTACAACTTGGGTTAAATTACTTTCAGGAGAGCTTCTCCTGGGACAGTGAATGTTTGTACACATTTTCTTCTGAGACAAGCTACATCATAGTCCTCCAGCATCCCAGTGTGCTTTGCTCCCTCTCCTTCCTCCCCTGCCCCCAGAAAGACTGTGTTGCTCACTGGACTCTGCTTCTCTAGCTGACCAGGGAGAAGAGCATGCCCCTTTCACAATTCCATATTTTGCTACAGGAAGATACAGACTGGCTCTGAGCAATCTGGGTCAGCCAGTCAGGGCTGCCATGTGCACTACTGCCATTCTGTCCCAGCAGACTAAGAGGGCCTGCACATGTGTGCACAAGACTCCCCTTTCTCTGCAGCATCAGTACTGCAAGCTCTCTGCTCTTCAGGGTGTCAGCATTCAAACATCTATTCACCTATTTTCCGAGAGGTTTTTCTACCAAAAGAACAAATCTGGAAGAATTCTCCCAGATTATTTGAATGTGTGTATGCAGCCAGTAAAGGCTGTAGTTGCTTTGTGTTAACAAACTTGATAACCAGCAAGTCAGAGCTTCCTAGGTAAAGAGTACTAAGGGAGAGATGAAGGAAGGTGACAATTAAGTGAATGCAGTTGGAACTCATGTGTCTTGGGCCTCATTTCAAGGAAGGATAACTGAAAGAGAAGCCATAGATATGACCTGTAACTACTGAGTGTAGGTTAACTTTAAATAAATAAAGTTGTCACTGAAATTAACAGAAGTGCTCACATGCTTCCCTTTAGATTTAAATATTTCCCTGAACTGGGGCCAAAAAAGAAGGGAATTTTAGTGGTAAAGGTTTAGAGAACTTAGTAAATAAATGTAACTGATATGCATTTTTTTAAGGGCTCTGGAAAAATCACTAGTATAGCTCTTGGTGAACTGAGCCATTTGGAAAATCTAATATTGGAGATTGTCTAAACATTATGGAACTTTCTGTGCATGGCCTATTCACAATGATGAACATTTAGAGAATCCTTACTGAACTTATGAGGAGTATGTGCATGAATCAAGTGTTCATCAATGTAAGGGTGGGCAGCTGGGAACCAATGTTGAGGAAATATTTCCTCCTAGCAAACAGAGGGATCCAATCCATATGACCCAATCCAATCCACCCTTCCTGACCCCTCATTCTCACTTCTTTTATACAAGCAAGAGAACAATCCTGAAATTTACTTGGTGGTTACAGGTCATATCTATGGTTTTTCCTTCAGTTGTGCTGGTCACAGGATTAGACCCCAGAATCTGATATGATGGTACAAGCAGCCAAATTTGTGAAATAAATGGCAGAAAGAATTAAATTCCATTTTTCAAAGAATGAGCTGCTTCAGCTCTAGGCAAGAAATTAAAATTAACTATAGACAAATTGTCTTTTCAGTGGGATGTGTCAGGAGTAATCCTCTTACCTGCCAAAATGAAGACTAAATAGGACAGACAGATACATTTGCAGATAAGACAAATGGGCAGAGAAATACAAGGACTGGACTTGAAGGCTTAGAGAATTGAGACGGTAAGACTTTCAAGGTTACTTTAGAGGACCGACCCTCAGAGTGGAATTTTCCCCTGTGGTTGACTGTTCTACAATTTCATTAAAAGGATGCTGAAAATTTTGAGTTTAAACCTAATCAGATGGGCAGTTCCACTTCCTATAAGAACAGAAATTATTTTTTTACATACTTTTAAAAGAATAACATTTTCATGTAATAAACACATGTGCCTTTTCTGTATCTGCAACCTGAGCTCACAGGAATGGAAAATCTAAATGGAAGCTAACATTCATTTCCCACCAAAGGATGTGTGAGTACATGTGTGTGCTTGTACATGTCTATGTTTGGGAAGAGAAACAAACAAACAAAAAAACCTCTTTTACCTAAAGAAATAACATAAACAGTAGTACGTGGATTTTGTATATTTGCAAGTGATTTTACTTTTAATTATTTTTCAATGTGTCAGTTTCCTTCTAAAAATCAATTGAAAGGAATTGACAATACAAGCATTCAAAACCATTTCATGATACAATAGAATTTAGTTGTTCTATTCAAAAAATAATTTAAGTTTAAATCAAGTTAGTTCTTAAGAGTTTTGCTGGATTGGGGACTGAGATAAACCTTAGTTTATCACATAGGTATGATGGAGCAGCATAAGTGCTCGGTCATTTTAAGGGCAATGCAGGCAGCCACCAGGTGGCTGATTGCAGTGGTCATTTTTCAAACTTAGGCCAGAAAGGCAGCAGTCTGGGTGGACCATCCAAGAAGGCAACATCAGGCTGAGTTGCTCCTGGAACATTTGGAGGTAAAGGGTGAAGCTATGGGGAAGGAGGAGGCCTCATTGGCCCTGGGTATGATTTGAAACTGTATCCTGCTGGGGTAGAGTGACCTGGTGGAGCTACATGTAGTGGCGTAGCTCCCCATAAATGCCAGGCCAGTTAGCTCCCTGGTGAAAGGCAAGTGGAACCTGAAAACCCCAGCCTTCACATCCCTAGTGGGTTCAATCTATACATGGGGAGCCCAAACTCATGGGAGTCCTGAGGCAGGACCCAGGTCAGTGGAAGGGCCTTGAGCAGCATCCAGGCTCCCATGAGACCTAAAGTTGCAGAGGCCCTGAGAGGGGGCCAGGCATAGCTGTGGCCACCTGAGCCTTACAAGATGTAAGGACCCAGGGTAAGGGGGCCAGGCATGGCTGCAGGTACCTAAGCCCCATGGGGTGGAATCCAAGAGAAGCCCAAGTGAGGGGGAAGTGTGAAGGCCCAGTGAGAGGGAATCGAGGGTTGGGAGCCCAGTATGTGGGGCCAGGGGCCCAGTGTGTGTTTGTGTGTGTTTGTCTGTCTAAAGGAAGAACCCAGTGCAAACCACTGGAGAAGACATCTGCACTGGGACCTCAAGCTCCAGTGGGGAGTGAGAGTCCCATACGAGACTCTGGAGCTGGGGTCTTAGTGCTTTCTAGCTGAAGGAAAGATCAGCAAGGCATGAGACATGTATAGGGGTGGTAGGAGCATGTACTTAACACCCACAGTCATTTGGGTGCATGAAGGGCAGCCTCTTGCCTATTTAACATCACAATCATTTATGAACTAGTATGGCAGGTGAACAAGGTGGGTGGTTTGCCCAGAGACAAAGGCAGGGCCATATTAACCCGGGCCTGGAAGGTGCTGTTGTCACAGTAGGACATCTGTATGTGTCAGCATGTCAACTGACTAGAAGATGACTAGGTGGGACTGTGTAAATTTGAGCAAGCAGTTTCAGTTTGCCCAGAACTCTAGGAAGTACCTGTCAAAAACATCCAAGTGCTGAGGTAGCTCTGTATCAGGGGTATGCTGCAGTCTTCAAATTACAGGTTAGGGACATGAGCTGCCTTCCCACTTCTCCAACCTCAATTGAGATCTCAATGGATATCCAGCATCTCCAATGTTGATACAAATGGTAGAAGCCCACTGGGGGGAAGTTCTTTTTGACTTACTGCTCTTTTTGACTCATAGAAAGGGAGGAGTTGGTTGAGAATGTGAAGGTAGAAGGATAGCTTGGTGACCATGACCATGAAATAATAGAGTTCAAGGTTTTAAAGGAAAGCAGGAAAGACAGCAACAGAATAAGAATACTGGACTTCAAAGAAGCAGATTTCAACAAACTCAGGGAAATGGAGGGCAGGATCCCCTGGGAGACTAGATGGAAGAGGAAAAGGAGTCTAGGAGAGCTGGTTTTAAGGAGCCCTGCTAAAGGATGAAGCAACAAGCTGTCATAATGTAACACAAAATGGGAAATTATTCAAGTTCAAGTCTCTCAGGGAATTCATGGGCAGGATCCCCAGGCAAGCCAGGCTGAGGGGAAAGGAGTCCAGGAGAGCTGGCTATACTTTAAAGAAGTTTATTGAGAGTGCAGAAACAAACCATCCCAATGTACAGGAAAACTAGCAAGTATGACAGCTTGCCTTAGCAGGGAACTCTTCAGTAAACTAAAACACAAAAAAGGAAGCTTATAAGAAGTGGAAACTCAGATAAACAACTAGGGAGAAGTATAAGAGTATTGCTTGGGCATGCAGGACAAAGGAAGTAATTATTTCCCTCTATTGAGCATTGCTGAACTCTTATCTAGAGTACTGTGTTCAGTTTTGCCGCCCCCCCCCCCCCCCCCCACAGAAAAGATGTGGAAAAATTGGAGAATGTCCAGCAGAGGGCAATGAAAATGGTGAGGGGGCTGGGCCACATGACTTCTTAGGAGAGGCTAAGGTAACTGATCTTATTTAGTCTAGGGGAGAAAAGACTGAGAGGGGATTTAATAGCAGCCTTCAACTACCTGGAGTGGAGTTTGAAAGGGGATGGAGTTAACTGTTTTCAGTGATGGCAAATGACAGAATAAGGAGCAGTGGTCTCAAGTTGCAGCAAGGGAAGTTTAGCTTAGATATCAGTGATGAGGGACTGGCTAAAAAGAAGATCGGGGAAAGGAAAACGGAGATCGTGTTGGGAGAATGCCGCATCTGGAGCAGCTGTTCCTTGAAGTTAAAAGGAGGGGACATGGCTCAGCAAGGTGTGTGGGAGGGGAGAGAATGGAGCGTAGGTCCAGAGAAAGAGGATCCATGAGGCAATGATGAAGAAGGTGAGATTCTGGAAGCTGGCTCTGATTGGAGGTGTGCAGCTCAACTGGAGGTGCAGAGCTGGAATCCATGAAGATGTGTTGACTCTGGATTCACCTGAAAAGGAGAGAAATGAAGGTGGAAGCTCTGAGAAGGAAGGAGCGACGGATTTTCATCGGTGTTAATTAAGGTCGAGTTCAGTCTTATCCCGTCCTGTTTTCTCAGCTTTATGAAACTTAAGTAGGGCCAATTGAGCTTGGCGATCCAAGGAAAAAAAAAGAAGATAGAAACTGAAAGAAGTATATCAGTTTAAAAGACAAGCAAACAAAGAAAAACGGAATTTCATTTATAGTCCTGAAAGTTGGTTTTATATGGTTTATGCATGCTGTTTCGGCGTTATATGATTGCTGCAGTGTGTTTGGAAATAAATAAATAAACATAAACAAAGCAGTTGGAAAGGCTCCCTGGCTGTATGAGGGCAGCTGAAAGAAAAATAAACAAAAGATACACAATCACATTTTTTGATAAATGGAAGTGATCAACTGCTTACCAAAGTGGTAATAAAAATACAGTGCATTTTTAAAGGAGTTGGAGGCGGAGTAACGTGGTAAGATACACTTCCATCACTATTGCCAGTGTTCTTCTGTGTCAACAACACCTCCCGACTGATAATATCATATTAGACCAAGACGTGGCAGGAGAGAGTCAGATTATAACACAGAAATACCCAAGGCAGGCAATCTGAGAGGTAAGCATAAACATCGGCCCCTCTAACATCAAGAGGAAACTCCATAATCAGGAATAATTTTCTTGCTAGGAGGATAGGAAAACACTGGAACAGGTTACCCAGATAGGTTGCAGAATCTCCATCCTTAAAGGTTTTTAAGACCCAGCTAGACAAAGTCTCATCCGGGATGATCTAGTTAGGGATTGTCCTGCTTTGAGCAATGGTTGGACTAGATGACCTCCTGATGTCCCGTCCAACCCAAATTTTCTATGATTCCATGAACAGGATAGCAGCCTGTCTAGACAGCAATCTTTTCCTGAGATGGAACTCAAGAAAGGAATCCTATAACAAGTGGAACCTTGTTCATAGTATTAGGGATAACATAAGAGTATATGATGGATATGAATGGAGAAAATTGGAAGGCCAAGGCACAGTTTGAGATGCAGCTCACAAATCACATAAAAGATCAGAAAAAGGAGCTCCATAAGTATATTAAAAGTAAGAGGAAGATCAGATAAACCATAGGCCCCTAACTGAATGCAAAAGGCAATCTGGTTATAGATGATGCGCAGAAGGCAGAAGCATTTCATTTTTTTTTTACTTCAGTCTGTACAAATATGGACAACTACCAGATGACAAATGCAGGTGGCAGCAAAGATGGGGAAGAAAAGAAACATCCTAGAGTAATAGCAGAACAGGTTAAGGATTAATTAGAAAAGCTAGATGCTTGCAAATCAGCAGGGCCAGATAGGATGCTTTGTAGAGTACTGAAGGAATTGGCTGAGGTAATTTTGGAGAAATCTTGGAAGTCAGGCGAGGATGACTGTAAAAAGGTAAATACAGGGCCTCATTACACATTGCACTTTGAGCTGCTCAAATGTTGATCTACATTAGTGCCAGCTTGAGTTTAGAGCAGTCACATTTCGGCAGTCAAAAAGCCTGAGGTTGAATCAATTCAATCTTCTCAAGTTAGCTAAAGCTATGTAGATTAAACCAATACACAAGTGAACAGAAATTTACTTTTTATTCTGGAAAAGAAGACACATGCCTGCAGTGGCCCAGGCCAGAAACTGAGGTGTTCTAGTGCAGGCCTCCCTGCTTGGCTGGAGCAGACAGATTGGGCCAAGGCTAGCCTGGCTAGCCTGCGGGGGAGAGGGGGGGAGGAGGGGAGGGGTTGTGGGAAGGGTGCAAAGCATCCTGGGAAGCTGGAGGACTGAAAGTTAACTTGAATCTGCAGGGGTTCTGGGACAGAAGTTCAATAAAACATTTTAACCTAAATCAGTTAAGTCTGATGCTACATGCATCCAGGTTTATCTTAGATTGCTTTCAAAATGGCCAAAACCAGTTTATGTGCACTAAACTTCTGTTGTGTTACAGTTTTTAACCAGTGTCCCATCATTATTACATCAGTTTATATGTAATTTCTGTTGCTAGCCCTTAAAACTAAAAACCTTCTCCGACTCCCCCCATCCACACAGCTGTGACTTGCCTGAGGGCTGGTGAGCAGGGGCCTGACTTGGAACTACAGCTGGGAGTTGCTGCTACAGGGCTGGTGAACCAGGACAGGCTTCTACCCAGGAATGTATCCTGTGTTAAGTATTGTTTAGTATCTTAATAAAGGACTTGGATGTTGGGATTCAGAGCATGCTTAGCAAGTTAGTAGACAACACCAAGTTGGGTGGAGTTGCAGGTATTCTGGGTTAGAATCCAGAATGATCTGGATAGACTGGAGAAATGGTACACAAGCAATTGGGTAAGATTCAATGAAGGCAAGTGTAAAGTCCTGCACTTGGGACAGAATAACTGCATGCATAAATACAGATTGAGGAATAAATGGTTAGGTTTCTGTACTTCAGAAAAGCACCTGGGGATTACAGTAATCCATAAACTAAATGAGATTCAACAGCGCTCTCTTGTGAAAAGGTTCACCAGTATACTAGGTTGTACTAACAAGAGTGTCACTGGCAAATCAAGGGAAGTGATTCTTCCACTGTATTGAGCATTAGTGAGGCCCCATCTGGAGTATTGTGCCCAATTTTGGGCCCCACAATTCAAGAAGGTTTGAAAAGAAGCCAGTGTAAGGTTGGCAACCTGGTCAATTGATCGGTCAAATATTGTCAGCTGACTGGTCAGTTCACTGCATATTTTTGACCTGTAAAGGATATAGTAATCTACATTTTTCTGTAGTTTTCTTGACAGACGTATGATATTTTTATTGGTTTTTGATAAATTTCTTAATAGAAAATTTGTGTTTTTTCTTTCAATTGGCATTTATTTTATTTTATTTTTTTACCCATCGTTGACTAGTCAGTTGACCAAACTTTATTTGACTGGTCGAATACCCAACCCTAGTCCAGTGCAGAGCAACAAAAATAAGTAAGGGTTTGGGAGGCAGGACTTATGAGGAACAGCTGAAAAAACTTGGGTTATTTAATGTGGAGAAGAGAAGGTTGAGTGCCGCCCCCACCCCCCACCTTCACATACCTGAAGAGCAATTAGAGAGGATAGAGGTGGGCTTTTCTGTGACTATGGGAAACAGGATTAGAAGCAATGGCCTCAAGCTGTAGCAGGGGAAATTTAGATTGGATATTAAGAGAAACTTTCTACTGTGAGGGTGATCAAGCATTGGAACAGGCTCCCTGAAGATGTAGAATCTCCATTCTTGGAAGTTTTTTAAAGAACATGTTAGAAAGACACTTGGTTAGGATGTTTTAGTCAGGGATGATCAGGCCTTGTAGCTAAACGAGATGATTTTGTGAGGTCTATTTCCACCTTACTTTCCTATGACCCTATGATTTCCAGGTCTCAGATGAGGGAGTATAAAAGTGGTGTGTGTGTGAATCTAGGTAGATATAATTTATGCAAATGTGTGTTTTACTTTTATACAAAAAAATATATATGAAAATATATTCTGTTAATTAAAACCCTGTCCACCAAAATTAAGTGAATCTCAACCAGTGATCAGTGCAGTTGCCTTATTGTCTTCTAAACTTTGATATTTTAGGGGCATTGTTTAAACCTTGGCTGGCATCTTCAGAGGAACTTAAAGAGAGTTTAATACTCATTGGGCACATCTACACATGCAAATAGTGCACCTGAATAAACTGCTCCTGGGCACAGCATCTTCAATGCACCCAGAAATCCAGCAGTTAAGAGCCAGGGCAGAGCAGCCCCAGGCTGGCAGGAGGTTGGGGAGTCAGCCCTGGACTCCAGGCGCCAGCATTGGGCAGCAAGGGGACTGGCTGGGGCATAAGGGTGCTAAAGTGTGGGGCTGAGCAGCAGGCAGCCCCTGCACTTTTGCACCCTTTGGGGAGTCAGCCCTGGACTCCAGGCGCCAGCATTGGGCAGCAAGGGGACTGGCTGGGGCATAAGGGTGCTAAAGTGTGGGGCTGAGCAGCAGGCAGCCCCTGCACTTTTGCACCCTCATGATCCAGTCATCCCTGGGCACCATCTACACAAGTGTTTTAACAGTGTATCTGCTGTAAGATAGTACTGTCCCTGACTACCATCTTACAGTGAATTTCATTACTCTACTGCACTCTAATACAGACAGTCCTCAGACTTACAACACAATTGGTTCCTGAAAACTGTCTTAAGTCAAAATGTTGTAACTCGGAACCAATTTTCCCGTAGGAAACAATGTTATAAATGGGTTCCTGAACCAAGGCACGATACCCTATTTTCACAAAAAATAACCCAGAATTTTGTACTCAATCAATTATAGATGAGTAATATAGCTACATTAATGTATTTATATTGTAAATAGCAATCATATTGATTTGGAAGGACTTATTTTAGGTGACTTAGCTGGACTTTTTGAAGGGTACTTGGCTGGAGTCTTATCAGGATTTGGCTGCAGGTTTTTCTGGATTCTTGTTTGCTTTTTTAAAGAAAGTGTCCAAAGACATTTGGACAGATGTTCCCCAAGGAGATGGGCAACACAGCAAACTTGTTCAATGGCATAGCATTATGTTGGATCAAGCGTTGTAAAGTCAAAACTGACATCAGAAAGTATCATAGATTTCAGAGACATCAGGGCTGGAAGGGACCTCGGAAGATCATCGAGTCCAGCCCCCCGCCCAAAGGGCAGGAAGTCAGCTGGGGTCATAGGATCCCAGCAAGATAAGCATCCAGTTTCATCTTGATGGTGTTCAATGAAGGCGCTTGAACCACCTCCGGTGGCAGGCTGTTCCAGACCTTGGGGGCTCGGACAGTAAAGAAGTTCTTCCTTATGTCCAGCCTGAAACGATCTTGAAGTAGTTTGTGACCATTCGACCTCGTCATCCCTTGGGGCGCTCTGGTGAACAAACGTTCCCCCAGATGCTGGTGGTCACCCCTGATAAACTTGTAGGTGGCCATCAGATCACCCCTAAGCCTGCGCTTTTTCAGGCTAAAGAGCCCCACGGCTCTCAGCCTGTCATCGTAGGGTCTGCTTCCCTGACCTCTGAGCATGCGCGTGGCTCTTCTCTGGACTCTCTCAAGCTTCTCCACATCCTTTTTGAATTGTGGAGCCCAAAACTGGACACAGTACTCCAGCTCCGGCCTCACTAAGGCCGAGTACAGGGGGAGAATGACGTCCCGGGATTTGCTTGAGAAGCATCTATGGATGAAAGC
>NW_005841837.1:4856995-4864933 GCF_000455745.1 Alligator sinensis
TGCTTTTCCTCTGGCTCCCCACATATCTGAAAAAGGACTTATTGTCCTCGATGCTCAAAGCTAGCTGGAGTTCAGTTGCAGCCTTGGCTTTCCTGGTCTGTTCCCTACAGGACCGGACCAATGCAGAATAATCCTCCTTGGAGGTGACTCCCATCCTCCACCCTTTGTAGGCCTTTCTTTTTAGCCTCAGGAGATCTGCTAGGTCCCTGGAGAGCCAGCGGGGCTGCTGTGCCCTCTTGCTGCCTTTCCTCCGAGATGGAATAGACTTAGTTTGTGCATTGAGGATCGCTCCCTTGAGGAGCAACCACTCCTCTTGAACTCCCCTCTCCCTGTGGTCACGGTCCCTTAGGGCCTCACTGACAAGCCTCCTGAGCTTGAAATGAGGTATCAATTTATAAACATTGTGAGTGCGAAACATTGTAACTCGAAATGTTGTAAGTCAAGGATGGCCTGTACTGGCACTCACTAAGTAGGCAGCTCCACAGTAAAGCAAACATGTAGATGAACCCATTTGAATTAAATGAGTATTGAAGTAATAGCCCCATAATCATTTTGAAGCCCCCAGATGTAAATGTTATTAATATGCACTTAATAATGATGTTTCTGCAGAAGCTAAATACTTGGCAATGACAATCTATTGAAAATACAAAAACGTGTTCTAGGATTAACACTTGGTGTTATTAAGCAGGATTTAATTCTAAAAAAGACACTAATGAAATTTGTAATAAGCTGTCAAGCTAAATTTTATTGCAATTCCTGATTTAAAAATACATTAAAATTGTCTGTGACCCCCAGATACAGAAGTCATGGTATGTTTGAAAGAAAAAAAATGCTTACCAATCAAAAAAGTGCAGTTGATGGAAATCTTGTCCAATGACAGTCATGTCTATTGCTGGCTCTTTACACAGAACTGGTTAAGGTAGGCAGCATGTCTACCTACAGAACTGGTGCTACTCCTGTTCCTTTTTGCATCAAGGTACATGAGTCATTCTGAATATTCCCTGCCTTTTGATCAGGTGACTCTCTTCCTAGGGTAGTGACGCATGCATAGAACCATTCTCCTGAAGAAAAGAGAAGAAAGATTTCTCCCTTTCTCGGAGAACTTCAAGAATTTTGTACTCCTTTGTTTTTTTTCCCAGGGGAATTTATTACACTTTAAAATACCCTTCATTGCTTCGATTCTTGTGCTTCACTGACTATCAGTAGCTATTATCCACAGGTATTGACATTTGTAACAGGTCAGATCAGAATTTCATATAATTCAGCGTCTTGTTACTCCCAGCAACAGGCAATATATGGTGTTTTTGAGCAAGGTGTTAGGCTCCCATAATAGAGGATCCAAAACTGAAGGCGACAATTGTCCCATGAAGTTTCAGACTGTCCTATAGGGAACAGCAACATTTCCCTGTGGCAAGAAGTTGTTCCTGACTATATCTTTAAGATGCTATATCTTTTCACTTTTATGTGGCCTTCTGGCAACAGGTGATACCACGGCATCAATTCTGGGACTTGATTGTGATTTCTGATGCTGGATTCTTGCTAACTGAATTGATATTCAGTCCCTTTGATCCCAGCAGCAGATGTTTAATGGAAAGGTTCATGAGAAGGAAGTCCACTGTCTTACTGCAGCAGTGGGGAAATTTAAATGTGCTACTATGCTTAAAGTGGGAGTATATACAGAATGCTGAAGGAGCTATAACTTAGAGTTGTTGATTAATTCATATGGACAATATATTAATAGAATCATAGAAAATTAGGGTTGGAAGGGATATCAGGAGGTCATCTAGTCTAAACCCTTACTCAAAGCAGGACCATCTCCAAATATATAATTCCAGGCAAGGCTTGGTCTACCCAGGTCTTAAAGGATGGAGATTTCACAACCTCTCTGGGTAACCTGTTCAAGTGTTCCACTACCCTCCTAGTGAGAGAGTTTTTCCTAATATCTAACCTAAACTTCCTTCAATGCAACTTGAGACCATTGCTCCTTGTTGTTTTATCTGTCACCACTGAGAACAATTAACTCCATCCTCTTTAGAATGACCCTTTCAGGTAGTTGAAGGCTGCTATGAAATTCCCCCTCGATCTTCTCTTCTCCAAAATAAACAAGCCCAGTTCCCTTAGTCTCTCTTAAAATATCACATGCCCCAGAACCATTTTCAGTGCCCCCTGCTGAACTCTCTCCAATTTGCCCACATATTTTCTGTAGTGAGGGACCCAAAGCAGGACTCAGTACTCCAGATACAGCCTCAACCATGCAGAATAAAGGGGAAGAAACAGTGCCCTTATTTTGCTGGCAATGTTCCTGCTATGCAGCCCAGCATGCCATTAGCCTTCTTGGTAACAAAGGCACATTGTTGGCTCACGTTCTTGTCCACTGTAACCCCTGGTCCTTTTCTGCAGAGCTTTTTCTTAGCCAGTCAGTCCCCAGACTCTACTGATGAGTGGGGTGGTTCTGTCCTATGTGCAGGCCTTGCACTTGTCTTATTGAACTTCATAAGTTTGCCTTTGGTCCAATCCTCATTTTGTCTAGGTTTCTCTGAATCCTACCTCTACTATCCATTGTATATCCTATTCCCCTGAGGTTGGTGTTATTGAGGGTGCACTCCATCCCAATTACCAGGTCCTAAGATTAAGATATTGAACAGAACCAGCCCCAGGACTGACCCCTGGGGCACTCCCCTGGACACCAGCTGCCAACTAGACCTCGAGCCATTGATAACTATTCATTGAGACCAACAATCCAGCCAGTTTCCTATCCACCTTAGAGTCCATTCATCCAATCTGTAATTCCTTATCTTGGTCGCGAGAATGTTGTGGGAGACTGTATCAAATGGCTTGCTAAAGTCAAGGTATGTCATGTCCACTGCTCTCCCCACATCCATAGAGCCAGTTATCTCATCATAGATGGCAATCAGGTTGGACAGGCATGACTTGTCCTTGGTGAATCCATGCTCACTGTTCCTAATCACTTTCTTCTCCAAGTGCTTAGAAAATATTATTTGAGGACCTATCAGCTCCATAAGTTTTCCAGGGTTTGAGGAGAGGCTGACCAGTCTGTAATTCTCCAGATCCTCCTCCTTCCCTTTCTTAAAGACGAGCACTCAATTTGCTCTTTTCTAGTCATCCAGAACCTCTCCTTTTCAGAACAAGTTTTTAAAGATGATCTCCAGCGATTCTGCAATCACATCAGCCAACTCCCTCAGCACCCTCAGATACATCACATTCAGCCCCATGGACTTGTACAGCTTTTCTACATAGACTCTAACCTATTCTTTCACCACTGTCAGCTGCACACCTCCTCCCCAAACTGTGCTGCTTGATGTAGTAGTCTGCGAGCTGACCTCACATGTGAAGACTGAGGTAGAAGAGTCAATGAGTACTTCAGCTTTTTCTGCAGCATCTGTCATTAGGTTGCCTCCCCCATTTAGTAAGAGACCCACACTTTCCCTGACCTTCCTCTTGTTGCTGACTTACTTGTAGGGACCCTTCTTGTTACCCTTCATGTCCTTTGCTAACTGTAACTCCGATTACACTTTGGCCTTTCTGATTTCATCCCTGCATTTCCGAGCAACACTCTTATGCTCCTCCCTACACATATGTCCAAGTTTCCACTTCTTGTAAACTTCCTTTTTGTGTTTCAGCTCACTGAGGAATTCCCTACTAAGCCAAACTGGTCTTCTGTCACACTTGCTAGTCTTCCTCCATGTCAAGATGGTTCACTCATGCCCCCTTAGTAAGGCTTCTTTAAAATACAACCAGCTCTCCTTTCCCTCTCAGAGTGGCCTCCCAGGGGATCCTGCCCATCAGCTCTGTAAAGTAAGTCAATGTCTGCCTTTCTAAAGTCCAGGATCCTTACTGTGCTGCTCTTCTTCCTTCCTTTCCTTAGGATCCTGAGCTCAGTCCTCTCATAGTCACTGCTGCCCAGGTTGCCATCCATGTCTACATTCCCCATCAATTCTTCCCTGGTCGTGAGCAGCAGGATAAGAAGATAGCAAACCCTAGTTGGCCTTTCCAACACTTGCACAAGGAATTTGCCGCCAACACTCTCCAAAAACTCCCTGGATTGTGTATGGACTGCCGTATTGTCCTCCCAGCAGATGCCAGGGTGATTGAAGACAATGAGAACCAGGGCCTGTGATTGGGAAACTTCTACTAGCTGTTTGAAGAAAGCTTCATCCTCCTAGTCTGGTGATCTGCAGCGGAAACCCACCATGACACCACCCTTGTTGCTCTCCCTTCGGACCACAACCCAGAGACTTTCAACAGGCCTGTCTCCAGTTTTATACTGGAGATCTGAGCAATCATACAACTCTTTTATATAAAGCACAAGTCCTTCTTCTCTTCTCCCTTGCTTGTCTTTCCTGAACACTTTTATACCTACTCATGACAGTGCTCCAGTCAAGCAAGCTATTCCAAGTCTCTGTTATTCCAATCATGTCATAAGTCTGTGACTGTGTGAGGACTTCCAATTCTTCCTGTTTTCTTTTTTTCCCCCCAGGCTCTGTGCATTCTTGTACAGGCATCTAATGTAACTAGTGAATTGCCCTACTTTCTCAAGAAGAATGAGAAGGCCTCCCCTGTTTGCCCCTTCCTGCTTGCGCCTCCTCCAGGTCACCCACTTCCCCACTTACCTCACAGCTCCCTCCCCTGGTGAACCTAGTTTAAAGCCCTCTGCACTAGCTTAGCAAGCCTGTCTGCAAAGGTGCTCTTCCCTCTCTTCGTCATGTGGATACAATCTCTTCCTAGCAATCCTTCTTGCAACCACATCCAGTGAAGAAGCCAAAACTCTGCTGGCAACAGTGTTGCCCAAGAATGAATTGATCTGCAGGATGTGTCTGCCCCTGCCTGGGCCCTTCCCTTTGATCAGAAAGATCAAGCAGAACATCACCTGTGTCCCTCTCCCATTCATGCTTGCACTCAGAGGCCTATATTCACTTTTGATCTGCTCATGATCACCCCTGGCAGTGTCATTAGTACCCACATGGATAAAGCAGCACAGGGTAGTAGTTAGAGGGCTGGATGAGTCTTGGTAATCCCTCCATGACACCTTGGTTCTGGGCTGCAGGCATGCAGCAGACCTCCTGACATCTTCTGGGTGTTCAGTATACAAGCCAGGTATGAATGAACTTCTCACATAACCCAGAACCAATTGTTCCAGAATTTGATGCAAATCAGAGCAGGAGTGGCATAGTCATTTACACATAGCGCTTCCAAGCTTCATTGCTACTCCTTCACTAGTAGGTGGTGAGCAAGCACATATAGCCTAACCTGGTCATCCCTGGAATGAGCCACAATAACTGCAGGCATACATCAGAATGTCCCAGGAAACAGTGTTAGTACACTTTATCTGGCATATTTCAGAGGGACTCAAAGCAAGGAACTGGGTATGTATGTCTCTATGATTTGGGGAAAAAAGGCTTTCTCCTAGGACAATTGTGTTTTACAGCTCTGGTGTGTGATTTGTTATTTACAGCTCATGACAATATATCTGCTGTTCATTGAAACAGCATAATTTTTACAAGCAGATTTTGTTCCCATTCAAGCCAGTCTTATTCAATCTCAACATTAATTTTATCTCACATTGGAATGAATCTTAGTTCCATTTCTGAAATGCACTTTCTATGTAAGTCCATCCAAACCAAAATGTTCCTGGTACAAATGTTGGTGTAAAGAACTACAAATAACAGAAGCAGAATTTTATTTGAAAAAGGCTGAAATGTTTGGCTATACGTCATAAGATGGATGGAACCTTTAATGCATACTTCACAGTTGCTTTAATTCATCTATGTTTTGCAATATAGATCAACTGTGTTTTGTATGCCTCCATTTTTTCTGGAACGACCTAGTTAAGCCATCTTTATGAAATTATTTGACCCAACAGGATATAGGAATGCAGGGTTTTTAGGGTAAACCAATATTTTTATTGGATCAACTTGTACTGTATAGTTAAGAGAGATATCAGACAATTGCTTTTTTTTCATATCCCTGGACCAGCATGTCTACAACACTACCACTACTGTCAGTGTTGGATAGTCATCTTCTGAACTGTTGTAGGTTACCGTAGAACCATTGTAGCCAACAGAACTATGACAATTTACACTAGCATCTGGCAAAAAGATTCAGTTTAAAGGAAGGAATTAGAATTAAAGTTGTGCTGATATCCTGAACTTTGAGCTTCCTGGTGTCTGTTTTTTCAGTCCATTAGTACATTCAGTCTAATAGTGCATTGCAAATTTATGATTTTTTTTCTTTATTTCTTAGTTTTGAGCATTTCCTATGGTTCTGTGTACCCACTCCTAATCATGCTTATTCCTTACTCTGTTTTCTTATGCTGTGCTCCAAATAATGTATTTCGATGTACAAATGATGCATAAACTGTTATGTCTCTTTACCTTATAGCATAATTTGGTTGGCTTATTTTGTCTGTTTGCAATAGAAATATGACATTTCCCCATAATTACAGATGATGTTTTGGAAAAATCTCATAAACCAATAATATTTGAGTCCTTCTAGCACTATAGCAATGACTCAGCTCTGCCTTCCCTTTCCTTAAACTTGATGATCTCTGATGTGACTCACTCAGAACATTTGAAAGGTTACCCACATGGTACCTATGTGAAGGTATCTGGACTTCTGGATCAGATGAGCTTATGGTTGTTTAAAACATTATTGAAGCCAAACTGAACTGAGATGACATCTTGATACAAGTCCAAAATTTTACTTACAGTCATATCAATCCAAATTGGCATACATACAAGTAACAAGGGGGTAAGTGACAGCATGAGAGTGCATGTGAGCCCTTAGGCAAAAATATGCCTGTCAGTTAACTCATGTCTGGATGAAAGCCTATCTAGGCTCAATACTATAATACTATAATTTTGATTTGTAAGGGAAGATGGACAATACAGGAATAAGCATACTTAACTCCTCAATATGACTAGTTCCACTGAAGTCAATTGGCACTCAGGAATGTAAAAAACTTCTTGTGGATTTAGAGATTGTGAGGTACTCAATTGTAAGCTCTTTGTGGCAGATGCTGTCTTTTACACTATACAGTGCTTAGCACAAGGGGATTTCCAATTGTAATTGCAACAGATGTGAATACTAAGAATAATAGATTGATTTTTTTCTCCCATATACCTTGGCATGATGCCACAGCCCTTTCTCTTTTAGTGCATATACAAAAGGAGTGTCTGTGTGGAAATTACAGTGTGACAATACAGCTTGGTCTTGAATTGTAAATAAACCTCCCTTGATGGCATGTCCCCTTTTGAAACCTCATTTTCTGTGGGTCACTGTAGCTAGAGTGAATATAAAGGCCAGAGGCAACTACACAGAACTCACTTTCACATTTGACTGATCCTTGTATCTAACCTCCTTGATATTCACAGTGCAGCACTAGAAGTCAGTAGGAAGAAGAGGTTCTCAATGAAAATGAAATTGAAGGAGCACATCTAGAGACTCATGCTGTAGAATAACAGTAAATAGCAAAGTTATGGAACACCCCTCTAAATCTATAGGTTTTACCATGGTAGGATGGAAATGGATACTGTCTTTCAACACCTTTGTGCTGTCACAATTTTTTTATGGTGGCACAAAGGCCAAGCAAACAGACATCCATACCCATTGCTGTACCACAAAATGTAGCTGTGATGAAGGTGGTATTAATTTGTGCTGCTATTTAGTGGAAGTTGTTTATTTTATGGTGGGAGAGTGCCAGCAGGCCAGAGCTGCCTGAGCTCTCCTTGTGCTTTGGGGGCTTGAGGGGCCATATCTTGCCCACCCCAGACATTCCAATACAGGATCAAGCACTCAAGTCCTGGAAGTACCTACTCAGTTGTCCCTACTTTCTCCAGGGCACATCTCTGTAAGTGGGGAAACCCTGACTTTCCCTTCTTATTGAGATGCACCCTGGAAGTCCCAGGGACATGTCTCAGT
>NW_005841837.1:4864964-4867394 GCF_000455745.1 Alligator sinensis
AGCGTGGCAAGTTCTCCCAGGCCTTGAGGGGCATGACCCTGCCTGGGAATCCCTGGGGCACAGGACCAGGCCACTCAAGCCCTCGAAGAACACATTGCCCATTCATTGTCTGATGGGTGGGACAACCTATGACGGTTGTTCACTTAGTGAAGTAAATCAACTGTGCTAGGATGCACCCTGGCACGGCTGATCCACATCATGTGGTGCCATCTATTTCTAGCCTTATTATTCTCATTGTATAATGATTAACAGAAGGAAATGGCACAATAGGCACAGGCTTTATACCAGCAGCCTAATATACAGAGTAAACTTGCAAGCCAAGGATGGCACAAAATAACCCATAAAATAATAATAACAAGGTTAAAACAAGCTAAATAAAACATCAATAGTAAACACCATTAACCACAAAGAAATCAATAATGTCATTGCACTCTTTAAAATTGATTGTATATGTAATCCCTATAGCAGGTTGGTTATTGGTTGGAAAATATTGATTCCTGGGAAGAAAGGCAGGGTTGCATCTTTGGTGATTTGCTCTTTGCTCTCCCTAATAAAATTCCGTATTATTGTTTACACATTTAACCAGAGATGCTAAGTAAAACTGGCATTTTCATTGCTACACAGAAAATTTAAAGTCCATAAATGAGCAGAAGGTTGCTTTCATAAGGATTTTAGTGTCCAAGAGGCTCTACAAAATTTGCAACTCCTTTTTGCAACTCCA
This sequence comes from Alligator sinensis, assembly GCF_000455745.1. Lineage (NCBI taxonomy): Eukaryota > Metazoa > Chordata > Crocodylia > Alligatoridae > Alligator > Alligator sinensis. The sequence continues at coordinate 4,865,686 of NW_005841837.1, forward strand.
AGTACGTAGGTCTCACTGGCAGAGAACACAATACCAATTGCTTGAAGCAGTGAAAGGGTTGTCTCCAGCTGAATAGTTGGAAAAATTGTTCTTTGCAAGCTTTCAGGCACATGCTTTTTATAGCACCTAAAATAGGTTGTCAGTTAACTCTATGACTCTTGCCACCTTTCCCAATCCATTTTCCATGCCAGTCTGATTGGAGCTAATTTGGATCCTTCTCCATGATATATAGAAGGTTGCTGGTACCCTGTTTTGTGCCGCTCTACTTTCCTACCACAATTTCATGTCAATGCTTAAATTGGGGGTCAGCAACCCCTGGCACATGTACTGAGCATGGTACGTGAAGTCATTTTACTCGGCACACCACCACTAGCCTGGGCTCTAGGCAGCTGCTGCCAGCCATGGAGCCTGGGCTGCTCCCAGAAGGAGGCTGGGAGGCTACAAGTGAAGGGTACAACTGTCCACTGCCTGAGCTGCCCCCATACACACAGGGGAAGTGTGACCAGGGCAGTGCATAGCTTGCAGCAGCAGGCAGCTTCCCTGTGTGGCCTTGCTGTGTGCTGCCGCTCTGGGTCATACACACTGCGCTTGGAGGGCCTGGGGGAGGGCAGCGGGGTCAGGACTGCAGTATACGTGACCTGGAGCAGGGAGCACAAGATATATGTTTGTTATGGTACTGGTACATCCTAGAAAAGAAGGACACTCCAAACATCATTACTTTTTATTATTGCAATATATTATTTTGACATTTGCTTTAGCTTGGTGGTGGTGGTGGTGAATTGAATTTTACCAACTTTTTTCCTAAGGAAACAATTGGAATTTTAACAAGCATGGAGTCATTGTTCTCTACCAAACACTGTGCACCAGTCTTAGCACTTAGTGATTTATAAATATATGTGTGTTACTGGATTTCCACTTGAGGACACAGATCAAAACCTGCAACTAAAGAAATGAATGGCAAAAATGCCAGTGACTTTAGTAGATCAAGGATGTCATCCCAGTATAGCAATCAGCAAGCCCCAGAAACAAATCCTGGCTCTATTGAAGCCAAAGTGTAAGAGTTTCACCTCCAAATCTAAAATCTGTACTCAGCCTGAGTAGGTAAAAGTTAGAGGGAAATAATTATTTTGTGTCTTCAGGCCTCTGAGCTGCTCTGGAACTGTTCTGCGCAGGTTACTATACCCAAATGCTTAAGAATACTCCATTGTAATCTGTTCAGTGACTTCTTCAACAGCCATCGCACAGAGGTTCAACAGGGTAATGGAGAATCACAGATCCTATCTGTGGGAAATGGAACAAGCTTGGGTTCCTTAGGGAAAAAAAAAAATCCCTTGGAACAAGGGTTTGCTTATGAGGTTGCAGAAGTCTGGAAGGACATTCTTGAAATACAAATGAGGCAGGCGACTCTGAAGTGAATATCTAGCACTTTCCAAACATGTAAAATTATTATTATTAGGAATATGCAAAGCAGGCAGTATTCAATTCTGATTCAAATTTGGCCCGATTTGGGAGACAGTGATTCAATTTGCTGATTTGGATCACTGTCCCAATTCAATTCAGCCAAATCTGAATGTGAAGATTCGATTCTGATTTGGAAAATCAGTGATTCAGCCCTAAACACAGCTTTATATGTTTTTTCTACATACCTTGAGGTACCAGGCACAGCTCGTGAACGCTGAGATGGTGGGGCAGATGGAGAGTCCCAAAGG
>NW_005841837.1:4867425-4888552 GCF_000455745.1 Alligator sinensis
GCCAAGGGGGGGGGGGGGGGGGGGGTTCCACTGCTGAGCATGTGGGGGGACCCCCCTATATCCCCCTGGTTTGGCGATCAGCTGTGAGGGGACCCTGGGTGCCCCCCTGCCCCAAACCCAGGAGGCAACAGTCACCAAGCCAGGGACCAGGGGGGAGTCCCCCACACACTCTGCAGCAGACCTGGAAGTGGACCAGAAGTACTTCTGGTCCAATTCTGGGTCAACTGCCAAGCACGCTCCATCTGCCCCACCATCTCAGTACTCACGAGCTGCACCTGGTCCTTTGAGGTACCTAGCAAAAACATATAAAGCTGTGCCTATGGCCAAATCACTAAATCTCTCCAAATCAAATCAGAGGCTTCAGATTTTATCCAGAGAGATTAATGGGTCTTCTGATTCAATTCAGATTCAGAGATTCAGCCAGCGAATCAGGCTGAATCTCCTCCAAATTGAATCAGTGACCAAAGCTTTGTGCAGTCCTAATTATTATATACTGGAAGGGAAGGATGAGATGGTGGTTTGCTGGTTTCCATGGGATCCTGTTCACTCTCTTTTCCCACCATGGACAAGTTGAATAATTTTGGGCAAATGGCTTCATTTCCCTATGCCTCTGCTTGTCTGTGAAACAAAACTTCCTGTATCTTCTTGTGATGTGTTTAGGAACTACAATGAAATCATCAAGACTTATGGATGAGCTTTTCTTGTTGTAACTTTTTTGCAAACTTTAAAACAAAGTCATTATATTTTATTACCCTAAAAGCACATTGAGCCTCATAGGTTCCCAGTATGCAAACATAGAAAAGTCCTTTACAAATTTAAATACAGTGCAACATATTGTGTTTTCCAATGTGCATAAATTTCTATTATAGGTAGATCAGTAAATCTGGAGGCAAGATTCTTGATGCAGGTTTAATTTTGTGCCTTAGTCATGTTTGAAAATAGTTTGGAAGTGAATGAGAAATGTCACAGAGAGCTGTTTCAGACAATTAAAATGAGATTTTCTCTATAAATCATTGAAACAGAGCCATGGAATTAAGTCTAGGATAGATATTTTAAGGTTTGTGGCTTGATATATACTTTGTAATAGAGTGTAGCTGAAAAAGTTTGATGAAAATTTTAAGGTTGAGTGACAACCCAAACCTAAACTCTGTCTTCAGGAAGTAGCTTTACCTTGAATTCTTATAGTACTATGCTTTATGGGTTACCCCTGGTCTAACCCTTCTGCCAGTACCTTATTACAATATGCAGTGATTGTGAAAGAGTTCCTTTATGTTGCTATCTACCTTGCTTCTCCTGCCTCCACCCCACTTCACAATCCTTCAAACAAACAAAAAATGTTCATGAAAATTTCCAGAACAATATTTTTGTTTTAGAATGAGAGTTGGCTATAACATGTTAATGTAAGCTTTTCCAGTGAAAAAATGAGATTCTGTTAACAGAAAATTAGAAAATTGTGTCAATTCTCATAAATATTGAAGGGGAAAAGGGGGGAAAGGTTCAGTTTCAGTGCTTGCTTTCAGAATTACTTTTCCTTTCAACTCTTAAATTGCATATTAATTATATAAAAGACAATTGAAAGCACACTAAAATGATGACTGCATGAAACTACTTTCCCTGATTTTGCAGAGAATTATTTAATTATTCTGACATTGAGTGAAAACAAATCTCTCAGCCCGCAACAAGCTGGAATTTTGGTTGTGTAAACAGTTCAACTTACAAGTTAGAGGTGGAAAATACCACTTACATTGCAAGTTCCATCCTCATGGCATGGCAGATGGTCCCCTGGAATTTATTTGTCTTCAGAGGTTTGCCCAAAATCCAGTTTCTCTTTAGTCTTTCTCCTACTTTTCATTTGATCCTCTTATGGGTCAAGATGAGATGAAGGTTCTCTGGTTACATCAGGGGCTTTCAACCTTTTTAAATAAGTGTACCCTGGCAGCCAGACATGGAGTGTGGGGGTTGGGGTGGCATGTGGCCACACGTGGAGCAGCAAGATTTCCCCCCCGCACCGCATCCGAACAGCTGGGTGGCATCTGTGCAACCCTCATAGGGGTGCCCATGCCCTCAATCTGCCCTGGGCCTGCTTCTGGGAGGCGGTAGCATGGGTGACAGTGCTCCATCCCCATCTGCCTGTGTGTACCCTTGGGGATATGCGTACCCCTGGCTGACAGTCCCTGGGTTAGATGATAGGGTTGGGATTCAAGAGTTTGGGTTTGATTGCAGAGTCTGTTTGGGCACAGACAGATGTTAGGGCCCCACTGTAACTCATGGCACTTTACATGTGGTGTGAGTTAGACCCCCTCCTGACACAACAGATGTTGCCCTGTTGGGCCAGGGATGGGGGCATAGAGCCAACCTGTATTGGCCCTGGCCAGCAAATGGGGGCTCTCCAGCAGCCTCCATAAAGGCTGCCAAACCATCCCTATTCCCATTCCTCTCCCCGCCCCTCCCTCTTCCCACTCGGCTCTGGCCACCACAGAGCTGCCAGCTGCTGAATGGCCAGAGCTGAGGGTGGAGAATGGAGCCATCTTGCTTTATGGGGCTCTCCCAAGCTATCTCAGCTGGGGTATTGGGGGCACCAGGGGGTACTGCAAGGTGAGGGAGCTTTGCTCCCTGTCTCCTCTCCCTCAGCTCCAGCCGTTCAAACCAGATGGGAGCTCTGTGTTGGCTGCTCCTGGCTGCTGAATGGCCAGAGCTGGGGAGAGGCATTGGAATGGATAACCTTGCCTTGCAGGCCCAGCCTGGCTTTCCCCAATAGCCCGGTGGGGAGGAATGAGGTGATGGGGCTTTATTCCACCCTCCACTCCCCCTCAGCACTGACATTTCAGCATCCAGAAGCTCCCTCTCCTTCTCCCTCCTTCCCCCTGGCAGCCCAGATTAAAAAGATGCTTCCTGCCCCAAGAAGCTTAAAATATAAGTATAAATACAAGTGACAGATGGATACTGCTGGACTGTGGAATAAGAGGAGGCAATCAGACATTATTGGTCGTAAGGGATAAATGGCGATACTCATCTGTGTAACTCCTGGTAAGTGCCATGAAAAGATGTAAACTGGTTGGCAGATACTGATATGAAGATAACTAGGGCTGTGTGAAACAGCACTGCTTCATTGATACTTCCATTTTGCCGTTTCAAAGGGACAGTATTTCGTTACACCGTTTTGAAGCACTGTTACATTTCGTTTAGTGGAAGCTGTTTCGACACGTTTAAACATTTTGCCCATAGACTATAATGGGGAACCATGAAAATACATATAACATTGTAATTTATTGCCTGATTCAGATGAAAATTGTATGGATGGTAGTCCCTTCTGAGGGCATGAAGCCTGCCAAGTTTTAAGGAGATAGGTGCAGGGGCTTCTGTGAAACTGCACATCAGCTCTTCAAAGCAAAACTAGTATCACTTGCTGGCAGTGGCAGCAGACTGTCACCCCACACATAGATCTGGAGGACCGCTCCCTCCAGGCTTAGTCTGGCACAGCCTGGCCGCCCTCCCAGGGGATACGGGCCCCTGGATCTGCGTGTGGGAAGACAGCAGGCAGCCATTGCTGTCTGGGCCAGCGTCAGCACTGGGTTCTTCCTGGTGTTCAGTGTGGGCTGCACCAGGGCAGACTTGGGTGCTGGTGCTGGCACTGGCCTCAAGCAGGCAACATGCTCTACACCTGGTGAGTGCAGAGTTTTAAAGGAAAAAAAACCCTTCACTCACCGGCTCTTCAGTGGCGATCAAGGCCTCAGTGCTCGTGGCAGAGCCCTGCTATTCAGTGTGGAGCAGCGAGGTGCAGCAGGGATTACCCCGCTGGGATGCCCCCCCTGCCTGGTGCCACATGCAGCTGCCCCATAGCGCAGATGCAGCATGACTCAGAAGGGCACTGCACACTGCCTGGGAGCTGGGACGGATCCAACTGGCAGCTGGAGATCCCAGTTCGATTACCTAGCTCTCTGATCATCACCCCCCCAGCTCTTCTATGGGGGCATGGCCCCTGGATCTGCACATGGGGTTTTGGCAGGCTGCTGCCTTCCCCAGCTAGCAGTGGCAGCCCACTGTCATTTTGCATCATTTGGGGGCCTGCCCCCTAGGAAGAGCTAGGGGAAAGATTGGGGAACTGGGGAATCAAACCAGTAACTGGAGGAATGTTCAGGAACCTGAACATTCCCCCAGCTCCTGGCTCAATTCCTCAGCCCCCAATTCAATTCCCCAGCCCCCAGTTTGATTTCCTCAGCTCTCTTATCATTCCCCCAGCTTTTCCTGAGGGGTTCAGGCCCCCAGAACTGGGTCCCAGGTTTTAGCAGGCTGCCACTGCAGGCTGGGGCCAGTGGCAGCACCGCAGTCTTCCTGGTGCTCGATGCAGGCTGTGCCAAGTGGCTGCTGCTGGCTCCAGCCTGCAGCAGCAGCCTAATGAAACCCTGTGCACAGATTGGGGGCCTGCATGCCTCAGAAAGAGCTGGGGAAATGATCAGAGAGCTGGGATAAGCGAGTTGGAGAATTGGACCAGGAGCTAGATGTCATTATCGGAGCAGTCCTTTCCCCCTCTTCCCCCTCCCTTTCCTTAGTTTCTGTTTAGCTGCATGCAATTCTGAATTCAAAACTCAAAATGTTTCAAAACTTTTGAAACATTTTGAGTGCCCTCATTTAATTTCAAAGCTGTTTTGAAACCTTTTGTTTTATTTAAGTTTTGCTGCTTCAGGCTTGACACGCATCAAAACAGATTCAAAACAAAACACCCATCAACATTTCGCACAGCCCTAAAGGTAACTCCTTGGGACTTGATCTGCAATGAAGAGAGTTGTTTTCCCTTCTGCAGATGACACTGAGTAGGCTTGCCACAGCTATTAAGACAGAGATTATTAGAAGACAAATTGCAACTTTGACGGGACCACCTGATTTCAGAGTAGCACCTGCTCCAAGTGCTAAAATCACTGGCTGCTGAGTAGCCTTACTCTAGTATATAAACCTAGGCCCTTCATTTGGGCTTCAGCTGTTCAATGTCTCACAACCTGCAGCAGAAGTACCTGTTTCCCCTTAGCCTGGCTCCTGCTTGCTTCTCCACCCCTGGTTACCCTGTTTATCTATTCTGGCTTCTCTAGCTCCTGACTTCTGGCACTACCTTGACCACAGATTTGAATCTTGTTTATTGACAAGGGCTTCAACTTGGAGTCTGTTTTTAACCTTTCATGTAGCCCTGACCCCAGTCTAGAATTATCCGATTCACGTATTTCATACTTTCATAGTAGTTAGGGATCAGAAGGGACCTGAATAGATCATCTCGTCTAACTCCCCACCACTGGTTGGAGCACATTCTGGGATCACATGACCCTAGACAGGTGTTCATCCAACCTCTTTTTGAATTTACCCAAGGTAGGAGCGAGGACCACTTCCCTAGGAAGTTGGTTCCAGATCCTAGCCACCCTAACAGTGAAATAGTGCCTCCTAATCTCTAACCTGAACCTATTCTCTAGCAGCTTCTGGCCATTGTTCCTCATCACCCCAGGTGCTGCTGGGGAGAATGGGGCTCTTCCTATTTGCTGCTCATCTCCCATAATGAGTTTGTAGGCAGCCACCAAATTTCCCCTCAGCCTCCGTTTGCTGAGGCTGAACAGGTTCAGGTCCCTCAGCCTCTCCTCATAGGGCATGCCCTGTTGCCCTCCAACCAAGTGAGTGGCCCTCCTCTGAAACCTCTCAAGGCAGGCCACATCCTTCTTAAAGTGCAGTGCCCAGAACTGGACGCAGTACTATAATTGAAGGCAGACCAATGTCGCGTAGAGGGGGAGTTTCACCTCTCTGGACTGGCTTGAGATGCATCTTTGGATGCACGACAAGGTGTGGTTGGCTTTGCTGGCTGCGATCTGGAATTGGTGGCTCATGTTCATCTTGGAGTCAATAATGACTCCAAGATCCCTTTCCATCTCTGTGCTCACAAGCGGGGAGCTCCCCAGCTTGTATGTATGCTGTGGATTCCTTCTCCCAAGGTGCAGCACCCTGCATTTATCTACATTGAATCCCATCCTATTACCATCCTCCCACCTCTGTAGTCTAAGTGTAATTGCAGCCTCTCTCTCCCTTTGAGCGTGCCTACCTCTCCCCACATCTTGGTGTCATCGGCAAACTTAGACAACGTGTTTTCCACCCCCTCGTCCAAGTTGCTGATGAAGATGTTGAACAGTGTAGGCCCCAGGACCGAACCCTGGGGGACCCCACTGTTCACATCCCGCCAGGTCGAGTATGACCCATCCACCACCACTCTCTGGGTGCGCCTCATCAGCCAATTTTTGACCCATCCAACTGTGTAGGCATCAATGACACAGTCGCTCAGTTTGTTAATGAGAATGGGGTGAGAGACAGTGTCAAAGGCCTTCTTTGTCTACCCCCATGCTTCTTCAGACTGCCAATGACCCAGTCATTATGGATGGTAGCACTGAACTCTTTTGATAGCAGTAGACTTGATTATTCCTATTTTTTTTACCACGTTGCATATATCTGTAACTCCCAGAGCTTATAGGCCTAAATAAGTGGCGTTCTCTGGGAAGCAGAAGGAAAGGCTGGCCCTGGTCAGTTTCATGTTCATCAATTACACTGTTGCTTACCTCATATGACAATGGATTATCATTACTGTACCTATGAAAAGGAATAGGAATTGTACAAGATGACACTTGCCCAACATATTACCCTGCTTGCTTCACTAATGGACTTTGTTTGAATATTGAGGATTGGGCTTAGCAAAAAAAAAATGGGAAGAGCTCAAACCCAAAGTTAAGACCTACTCCATAGCATTAGGGAGGTTCTGTTCATTTGCCATCTGCTTGTAGAGATGGAGGGAGAGATAAAAGCATTTGAAAAAATATTTGACATTTTTTCTCAGAAAAAGCCACTCAAAAGCCAAAATGTTTAAGTGCTTTCTAAATAGAGCAATTTGATTTTTCAATTTTAAAATATTTTGTAAATTTTGAAAACTGAAGGAAAAAATCCAATTCTTTTCAAACCCTTCAAAATAAAAAACATCTGTGATGGAAAGTAGTTTTCAGATTTCCATCAGCTCTGTTAGAAATGTTAATTTACTGGTGGAAGAATAACAAATAGATCTGAACTTTGTTTTAATTTTCTTTCTAGATTCTTGACTCTGCAACAGCAGGGTGTTATCAGTAGCTAAAATACAGTTCTTGGAAGTACCTGCTGATGTTTAACTCTACCACTCATGGGGAAAACAAGTTGTAGAAATGGATGCTGCCTAATTAAATGTGAAGTTTACATATAATATTTCAAGGCATTATTAAATCATAAAATAAATTTTTCAAACACAGAACTACAATGTAATGAAACTGGTGATTAATTCCCTCCAGTCTATTATCAAATCTAATTAGAAAAATAAATTATCAGTATTTAGAATAAAATATTTCAGCATTGCAAGCTTGAAAAGTGCTGGCGAATTCATGTTTGTACAGTAACACATAAGATAGAAAAATATTTTATAAATCTCAATTAAAGTGACCTAATTTATAATAAACTCACAATAATTGACCAGGGGAGGACAAGGAACAATGGCCATAAACTGTTAGAGGATGGTTTCAGGTTGGGTGTAAGAGAGAACTTTTTTATGGCAAGGGTGACCAGAATCTGGAACAGACTTCCCAGGAAGGTGGTGCAGTCTCCAGCCTTGGATGTCTTCAAGGGGAAACTGGACAGACACTTTGCTGGGATAATTTGATCTCAGCAGTATTCCTGCCCAGAGCAAGGGGGTTGGACTTGATGATTTTCAAGGTCCCTTCCAGCTCTTAATTTCTATAATTCTATGAAATTTATATCCTTGAGAACAATTCATGGTTTTAAAAGTATTGCACTTAGTACAAATTTGATATTTAACAGACTATAATTACAGTAAACAGAGTAAACTCAAGTGGAGGTTGTAGCAGAATAAGGAATGAGCAAATTTTAACATGGACTTCAGACTTACTTTCATGTGACACCTTGTTCAAACTCCACTGAAGTCACTGGGGAAAATTTCAATTCACTTGAGTGGCTGTTGGTTCAGGCCTATGAATAGATGTACAATTATTGTAGTTGCCAGTGCTTTTGATTTCATTGTCTGTCTTGTAATATTTGGTAGTTTGTGAGCATCAGCTCCTGGATCCATATTGGTTTGTACTGTCACTTCTAAAAATAAATTGATTAATTTCCAACCCTAATGAGTGGGGAGACAAGCTTAAAATCATGAGCCTGAAAGGTAGAGAAACAAGACAAATAAAAGGACCCTCAACTTCCTCTGTTTTTGAGATTACATAATGTTTAATCAAATCACATGATCTGGAGGGGAAGCTCAACATCTATTTGAAAATGTTGTAAATGCAGCAGGATTGTCATCTAAAATAGTTTACACTAAAGTAGGTGAAACTTACCAATGTGAAGACAGAAACCACAAATAGCAGGTATCACTTATGTTGGGGTGGCCAACCTGTGACACAAGTGGCACGGGCAGCCTCTGTGTGTGGCATGGGGCAGATAGGGCAGGGAACAGAAAGCAGAGCAGCAGATTGGGCAGGAGAAGGGCATTGGAGTGGCACTTGGGGAGAGTACAAGGGTAATTTGTGGCACTCCTGCCCAAAAAAGTTGTCCCCTCTGACTTAAGGAATGGGACTTCATTACTCCATAAGACTTATTTTGGCCCTTTGTATAGATGTGAATATGCCATTCTATAACCATAAGAATCACATTGACCAGGGTGAAGCAGCGCAAACTAGTAACTAACAGATTGCACTTGGAATCATGGGAAATGGATTCCATGTATGCCTCTGACTTTCTGGGTCAGTTCCCCTCTCTATGCCTTTATTTCTTCTTATGTTTATGTAAAATTAAGGTGATGACACAGATTGCTTTCTTGTAAAAAGTGTTTTGAGATCCATAGACACCTGTATTATGTAAGTATGAGATATCATATTTATTTATGATTTACATAATAAAATAACATGAACAGATTTCCCACTTCAGGTCACAAATTCATCAGCTAGAGTAAGATGACAATTTTCACCTTTGATATATTATTATACAGAAAGGACACTTGCCCTCCAAACCATCTGCTATTCGTAGAAGTAATTTTCAAATGTGGAGTCTCAAATGTATTTTCTTTGTCTACACCTAAATCATATGGGGGAGAGCCATCCCTAAAAAATTCCCTCATGCCAAACTCCAGTTGACTGCACTGAGTTGACTTATGTTAGGCTTTTTCCCAACCAAGAAGCAAATGTTCTGGTCATGGTAATTTTTATATCAAATAACAACCATTTAAAAGGAGAACAAATGTAAGAGAGAGTAGAGCTTGTAAAATCTTTGGACCAATCTTGTAAACATACTCCACCAAATATAGCCAAGTGAATAGGTCATCTTGTAGCAGTTAACACTATTTCCCTTTATATGTGCTTGCAGGAATGATCCATTCATTTAATAGGTAAGTTCTGGAACTGAGTCTTAGGTAATGAGAGCCGTGAACCCTGAAGAAGAATAGTGTGTACTCTGAAAGTAAAATGCTTAAAAAAACGCCTTACCTCCTGCTGCATAGCCAATTCATAATTTCCTAATATTTTGGGAGAGGTCTTTGTTGCCAGAGACCTGGATTCAGTTCCCGGACACGCAGATAACTACAGCCATCAAGGCACCAAATGTCTGTACTCAGTCTAGCCTTTGGATTCAATAGTCTAAATCAGGGATGGAAGTTCTGGGCAGCCTCCTGTTCTCCATACTCCTTCCTAGGCATATGCATTGAAGGTCCTAGTGACCTCTCACACATACCCTGTGATCCAGAAAGATTGATGGTTTCATACTACTACGGAGAGGCACCATCACTTGATAGGACATGGAGAGTATATTTTTCTTTTGGACACTTAAATTTAAATTCTCTCAGATACCAGAGTAAGAGTGCTGCTAGGTGAAATTTTCAGATGAAACATTTTCAGTTCCAAAGGCAGATTTGTCAATGTCAAAACATTTTGCAAATTCGAGTTAGTTTTTATTGCTCTACTTTGTAGAGCTGGCAATCTGAAAAAGCTGAAACCTTTCATTTTGATATTTATTCAGATAAAATTGCTGGAAAGTTTTAAATGAAAACCTGTTCTTTTTTTTAATGAAGCATTTTGATTTAAAACAAGAGAGAGGAAACTACTCAGATGAAACAATGTTTGAATTCAGGTAAAACAAAAGATTTCCTTTGATGGAATAAAATGTTTTGGTTAATGTTACCTCCACACCTCCATTTTAATACACATTTATTTTTATTTATTTATTTTTATCTATGAGTAAACCTGGACTGGTACGGGGACAGACCATTCGTCTGCCCCAGTGCATCGTTTCTCTGGGTATGTTGTTTCATTCAAAATATGAAGGATATCTCTTTGGATTTTTTTTGTTGTTGTTGCAACCTCACCAAGTTCCTGAATATCTGAGAACTCAGATTGTGCAACATGAACTCTATAAGCAAGTTGCCTAGCTGCTGGCTTCTGCAGGTAGGTTTTGCATATGCTCCCTGAGGAGCTCCTCAGCCAGTCCTCCCAAATGAAAACACAATATTTAATCAACAATGGAGCAAGAAAGTAAGAAAAACAAAACTTTTTTGCCCATCCAGGGCACTAGGAGGGAGTTCTTTTGGTCTGTCCCTGTAGCAAATTGTTTTACACACAGCTTAGTTTCTCTTCCCTTGCTTACTCTTCTGGGAGCTCTTTAAAGCTCTTAGCTGTCCCACTAGGACATCTAAATGCCCTGGTCTGTGCTCATCTAAATGTTCTGGCTGTGCCCTCTCAACAGAGCTAAATGTCCCTTCTTAAAGGGTCAAGCCACTGTGTTACAAACTCCCATTGTAATTTGCTCATACAAAAAAAAAAGTGGGGAAGGCTGCCTGATTTTGAAAGTCTTTATTTGCAAGCTGGTCATAAATTCTCTATAAAATGATGTTTATTGACTAAAATAAATATTCACTTTCTATGGAAAATTTTGATTTTTTAATCAAAAAAATAATTCCTGAAGAACAAAGAACACTCTTATGAAAAGAAACAAGGTACCACCAGGTTGCCAGGACACTAGGAGATGCCTGAGAGCAGGCACTTTAACTACAATTCCAGTGAAATATAACAGTGGCCTTTTAGACTAAACATTTCCATTCTGAGCTGAAATATTGTGATTTTCAACTTCCCCCTCCCCACAAGGGAAAGTCAAAATTTCCAAGGGAGGTAGGAATATTTTCTGTTAAATCCTTCTAATCCCAAAAGGAAAACCCTATCTTTGTATGTTTCAATGAATCCAATACTTAAAACTGTGGCTCTTAGATATTTGGTTATTCAGGATCAGTTACTTTAGCTCAAGGAGTCTCAGCCAACTGTCCATGGGCCAGATCTGGCCAACAGAGCTATATCATGATCTGGCCCACAGGATTTCCCACAGCTCTGAAAATTTGGCAGTGAGAGCACGGTGGAAGTGTTAACTGCCACTCCTTTGCTGCCAAAATTCTGGACCCGTGGGGAGAATTTCAGGCCAGATATAATGATACTGCATGCTGCTTCTGGGCAGTGCAGGGTTGGATATGGGAGGCACGGGACAGATCCAGGATCACAGAGCCTAATCTGGGCACTGAGCCCTTGGATCCAGCCTCTATACTGGCCCCACACCACTCATCTGGCCTTCAGGGCCAAAAGGCTGATGGCTCCTGCCTTAACTAATCCATATCCATCCATAGCAGTATCCATGCCTGATAATTTGAGATTGAATGTTGATGTGGATGATTTTTCATAAGCATGATTGTTGTTCTACAAAAGGTAACAAGTTTGCAAGAATAAAAATCTATTCTTGCAGTATTTTTTTTACTGCAGTCAGGTCATATTGGTTTAATCGTTATAACGTACTTTCCAATAGAAAATCATGTTTAAGGGAAACAAAGTATTGTTCAGTATATACTATGTAGCATATACTATATATAAAGGAATGACCTGGGTGTTGAACAAACTGCCTATGTAGTACATTAATATATTTAAATGAATCATTCTCCAAAATACTATATGAAATTATGAGAGTCAATCACCATATGAGTTCTGACAGTGGTAAGAATGCATTTTATAGATATTATTCATCAGTCTCTAATAATTAGTTTTTCTCTTGTCCATCACAAATTGAAAATAGATTAATATATTCAATTTGTATATTGAAATATATATATATATATATATATATAGGAGTCATGCTTTACCATGCGTAAGCTGGACTTTAGGAAGGCCTTTAACACTGTCTCTCACCCCATTCTCATTGAAAAACTAGGAGACTGTGGCGTTGATACCTACACAGCTGAGAAATATAGAATGTTATATTCTCTCTATATAATAAGGAGAGAGAGACATGGCAGACAGTTTTCTGAGTAGGGATCCAGGGTTCTGGTCTTTGCTCTCTGGACTATTTATGTATTTTATATTAGATAGTTACTGAGTTAAAAAATAGGTATAATTTTAAGAGCAGGGACTTGAACCCATTTTTAGCTGCATGTCCTTATCAGCACTTGGGCTACAGTCAGGCTGTTTCTAGCTTGCTGTCTTCCTGACCCCATGATTCTTGCTTCCTTGGCTGGAAGCAAGCATCCAATTAAATATCTTTTATTATGCACCATTGAAAATTTTCAAATTTCTAAGTCAGTAGAAAGACCACATTAATGTCTGTAAGAATATTCTGAAGAAAGTGGTATATGGTCAGGGTGGATCCACCCCATTATATGGTTAGTTCTAGTTATGAGGCAGGTATCAAGTTTCCCAACAAACACTGCTGACTACAGAGGTCTCCTGGCTGGAGCACTCTTGATACGTACCTCCCAGTAATGGACTATAGGTATGGACAACAACCTCTTGAAGAACATAAGTTGCTTTATAAGTAACCAAACTGCTTTTAGTTTCCACCCTTGAGTCAAACCATGAGTTCCTCTGAGCTTTCAGAGGCAGAAAATGGCAATAGCTGCTCAGGCCAATGGTCAGTCAAGGTTAGTTTTACAGTGAAAATGGGCCTTACCTATAGAGGGAATCCCTAAAAAATAATTTGCTGATTTTAGTTCTTGGCAATTAGAACTGGCAGGGAAGAACTAATTGAAGCAAGTTCTACCCTAATAACAGAGCAATAAGAAATGGAGCTGTGCAGGAAACCTTGCATCTCTTTCAGAAAAAAAATCTGTCATTTCCACACTGAAATGAAACAGGGGTACCATGGGATAGAATTAAGGATCAGTCTATTTATATTTGTTCTTGTGCAATCGCATCCCCACAAGCTTTTGTTTTCCTAGATTAAACGAGCCAGGTTTTTTACCCCCTTCTTATAAGATAGGCTCTTTTACTGTTCAACTAACAATTTCCTGTGAGATGAAATATTAAATGCTTGACTGAAGTCTAAAGAGATTATTTATACCTCTTTCGCATTGTCTAGAAAATCTGTTTTCTTACCAGAGAAGGCTATTAGATCAGTTTGCCAGGTCTACCTTTGATAAAACCATGCTGCATTTTCCCCATTTTTCCTTTTACGCTCATCTTTTCAATTATTCTTTCCTTCCAAATTTGTGCTAAAGGCTCTGTTCTGTTGAGGTCATACTATGGGTCCTAAATTGCCTATGCCTATAATCCACTTCTCCCCTTCTCGGTAAATTTGAATAAATGGATTATAGATTTTTCTTAACACTCTGGTGCGTCTACACATGACACTATGTTGCTGTAGTGACGTGCTACAGTGACAGTGTCCACGGGTGTCTACATATGACCAGCAGCAACTTCACCATAGCATCACACTCCCCCCACTATAACGCGCTGCTATGGTGAAGTTGCTGCTAAAAATAACCATGTGCTGCGCGTACAGCACAGTACGGGCAGTTACTGCACTGTGATTTAGTACTTCCTTTTGGAAGTACCAAAGTACAGTGCAGTAACAATGTCACCATAGGGGAACATGTATATGTGTTCTCTTTCTCCTTTCCTCTAAGAGCACCAAAGCTCTTGATCTTCTGCTGCTGTTAGAGGATTGAGTGCAAAGAACACTTTCCTTCTCCTTACACATCATCTGTCTGTATTCAAGTCACATGTATGGATAGCCCTCACCTGAAGTTGTATGCCCACATATGGTTACAACAACATGCTCGTGTCTCAGGCTTTGAATAGACAGAATTTTAGGATCTTGGTTGAACTTTTCTCTAAGATAGCAGGATAATGGATATAATTTAAATGGACCTCAAATTCATCTGTGTTAATGATTATAAAAAACGCTTAAACAAAAAAGCACCCAAAACCTTTTTACCCTTTAAGGAGATAAACATGTTTCAATGTACTATTTCCTTTTTGTGTTTTACTCGACCTAGACAATAAAACTAGATATGTCAACTTTGTTTTTTGCTTCTCATGTGCTCTTGGTTATTAGGTATGGCAATTTTATAGCCAGTTTCATGAAAATAGTGGTATCTTGTTGTTAATTCATGGAGTCATATGGTTAAGTGAGAACCCCAAGTTGCTCTTTTTAAAAAAATTTTGATTAAGTTTCTAACCCTCAGACTTGTAAAGGAAAGGCAGGATTATTGTCTTTCAAATAAAAGCAAAGGAGGTATTGCATGACTAGAGAATGGTAAACCTAGTTCCTGTGTTTAAAAAAAATCCTTTTACATTATGGTTGAATATTTTAAAATCAAACAAAACAAAAATGACATGAAAAATAGCATCTAATGTAAAAAAGTAGGAAAATGGGTATCTGCTAGATATTTGCAGATGGACACATGCACTAAACTAAACAGAGAAGCCAATAATGGGTGTTGCAGAGAAAGCTGCTTTTATTACAAAAAAAATAAAAATAAAATAAAATAAAACCTTCTTAAGAATTCATCATCTGCAGTTGGAAATTGACAGGTCATGCCAGAATTATTGTAATCTATTACAATTTTAGGTGCAGAGCTGGGAAAAATTTACTATAAGAATTGCAGAGATTGAGAGTCTCCTCTGTGGAGGATTTTAAAGCTTCTGCCAGCAGATTTTTTGCAAGTGATTCATAAAAAGATTCCAGTATTTTTCAATAATAAAACTGAGGACCTGGAAAACAGACTATATTTCTCAGTTTGTCATCACTATTTCTGAGGAACCTGATGGTAAAGACATGACTGAATTTGTAGCCATCCTTCTATGAAAAGTAATAGGGAGACAATGATTAAATCAACAAACTGGAATTGGAGAGGATACTGTATTTAATTGCTTAGCTTCAGCAAGAAATCTAAAAAGTTTCAGGACATAGACTATGCTCCCTGTAAACTGTCCCACAGAGAAGAATGATACAGCCGCAGAAGTACAGGAAATTAATACAGACAGGACCGATGACAGCATTAATAATTATTTCTCCTTACCTTCCATTGGAGAGCCTTCCTCTTTGTTTGGTTACCATAGGTACACATTCAGACTTATGGATATTTCTCCCTTCATTAAACTGAATCAGCAGTGGTTTGCTGTGGTTAAGCTGAATGCAGACTTTTGCATGTAGCTTTTTGGCAATTGTAAGGATGCTTCTATGTTGACTTGCATGTCTACTTCAGCAAAATGTACTAGAAACCAAGCAAAAAGTAAAGGAGAGAGATGGGCCAATGAGAACACGCTGGGAGTTGTAGCCAAGCATGGAAAAGCTATAGCAAAAAGGATGGAGTGATGTTTCTCTTTGTGTGTCATTGTTTGCTTCTATGGAACATAACATAACTTTGTGATATATACATATTAATGTTTTTTTTCTGAAAGTGTATTATGTGGGAAGTGCTCATGGTGGGTTTTGTTTTACTTTTTTAAGGGGAACATAAGCCCTCTGACTCTGTATAGTTTAGCAGCTGCATAAATTGATAATGTCCTGAAAGTATTGTGAGAGTCTGGTAGAGGCAAAATCTGGTTAACTAGTGTGTGTGCAATTATGCACACGCCTAATTGCCAAAACTGCTAGAGTGATCTTGAAGAAATTGATTTTAGTTTTTACAGTGGTGCCCAGCTTTGTTCACTACTGCCTGCCTGCTCCGGATTCAGTTTTGTGAACATATTGATACTTTTGCTTAATGCAAACTCAGCAAAGAAAATGCTGGCATTTCATGTGTTGCCGTACTTATTTGCTGAGTCAGTTTTGGAAATAAAACATCTCACAAGGTATGCTAGCATAGTAAGGGCTGGTAGAATCAGCTGTTATTAAGGTTATACAACACTTCCTATTTTAAGTCTTGGTTTTCAGCTGTTTGTAACTTTTTTTTGACTGTAACAAATTGGGCTGATTTTTTTTGTTTGTTTTTTTATCTTGGGTATGTGCCTACAGTTAAAGTTTAGAATGGAGGAAAACTCCAAAAACTATTTTCAAGAATTGTTTGGGGAAAAAATACAATCTGTCTGCTTGCTCCAGAGCCAGGGTAGAGCCACAATGTGTAGCCTGCACACTCCGGACAGGGATGTACAAGCAGGGGATCATGGCTCTGCCCTGGTGCCAGACCAGGCTGTCACCTCTGCAAGGAGCCAGGGTAGAGCCTCGATCCTCTGCTTGTGTGCCGCTGCTCGGAGTGTGTAAGTTACAGATCGTGGCTCTGCCCTGGCTACGGAGCAAGCCGCCCACATCACAAGATCCCAGTGGCTCTGGAGCATCCTCTTGTGCTGCTCTGCTGCCTGCACTGCTGGCATGGCTGAGGCTGGTCTCCACAGTGACCCCAGCCTGAGTTTTCCCACACAGGTGTGGCTGGGGGCACCATGGAGACTGGCCCAAGCCATGCGGGCCAGAGCTGCTGGGAAATGGAGTTTGGTTGCCAGCCAGATCAGCCATTTTGCCCACCCCTGGTCTAGAGGGCCCTCATTACTGTTGTATGTCATAGAAGAAAGACATATAACAAGATGCAAGCTACTCTGACTTAGTATAGATTGAGCCACAGTGGATGTAGCTACACAAGACACTTCAAGTGCAGTAGACTAACTCTACTGTGCATTAGTGCGGCAGGCAAAACCCATGCCAATGTGTTAAAGCACAGTAAATTTCATCTACTGTGCATTAACGTCACAAAAAGACCATTTGTTTGCACTAATGCTCAGTAGCGTCAATCACGGCACATTAAGTTAGTACCTGTCATTACTCAGATACTAATCTTAAGGCACTATAATTACTGCACATGAATGAACGTCTAGACATGCTTAGTGTTAATGGATTTTTTTGTGATTCTGAGACATTCATTCTGACATATGCTGAAAATATAAATGCTTATAAAAATTACAGCATTGCTAAGAGGCCTCAGTCGAGATTGGGACTCTCTTGCTTTAACCTCTCTTTATAGACAGAGCAAGAACAATCCATGACTTTAAGAATTTAAAGTCTAAATGGAGTACAGGTCAGAGGAGGAAACAAAAGCACAGGAAAAGGGGTGGTGCTCTGACTCAGGACACATAGAAGGCTCTGCCAAAGCCAGAGCTATTCCCTGCCTGTCCTAATTCCCAACCCAATGTCCTATTCACTAGAATGCACTGCATCCCAAACTTACACAATTAGAGAAAACAAACATGATGCCTCAGTGCAGAACTACTGTAAAATCTTGAGGCAAACAAGGATCTATCTCCTTATGACATTGCTAGCAGAAAACCACCATCATGTTGTATCACATACAGAAGCTCATGCTAAAGAGAATAGAGCCATGGGCTGTGTATAGATGAAATGAGAGGTGTATGTTCATGACACTTTAATGTGGGCTAAATGCTTTTGCACCACTTTAATAGTGTTGGTGTTTGCATGCCTCAGCGGCATATTGCACATTAATTCCAGCCGCTGGAGGAAATTTGGAGGCGTAGTACACTTTAAATGACTCAGAGTGCAGCAAACTAAAATTCCTTCAAGGAGTTTTAGTTTGCTGCCCCTACATCTGCGGAGTTCAGCTCCAGGAAGGTCCATGGCTCTGCAGAAAGCCTGTGCAGGCAGCCTGGCAGGAGCCCAGGAAAGCAGCTCCACCCGAGAAAAGCGGCAAACCTGATCTTTTTTTTCTTTCTCTCCTCCCCCGGAGCCTGCCTGCGTGCCCGAGCTGCTCGGGGGCCTGGTGCACCCCTGCAACTGCCTGAGCCAGGTTCCCGTGGGCAGGTGCCACCTCGGGAGGGGGGGGCACTGCTGCCACAGAGGGAAGCAACAGTCCCCCCGGTCCCCCCACCCCCAAAGCCCAGGAGCCTCTCCACCTACTGGCAGCTTGCCCTCCCCTCCTCACCCGAGAGGCGGGTAAGTCAGTGGGGTATGTTCACAACACGGAGGCTTAATCAGCCCTAAACTGAAGTGGTGTTTTTTTAAAGCCCACTGCTTCAATTTAGGGCCTCTGTTTCATCTACACACGCCCCTGCATCCTAGTCAATTAAAAGTTTCTCCATGGTGGACTCTGTGGTCTGAATTCCAGTACTGGTTACTTAAGAAGAATTTTGTATTGTGCTATCTGCAGCAACAAGCTGCCTGCAACAGCAGGCATTGTGCTCATCTTCTGCTGATTCGTGAATATAAAGTAAATATTTTTTTAAAGTGGTCATGCAACAAATTCCTTTAGTATTATCAGACAAAGTAGGAAAAAGGAGAAACTGATTCCATAGCTGCATCATTTGAGCATGTGGATTGTTTTTATTTAGAACATATGCTTAAGGATTTGATGTACTTCAACCAGAAAATGTTCTACTTTTTTCTTTTAATATATTTTTTTGGAGGATAATTCAGTTTTAAAAAAAATGAAGGAGTAAGAGCACAAGATTGTAGAGTAGACATTCTGGGAATAAGCAATGCACAGGTTTGTCTGCTAGTCCTTGGTGGGGAGCTGAATTTCATCCTCAGTGCTATGATGGATATTCCAAGATAGAATCATTTACAGTTGTTTCAATAATACTAAAATCCTAGGCCATTTCTGGTACTGGTTATGAACTGAAGAAAGGGTTATGAAACTGGGTATATGTGTCTAAAGAAACAATTCTATCACATATGCATATGCGCACTATAACATTGCATAGTTTTATAGGCAATGGCTATGTGATAAACTGCATCATATTCCTGCCACAATTGTTTTCTTGTGAGTAATAACTTTCTCAAAATCAGATGGGTATCTTAATATAACATCAGTGATCTCTGTACCTAATGTACCTACTTAAACAATCTAAACTTTATCTAATCCATATTACCCAGTATATTTTACCTCCTCTTTGTAAGCTGTGTCTGTGTGTGACAGAGAGAGATTTAAGGCCAAATTCATGAAGGTATGTGGACACCTAAATGACAGTGTATGAAAACCTGTGTGTTCAGCCTCAAAGTATGAAAAGTGTGGTTTATGTGTGTACACACACACATGCACACACCCAGTGCACTTAAATCTACTTTTACTCCAACTTTGTAACACAAAACCTAGGCATGAAAGGAGAAGGGAAAGGATAAATGAGAGAAAAGTTAAAATAAATACATGAAAGAAGAAAAGGATGAATGGTTGAAATCTTCTTTCATACTTAGGAATAGTACCTTTCTCTTAATTTTAATGAATGTTCCTGAAACAGTCATTTCACCATTAATGTTTAGTTGATTGTGTTAGAAGGTTAGTTGTTGCGTCTATTGAAAGCGATGCCTGAAAGAGTTTCAAGCATCAACCCATTTCCTCTGTTCTTTAAATTATTTTTTTGCAGTTATGCTTGTATGAGTCACTGTTTTGTTGTAATGGCCCCTATTCACCTGATATGAATGTGAGCCTTCATCTCAAATACAGTCTGAAATGAGCTGTTTCTCTGGGAATCATAAACCCACTATGCTTTCTTGGGGCAGGACCCAGGGAGAAAAAACAAATACCCTTGATTTTTGTTAGCTCATAGAAGTTTCCTGGGCTCTTTTATAAAGAAGAAGTATCCCTTCTATATAGTAAAAAAAAATACTGCTTAATTTCCCTACTTAGTTTGTAGAAGCATAGTATAACTGTTGAGCACAATGACAGTTTAGCTAATGGAAATGACACTGATGGACATACTGACAAGGACAGAGAAAATAGCTTGGTTAAAATAGTCATCTCCTACCCACCCTGACACCTCTGCCTAATCTTAGACTTATTTTGAATCAAAGCATTTTTGCTAAATGAAAAGTGACAGGTAATCTCTTCCTCCTCCTTCTCCTCCTCCTCCTCTTCCTTCTCTTTCTCCACAATTGTTTTTAATTATTGGGTACTTCCAGCTGAGTCTGGAAACAGAAGTACAGGGCTGTTGTTATAATATTTCTACCCTATCCAGAAGCAAACAGTGTTATATGTAGACTAGCAAATTGCCCATCCAGCCCTGCTTTACGCCCCTTCCCCACTGCTCCAGGTCGACCCCATGCTACCCCCTCTCCCCAGGACTCTTAGTCTGGCCCAGCTCTACATGCCCCACACACTCCAGGTCCAGCCCCTCTCTACCTCCTCTCCCCGCTGCTCTGGGTCTGGCTCCACTCCACCCCACACTCTGCGTCCGCCTCCCTCCCTGCCCACTGCCTCCTCATCCCTGCTGGCTGTTCTGGCAGTCTACCCAAAAGTATTATGGACAGACAGATGCACAGACAGACAGACTAAGCCTTTTATTATATTGGAATTCCTTTCACCTTCCAGATTTATGCTTTCTCTGCTAATGAAGTGCTTCAAGCATTCCTTTCCCCAGATGACAATTGTCTTCTGAGATTTCTATTGCTTTCTTTCTTGTCCAGTGATGGGATTTTAACAGGTATTTAATGAACATGCCATTGAAGTACAAACTACATGGTAAGAGCATAGGCAGACAAGGTTCCTTGGGTGAATTTGATATCTTTTATTAGACCAACCCAAATGGTTGTAGAATGGTTATTAAGCAAGCTTTTGGGTTCAAAAACCCTTCGTCAGGCTAAGGAAGCTTCAGCAGTTGGTGTGTGCTCTTCCTGGATGGAATGAAAAGTAAAGAAGCCAGGGGCTGGGCTGGGCTGGGCTGGGCTGGGGAGTCAGTTGCCAGGCAGATTATAATGTATCAAAAATCCAATGTCTATGTTTAGTCCATGATCTCTAGTATCCAGCAGGTTGATGAAATGGAGTTCATAGGCTCGTCTCTGGGATGTGTTGTGTAAATTTCCCTTGAGGATCAGGACTGAGAGATTGGAGAGAGAGTGG
>NW_005841837.1:4888669-4888953 GCF_000455745.1 Alligator sinensis
CATTGGATGAGATGTATTACATTTCTGGAGGTGCAGCTGTAAGATCCTGGGATGCTGATGGCTCTGTTGTAGGGTGTAGTAATAGTGGGGGTGGTGGAGATGTGTTGGCAGGTTTTGCATTTCTTGTCCTGGCACGATCTGGATCCTTTTGGTGTGTTCTGGGCTTGACGAAGTTTTCTTCTGGTGATGAGGTTGGTGAGGTTTGGTGCTTGTTTAAAGGCTAGGATGGGTGGCTCTGGGAAGATCTTTTTAAGAATAGGGTCTCTTTCTAGTATGGGTTGCAA
>NW_005841837.1:4889613-4906861 GCF_000455745.1 Alligator sinensis
TGTTGGTATATAGGCTGGTAACATCCATGGTGGCTAGGAGTGTGTTGCTGGGAAGGTGGTCTATGTTTTTAAGTTTCCGTAGCAAGTCTGTAGTGCAGAGCTTTCCAAACTGTGTTCCGCGACACATTAGTGTGTCGGCAGCAGTGTGTAGGTGTGTCGCGTGAAATGCAGAAAATTTTGCGGAAGGGCACCACGGAGCTCCCTTACTCGCGTCTGCTTCCCTTGGCCCCTCCCCCAGAACTGAATTACTGTGTCGCGAAATGATGCATGTCTAAAAAGTGTGTCACCAACATGAAAAGTTTGGAAAGCTCTGCTGTAGTGTCTTGTACGAAACTTGCTCTGTGGGTGACAAGCGGTTTTAGGATTGATTCAACGAAACCTGATATTTCTTCAGTTAGGGTCCCATGGTTGGATATGATAGGTCTGCCAGGGTTCCCTTGTTTGTGGATTTTAGGGAGCATGTAAAAAGTCCCCGGGTTAGGTAGCGGGGGGATCAAGGTCTGTAGTTTTTCTTCTAAGAGCACCACACAGTTACTTTTTCATGCTGGTTAGTAGTTGTAATAATGTATGCCTTAACAGTGTGTGTATTTTAAATAAACTGGGAATTTTAAATAAACTGTTAATGGCTATGACCAAAATGAATTTCAGCTAGGTTAAATTTGTGATTTTATGAAGCAAAACATATTTTTTTGGTCTTGAATTAGTTAAGACATGACCATTAATTGTCAGCAGTCCCTTGATAAGAGGATGACAGTCCCATAGAATGGTAAGTTATTGGTGATTCCAGAGTTGAAATCTGCATATTTGACTGCAGCCACAGAGAACAGTTCCAGGAGGAAGGTGATGCTGCCGGGGTGCAACTTTTTCCCTTTGTGTGTTTCTTGCCTTTCCACCTCCATAGTGAGGTGACTTTGCTCAAAATGGTCAAGGCCTTGATGTAGTTCACAGTGCCATTAGGGATTATTTAGTGCATGGGTGTCCCAGGTACTGATGTTAATATCACATTTCTTCAGATTGGCCTTCAAGGTGGACTTGAACTAGAAAGATGATGGATTTTCTGTAGGCAAACTGGTGACACACATGCACCAAGAATCATTATTTTTGTAACTGTGTTTCTTAATAGGAACAGCCCAAAATTTGATTAGTTCAGATTTGGTGAGACAGAGAAAATATTTTTTGTGTGTGAAAAACTGTGATAATTACATTAATCTTACCCAATAACATGCATACACATGCTTAAAACAACAGCTCATTCATCTTGACATAAGGCTTCAATCCTAAAAGGACCTACAGATGTGTGTAACTTTGCCCACTGGATAAAGTCTGAGGCCTGCTGCAGTCTGCGTGAGCTTTTGTCGTTGAGGGTGCTGACAAAAGTGGCAATTTTCATCCAATCTGGCCACAGAAAGTGGTCTATAACTGTGACTAAACACAAATGTATAGCTGCAGACTGCTTCAAAAATGGCTGATTGGGTGAAAAACTGATACTTCATGTTTCAAAACAAAGCCTCTTCTGTAACTGTCTACAGAGCTCCCAGCCTGTTGCTATTTTCAGAATGAGAGCAGGGGAAAGGAGTGGAGAGAGCTCGATCTGGATTTTTTTCAGTCCCTGCTGCAGGGTGGGGTTGGGTGTATTGGAGCCCTCCAAGGTGGAGAAGGTGGGCTCCAATTCACCTACCCCACGCTCCAGCACCAGCTGGAGAACCCCTAGCAGGAGCTCCCTCTGCTCCTTTTCCCCCTCACATTCTGAAAACAGGGACAGGTTGGAAGGGAGGAGGAGCTGCTGCTGGAGGAAACTGGCTGCAGGCTGGCAGCCAACAGCTGGATTCCCAGCTCCCCTTTCTCCGGAGACCCAACAGTGCACTTCTGTTTGGTTTGGGGTATCGTTGTAACTTGGAACATTTCCTGCAAAGTGTTCTGAGTTATGGTGGGGAGCTGCACTTCTGTCTGCTTCCTGACTTCTATGGAGCCTGGCTATTATCCAGAGCGAAGGTCCCCATCCAAGTTGGACCATTCACAGTTGGACATGGTCAGAAATCCATGCAGGATGGGGGCCTCAAAGTGTGAATAAAATAGAAGACAATAAGCAGTAATAATACCTTTCTGCAGCATGTTTGCAATTTACTTAGGCTTTTCAGGACCTGAGCCCTGGAAGTCTGCCAGAAGCATTTCCACAATTCCCTATTCCTACCTTATGCCCCTCCTGCATGCCTCTTCGTTTCTCTGGTGCCCAGAAGCAGGGACAAGCAATCCACAGGCAGATTCCAAAGAGGTTCCACTTTGCCTTGTGTAAGCAAGCCTTAGATGCATGAGGATATAGCAACAAGAAAATCAGTTTAGATAGCTTGGGATAACTGCAAGACATGACATAGATGGGGAAATAGCTTAGGCTGATTGAGTTTGACTCTTAGCTCAAAATTTATCAATTTATACTTTTGGCTTAGGAGATCTATAGTTTGATATCTTGTGTTGGCCAGTATTATAATAGTCACAGTAGATCTTAAAGGCCTCAATCATGATAATGCATCACTGTGCTAGGAACTATACAGGCATAGTGAGAGAAACTCCCTACCTCAATTGGTTAGACCATGCTTCCTTCCCTGACTGAATCATTTTTTGCAGATCCATCTTCTTAAGAAGAATTATGTGCCCAATCCAGCTCCCAATGAAATTTATTTGATCCCTAAAATGAATTTTATTCACTGGGATAATTTTTGATATAGCAAAAGAGAATATTTTTTAAACAAGCATAGTTTTGCCTTTCAGCTTGGAAGAAAAATGTGAAAAGAAAAATTGACTCTCTAACAGCAAAAACAGAAACTAAGCTGAATGTTTGTCCTCCAAATTGGTAGGAGGACAGAACTAAATATGCTACATATGGGGAAAAGTTCATGCTGGGTGCATCTGCAAGTCACACTACATCACTGTAGCAACATGCAATCATGTGCGCCTACACATCACTAGCAGCTACTTCACTGTAGCAGCATGCTTCCTCATTTAGCGCACCACTATGGTGAAATAGTGGCTAAAAATAACTATGTGCCACATGTATGGTGCTGTATGAGCAGTTACTGTGCCATGCTTTAGTACTTGCAAAGGAAGTGCTAAAGCATGGTGCAGTAACAGTGTTGCCCTAGGGCGCTGTGTACGTGTCCCCGCTGCGTATATCTTTTATTTGATTGTGGGTTCATTCAGAGTAAATGAACAAGCTCAATTCAGAAATAAATAATGATCAGTTCCATACTTTAGTATCATTTTATTTGGAGTCTTGACTATGAAAGAGAGAGTACAGAAACGCTTCAGGATTTTGGGCAGTATGGAGCAAGTCACATGAGAGAAGTGCATATTTGGCTGATCCAGCCCAAATAAGCCTATTTTTAGTTTAAACACAATGCTAACTGAAGCCATACACTAAATGATATGTTTTAGAACAAAAGCTCACACAGACTGCATGGGTACTTTATACAGAAAACAGTGACCTAATAGACCGAATGCTGGAATGGGAGTTGAACATGTTTGCTAAAACTTTGATTTTGACCACTGATGAACTGTGTGATGTAGGACTAGTAACATTTTGTCACTTTCCACATTCTGCCTTTTTCTATTTTGAATACAGGCTCTTCCTGTCTCTGTTGGCATGGCACTTTATGTTACTCCTATACAACTGGTAATGAACCACTGCTAGTTCATGAGCACTAGAAGGGCTCATGCTGGCCTGATTTGAATTATACATGTATTGTTGAATAACAAACTGAAAAATCTGTGTCATCATTGAAACCAATATATGGATCCAGTCTTAAGAGAATGAAGTGAAACTCAGAGTTTTCAATTTTGTCCATATTACAATGAGCTGGGAGGAAATGTGCCATTGTTCCTATGGTAGGTGTGTTTGAAAGTGCCGTGTTTCTGTTAAATATTTCCCTGTTAACAAATGAGCATTTTCTGACAGAAAAACATTGTGTCGGAAAATTTAGGACCCAGTCTAGATGTTAGGGGATGCTGTACTACTGGAGATTGACTTGGTTTGCTTTGGATCCCAGTAGAAATAATCTGTGGTAAATATAATGTTCTTCTGAAAGTTCTGTGTTGTTAAATTCATAAATTTCTCCCTCAAGATACCAGTACTTCATATTTGAACAACCGTGTTTCTTTTGCCTCTTAACTATTCTTCTTTAGTTGCCTAAACAAATCTGGACCTTGGTCATAATGTGTTTGGTGGGTGGCAAATTGGGAAATCCATGAAATATTGACCTGGACCCTTACAGATGCAATGTATTTTCTTTCTCAATTATTCCACTACTCTATTCAGTTAGGGTTCTTTTTAAGCCCAGCAGCATTATGAAATGACAGCAGTATGTGTTAGAAAGCCTATTATCAACTTGCCTAATGATTCCACATTGCAATCAGTCATCTGTCATCTCAGCAGCCAAATGTTAATGTGACATCTGTTGTACCTAATTCTAGTAACTACCAAGAATCTTTCAACATACAAACAATTTATCATGCTTATGATATCAATTTTGCATGGAACATGTCACTTCTGTAAACATTACAATGTTATTTATTATGGGGTAAAACATTTAAAAAAAGAACTGGATGGAAACCCTAAGGCCTTTAATAGGCAATGGCAACATCTGGGACTTTACATCCAGATGTTTATCTCTGTAATACTTCATGCTAGATAATGACTTTGCTGATTTTCAACTTAAAAAATAAGCATTGGTGAGTTGATAAATTCATGTCAAACCAATGAAAATATAATTATATTTGCTTAGCACATTATATTAGAATTCCTTATTATAGCAGAGAAATCCAACAATAGTTTATTGGGAACTAGCAGTTTCCCTATGCCTGGCTTGCTTTATCAAAGAAATAAAAAAGCCAAACAGGGTTTTATTGCTTTCTAGTCTTGAAAGAGGAGATACTTTATAGAGTAGTGGTTACTAACTGATGGGTCATAGAAAACATGCTTTCTGTGAGACCCTCTGACATTGTTCATGGCCACAGGAAATTAAAAAGTTTAAAATTGGCTTACTGGGAGAGCAAAAGGCTGACTGGGAGAGCAAAATATGATACATTCTGAAGCACATTGGTTGTTTAGTATTGCTGGCTCTGAGGGAATGCATGGTGGGGACCACTGGTCTTGATATATTGCCTTCTAACACCATAAGATGGGTGAGAGGAAACAGGTTAACAGGGAAAAAGGAAACTTTCAGGACCAAGTAGCAGCAAAGAGACCAGCTTATAGGGGAGCTTGCTAGGGAAGGTGTGCTTGGAGAGAGGGGCAGGATGAGGTAGGCAGCAGATTTAAGAATCCCAGAGAGATGGCTGGAGGATCACAATGCCTAAGCCACTGCCAAGTCTTCTTCTGCTTGCACCTGTGAGGTGTCTATCCAGTTAGGACTGCTCACCATTGGGGCTGACACCCAGGTTGCAGTAGGGACTGCAGCTTGCAGGTTCCTTCCAGCAACAGCCAGGTGGGGATTGCCTGCAATGTGTGTGGTGCCTCCTGGTGGTGTCCCTCAGGAAGCAGGCAAGAGAGCTACAGGAGGAGTTGGTGAGGTTCTGAAGCATCCTCAGCCATGAGGAGTTCATTAATGCAGTGCTGAAAGACCTCTAAGACTGCAGAAGAAGTACTCCCAGAGGCAGTACTGGAAAAGAAAGAGGAACACAGATTCTCAGGAAGGTGGAAGCTGTAAGCTTGTAATGTATGGCAGCAAGCAGAAGTCCTCATACCTACCTATAGCAATTTGGCTGAAGAACAGATATGGAGCCCTGGGAACAGAGAAGAAGGAGTATGTTTCATCAGTGTGAGAGACTAGGCAGGGCAGGCTTCTCCAATCTTGGGAGGATTGAGACCACTGCCACCAAGAAGAAGCAGTGGATGGTGGTGGTTGGAGACTCCCTTCTTCAGAGGATGAAGGCATCAATCTACTGGCCTGATCTGGGTTTTTTCAGGTCTGCTGCTTGCCTGGAGCCCAGATACAAGATGTCACAGAAGGATTACTGAGACTCATCTGGGCCTCTGACTACTACCGTGTGCTGCTCATCGATGTGAGCACCAATGGTACAGCCAGGGGGGACCCTGACCAAATCAAAAGTGACTTCAGGGCTCTAGGTGCAAGGGTGAAGGGGACAGGGTTTCAGGTGCTGTTCACTTCAATCCTTCAGGTTAAGGAGAAGGGCCTGGGCAGGAATAGATGCATCCTGCAGCTCAATGGATGACTGTGAATATGGTGTTGCCAGTGGGGCTTTGGCTTTTTTAACCATGCAATGTTGTTCTAAGAGGATTGCTAGGAAGAGATGGAATCCACCTGATGAAGAGAGGAAAGAGCATTTTGCAGACAGCCTCGTTAACCTAGTGAGGAGGGCTTTAAACTCAGTTCACTGGGGGATGGAAACCAAAGCCTGAGGTAAGTGGCAAAGTGGGTGACCTGAAGGAAGCACAAGCAGGAAGAGGCAACAGGGGAGGCCTTATCATCCTTCCTGACAAGGAGGGCAATCAACTAGTTACCACAGGTGTCTGTACACAAATGCATGGAGCCTGGGAGAAAAAGCAGGATAGCCTGGAAGTTTTCACACAGTCACAGAGTTATGATGTGATTGGAATAAGAGGGCTTCATGGGATACCTTGCATGTTTGGAGTACTGTCATGGATGAGGATAAAATGTGCAGGAAGAACAGAAATGGGAGAAGAGGAGGAGCTGCTATTCATGTAAAAGAGCCAAAAAAAGACTGCTCAGAGCTCCAGTATGAAACTGGAGATAGACCTGTTGAAAGTTTCTGGATTAGAGCCAGGGGGGAGAGCAACAAGGATGAAGTCTGTAGACCGCCAGACCAGGAGGATGAGGTGGATGAGGCTGTCTTCAAATAGCTAGTGGAAATTTCCAGATCACCAGCCCTGGTTCTCATGGGGGACTTCAGTTCCCCTGATATCTCCTGGGAAGGCAATATAAGAATATGAAGGCAAACCAGGGTGTTTTTCGAGAAACTTGGGGACAGCTTCCTGATGCAAGTGTTGGAGAGTCCAACTATGTCTGTGATCTTCTTGCTCTGCTGCTCACAACCAGGGACAAATTGGTGGGGAATGTAGTCATGGATGGCAATTTGGATAGCAGTGACCATGAGATGATTGAGTTAAGGATCCTGAGGAAGGGAAGGAAAGAAAGCAGCAGAGTAAGGACTCTGGACTTCAGAAATGCAGATTTTGACTCACTCAGGGAGCTGATAGTCAGGATCTCTTGGGAGGCCAGTCTAAGGGGGAAAGGAGTCCAGGAGAGCTGGTTGTGCTTTAAATAAATCTTATTAATGTTCAGGAATGAACCATCCTGACATGCAGGAAGATTAGCAAGTATGGCAGAAGACCAGCTTGACATAGCAGGGAACTCTTCAGTGTGTAAAACACAAAAAGGAAGCTTACAAGAAATGGACAAATGACCAGTACTGTATAAGAGTATTGCTTGGACATGCAGGGATGAAATCAAGAAGGCCAAAGTGCAGTTGGAGTTGCAGCTAGCAAGGGATGTGAAGGATAACAAGGTTTTCTACAAGTATTTCAGCAAAAAAACTAAGATCAGGGATAGTGTAGGTCCCTTACTAAATGGGGAAGGTAACCTAGTGACACATGCAGAAAAGTCTGAAGTATGCATTGCCTTTTTTACCTCATTCTTCACAGGCAAGGTCAGCTCTCAGACTATTGCACCTGGCAGCACAATTTGGGGATGAGCCATGCAACTGACAGTGGCAAAAGAACAGGTTAGGGTCTGTTTAGAAAAGTTGGACATGTACAAGTCCATGGGGCTGGATGTGATGCATCTTAGGTTGCTGAGGGAGTTAGTCAATGTGAGTGCAGAGCCGCTGGCCATTATCTTTGAAAACTCATGTCAATTGGGAGAGGTCCCAAATGATTGGAAAAGGACAAATATAGTGCCCATCTTTAAGACAGAGGAGGAGGTGGATCCGGGGAACTACAGACTGGTCAGCCTCACTTCAGTTCCTGGAAAAATCACGGAGCAAGTCCTCAAATAATCCATTTCTAAGGACTTGGAGGAGAAGAAGGTGATAAGGAATGGTCACCAGGGATTCACCAAGGGCAAGTCAAGCCTGACCAACCTGATTGCCTTCTATGATGATGATAATTAGTGGTGTTTCATTTTAATCACATAAAAAATATGGAATTGTGTTTATTTTTTAAAGCAGAACATTTGGGATTTTTTTTTTTTTTTTTTACCAGAGAAAACCAAGATCCCTGGTGGTGATACCCTGTGAGACTTGGGGTGTGATGTAGAGGCAGAACAAAGCTATGCAATTAACCCTTAAGGCAATGAATATGGGGACCTGGTGCTCATTACAGTGAGGTCTAGATTGAGAAGCCTTGGAGCAACCTCTTTTATATAAAAACAAAACATCAAGGTATGGCAGGTGACAGAAGGGGTAACTGCCCAAAAGAGAGCAGAGTGGGTAAGAGCAAAAATGTCCCCCAGGAGCTTCACGGTCACCTCTGGAGAGGAACCACATTGCAGTGGCCTCCTGATGTCCCTTCCAACCCACATTTTCTATGGGTTTAGGATTCTGTGATGTGTTGCTGTTCTACACACAGAGAAAATACTCAGTGTTTGGAATTTCCCACAGAAGTTGAACGTCTATCCCTGCTTTTATTTTGAAAGGATTTTCAAAATCTTTTAGTGATGCTCACATTTATGCAGTCTTCTGGTTTCTTTTCCCATTAACTTTATTAATATTAAGAAGAATGCATGAGGGAATTATGTCCATGTGTGTTCCACAATATAGGGACAACTTACAGATATATTTGGCTCAAAGAGTTGCCCTATATCACAGTGTATAAAGTTGAATTTTGAAGCCCAATTTTTGTCTCTTACTATTTAACCTCAAATTATACACCGTGTCACATCAAAAAATCACTGCTGACAAACGGCTAGTTTAGTGAATGTATGAGACATGGTCACTCTAACTGCACTAATTGCAAGAGAATCAGTCCCACTAATTACATGAGGCATGGCCATACTAGTTACACCAGCACCCAGAGGGCTAACATCCATTGTACAGTCATTGGATGTGTACTTAAACAAACCAATCAATTATTGCATTCACATTGAGTGGCAGAGGTAGATGATAAGTGGCCACCATTCATATACAAAATCTGGAAACATGTGAGCAGCATCCTTAGCAACTGTGTGCTAGTGGATTCTTATACCTTGGAGGGACATTAAACCCAAAACTGTTTCACATTAATTCAAAAAAATGCAGGATCAGTAATTCTATGGATGGTGGGGAGGATAATATTCTATGGCATGAGGAAGATCAAACAGAGGATGAAGACACTGAAACATCCAAGGCTGAGGATCCATATGACGATCAAATTACTAAACACTTAGATTGGGAGGAACGGTTTGAGGCTGACAGTTCTGACAATGAAATTGAATGAATTGTTAATTTTTACATTGTTAAATTTTAGTATTTTTAAAATGCTTAAATTAATTAAATAAGGGATTTTTAAATGTTATAATGATGAGAGATTATTATTATTAAATGAGGGATTTTTAAATGTTATGTGAGTGCAAGCCACAGTAACTGATGGTAATCGCCGCTGATGGTGCTAATCATGGCAGCAACTGTTGTTCTTGTCTCTGAATAAAATGCAGGTTGACTTACGCACTGTACCTATGAAAATCCTAACTTTTCACGTCAGAAAAACAGGATCAACCCATGCACCATGTCAGCCTATACATCATGAAATACTGTTCATCAAGTCAAATCATGTATGTTCAGAGAATGTAAGCAAGTAAACAGTCCAGATCCACACATACCGATCCTTTCATTGTAGCTCACATATTTTTGTCTGTCTAATTTTTTAACAATAAATATTTTTGTTAATTATTTGATTACATATACTTTAATTATAAACATTCTACTGTTATATTTTCACTCTTCTAACCAATCTCAGAGCTGAGTAGACTATTGTGAATTTTCTATAATAAATCTATTTTCACCATTTTATAATCTCATTGCATTATTCTGCAGGAATTTCATTACTTTCCCTCATAACAGGTTCTGTAGCAAAAAAGACAATTAGATTATATTAAAAAAATAATAAATTAGCTTGTTTTTTCTCTACTCTCTGTCTGGAAGAGTTCAATTTTTCCCCCACTAGGCAAAATTCAATACAGTAACATTTATGATGATAAACTGCTCCATTAACTGAGATGATAATGGATGCTCTACTCCATAGCAAACATCCATTCAGAACAAGTAGTGAAACAAAATAGTCCATGCTCACTTATGGATACTGACTAAAGCCCTCTTACAGGTTCCACTGGTAGATTCTTAGTATTGAGAAATATTAAGACATTTGAGATATCTATATCTATATACACATATATAGATAGATATAGATATCTATCTAGTGTGTGTGTGTGTGTGTGTGTGTGTATCTATATATGCACACACAAATGTGTGTATATATATTTATATTTTTTTTACCTCATTCATTGATATTTTGCCCTGAATTTTATTGTGATAATGACTGCATTGTCTAATAGCACTATAGCCAACCCAGCAGATTTCAGCAGCTCAGAAGCAGGGTAAATCATTAACTGCTGGCCTTTACTGAGCTCTCTGCTCCCATTAAGTACTCTGCTAGCAAGATCCAGGGTAGCTAGTTTAAATTTAATCCCAGTAGGTCTGTGGAAGTCTGTTTTAACAATGACTACATGTGGACATAGTCATCAGCGGTCCCTCAAAGTCGAGGATGATGTCTGTCCATCTTGATGGGTCCTCAGGAGCCTGATTCTGGATGCACATGTTCTTCACCATGGGGTCATGTTGTTGCATGTGGGAGTCGGATTCACAGCCCCAGAGTTGATTTCTTAAGAGCAAGGCTTCAATGCTGGTGGACACAGTGTCGCGGCGCACCTCGCTGCCCCGCTCCTAGAGAGGGGAAAACTGCCAGAGGAGAAGCTGTGGCAGTGCATAAGGAGCCCTAGTGGTGATTAGGGAGTACAGGTGTGGGTTGCCAGGGCAACTAACGTGAATCAGCTGCCTGTAGGAGGCAGGGCCTGGCCCTTATAAAACCCAGGGCTGAAGCCAGGCTAGCAGTTTCCTGCTAGCAGCCAGAGGGGCAGGAGCTCACGGAGCTAGGATGCGAGTACCGCTCGAGCAGACTGAAGGGAAGTGGCTCTGGAGACTGCAATGATGTTGAGTTATAGCCAGGCGGCTTATATTAAGTTATAGCCTAGGGGCTTGTTTTGCGTTGTTGTTGTCATGTTGAACTACCGGTGGTTTGGGTGAGGCTATAGGGGTTGGAGGAGGCCTCATAGGGACCCACAGGGGTGTGGGGCCCTAGCGCCAGTGAGGGCGCAGTGTTCTCATAGGAGACCCACAGTAGCGTGGGGGATCCAGGCGCCAGTCAGGGCGCAGCGGTGTGGGGTGCGGAGACCCTAGGCCCAGAAAGAGCCCGAGAGGGGCAATGTGTGAGGAGCCCGAGAGGGGCAATGTTTGAGAAGCCCAGGACAGGCATGACGAGCCCGGTAACAGGCTAGCACTGCAGAAAACCCAAGAGAAGGGCAGGGTGCTGCGGTGGACCCCAGGAAAAGGGGTTAGCAGCACGGTGCGCCCAAGAAAAGGACAGGGTGCTGCGGTGGTCCCCAGGAAAAGGGGATAGCGGTACAGCGTCCAGAAAAAGGGGACGCTGCGCGGTGGGCCTGAAAGACCGGAGGCTCGATATAGAGTCCCAAAGTGGGCAAGGGTCCCTGAGCGGGACAACACTTTTTAGAGGAGGCCCAGAAAGGGCACCGAGACCCCAGAGAGGGGGCACGATTGAAGGCCCAGTGCGGGTGTGACGAACCACAGGAAGGGGGGCAGCATTTTGGGAAGCCCAAGGTGGGCACAACGAGCCCCGAAGAGGGGAGCGCCCAATGTAGAGAAGGCCCCAGAGAAGGGGGCAGCACTAGAGAAGGCCCGGGAGAGTGGGCATGTATTATGACAGACCAACATCCAGTACATCTGCGAGGCTTGGGGCGTGGTATTAGGGGTTGGTAGGAGCCACGCGTAGCCCATAAGGCTAGGGTGCCTGAGTAGCACCCATCGTACGGGGAGACCATAAGAGTCTGGGAAAACTGCAGGGACAGAGGTCCCGATACGCCGTGCTCAAGGCGGTATAAGGCAGCCTCCCAACATATACTGAACATCAAAGACATGGCGGGCGAGAATAGAGGGTGCCCTTGGGCTGGCCTTGACACGGTGAGAGGGACCTTAAGGAGATCACGGCCCTCCTGCAGGATCCCGCCGTGACACACAGCTTCATGGAGGATGTTCTTGCTGGTCCAGCAGTCCTCCAATTTGATCCCCAGGATTTGACATAAGCACCACATAACAATGACTGCATGTAGACATATGCTATGACTAACTGTGCATATCATGTTGTACTATGTTTCTATGTTGCTATCTATCAAAAAACATTACAAAATATTTAAGAAATGACAGTGTTTAATTCACAACCCCATTCCAATGTGTTTGTGCCTCTAAGGTAGTGTGAAGGAAGTGGACACCTTTGGTAAATCCCCTGCTTGAAGATGTATGTGGCAGAGTCCACAGCAGGTTCAGAGCGGGCTGCTGTACATCTCTCTACAACACTGAGCAAGAAAAGGACATATCAGAGCAGAGAGGGGACGGCATGACTTGAACACATTCTGCTTCATGTGTCCAGCTGATGTGTAGTCCACAGAGGGAATCAAGGTGTATAAGGTTAAATATAGTCTAAAAAGGAAGCCTTGCTTCAGAATTAGACAACTTCTTCAGACTAGGAAGTGGCTAGGGTAAAATAAAAACACTAAAATGAATTCCCATTTATCAAAACCAAGAAATTTCATTAAAAAATGTATACAATTATGATTTAGGGTTGTTGGTTGTAGCTGTGTCGATCTAAGGACATAGACAAGGTTCTTTGAGCACGCGTGATATCTTTTATTAGGCTGACTGAATAAAAATTGTTCTTTGCAAGCTTTTAGGCACAAGTACCCTTCTTCAGGCATATAGAGAGTCTGCTGGTGAATTGTATGCTCTCCTGGGTAGAATAGAAGCCAAAATGCAAGTCTGCAAAAATGCAAATACATGGCAGTAAGGATCAGAGGGGTGGGAGACAATAGATGTGAGACCGGGCAGCGGGAAAGAAAGGAGGAATGCAGACAGGTTACCTGGTGTTATCAGATTGCAGGCAGGTTATAATGTGCCATAAATCCAATATCTATATTTAGTACATGATTATTTGTGTCCAGTAGATTTATGAAGTGAATTTCATAGGCTCATCTATGAAAGATGACTTGTAAATTCACTTTGAGGATTAGAACTGAGAGATTGAAGAGAGAGTTGTTTTCTGTGAGAAGTGTACACCCACAGATAATTGGGTATTTTTGTCTTTGATAGATTTTTGGTGTGCGTTCATTCTCGTAATCAGTTTCTATTCTATTCTATTCAGGAGAGCACACAATTCACCAGAAGACTCTCTATATGCCTGAAGAAGGGTGCTTGTGCATAAAAGCTTGCAAAGAACAATTTTTCCAACTATTTAGTTGGTCTAAAAAAAGTTATCGCATCTACCTAAAGAACCCTGTCTGCCTATGTCCTTAGACTAACATAGCTACAACAAACAACCTTAAAGCATGGAAGATATTGAATTTTGCCATTTGAAATGGAAACTTCAGAATATGAAGAAGAAAGAAGCCAAACTCAACAGAGAGATATAGATATTATGCAAATATGACCATATTAGCATACCTACAACCTTTTGAATTGGAATAAAATGGATGCAAATGATCATAGAATCATAGAAAAATTAGTTTTAGGAGGGACCTCAAGAGGTCACCTAGTCCAACCATCTAGTTGGACCATTCCCAACTAGATCTTCCTAGCCAAGGCTTTGTCTAGCCAGGTCTTAAAAACTCTCAAGAATAGACATACTGCAACGTCTCTGTCTTCTCTTCCTTAGATTAAATAAGCCCAGTTCCCTCAGCCTTTCCTTAGAAGACATGTGCCCCAGCTCCCTCAGCATTCTCATTGCCCTCCACTGGACTCTCTCCAATTTGTCCACATCCTTTCTGTAGTGGAGGGCCCAAAACTGAACACAGTACTCCAGATGTGGCCTCAATCACTTCTCTTGATCTGTTAACAGTACTCTTACCAACACAGACCAGTATGCCTTTAGTCTTCTTGGCAACAAGGGCACACTTTTGGCTCATATTCAGATTATTGTCCACTGTAACCCACAGCTCCTTTTCTACAGAGCTGCTTCCCAGCCAGACAGCCTCCAGCCTGTACCGGTGCATGGGATTGTTCCATCCTAAGTGCAGGACCATGCACTTGTCCTTGTTGAACCTCATGAGATTTATTTTGGCCCAGTCCTCCTATTTGTTTAGGTCACTCTGAATCCTAGCCCTACCCTCCAGCATATCTACTACTCCCCCCAGCTTGGTGTCATCTTCAAACTTTCTGAGGGTGCATTCTATGCCATCTTCCAGGTCATTGATGAAGACCTTGAATAAAACTGGCCCCTGGACTGACCCCTGGGGCACTCTACTTGATACCAGCTGTCAACTAGACATCAAGCCATTGATTATTGCCCTCTGAGCCTGATGCTCCAGCCAGTTTTTGATATGGTCTCCCAACTTACAGTCCATTCATCCAGCCCATATTTCCTTAGCTTGCCTGCAAGAATGCTGTGATGTACATATAGACTAACTCCATAGCCATTATCATATACACTTGCTATTAAGTGGTATAAGAGGGAGTCCCTGTTCCCCCGAGCACTACCAGGAGTGACTAGAAATAACGGTCACAAGCTGGCAGAGGGTAGATTCAGACTAGACATCAGGAGGCGCTATTTCATAGTCAGGGTGGCTAGGATCTGGAATCAGCTTTCAAGTGAAGTGGTGCTGGCTCCTACCCTGGGGGTCTTTAAGAGGAGGTTAGACGAACACCTTGCTGGAGTCGTTTGACCCCAGTACTTTTTCCAGCCATGACAGGGGGTCGGACTTGATGATCTGCTCAGGTCCCTTCCGACCCTACCAACTATGAAGACCACAGGATTTGGTCCTGAATTTAAGGATATTTTTTTCCAGTACTGAATACTGGGTATTTTCTTGGACAGAGTATATAAGTTATTTCATCATTCCTGGAAACTCAAACAATTGACAGGTGAATGGCAACGGTGGTTGAAACTTCAAAGTAATTTATCTAGTTTGGTCTCTTGTAACTAGGTATTTATATAGTTCACAGTAATTATATTATCCAGGCACAGAATACAATTGCACCAAATTATTTTAAGGGTATTTTTAATGAAAATAGTAAGGCTAGGCTAATAGTAAAGCTGGACTATATTTTCATTAGGTATTTTTTAAATATAAATGATTAATTCTGTTCTTTATAGCTCCTCTCCAAATTTCTTCTCAGTTAAAAAACTTCATAGGATTAGGCAACATTCATTAACTATCCTTGGTAATACCTCAGCTATCTAAGACCAAATCTGCAGCAAATATGAACTGGCTGGACTCCATCAGTGTACTATAATGAACAGGTCTTTCCACTCTCTTCCTAGGCCCTGGTGATATTATAATGCATATGGTTTCAAAATAAATCAAAATCTTTGGCATTAGGTTGTTGTTATCATCCTTCTTCTTACACTAAAGCTTTCAAGAGAAGTCTGTTGTTTGAATATAGTTGACAACTACAGAACACAAACATAAGGGCCTTACTATACCGCCCTTAGTTTTGATGAGTTTGAATTTGATTCTGTGCGTGTGGTAAGGTATTGTGCAGTTTGAGTAAAGGTGGCACAATCAGGTTCCAATGCATGACCATCTTAAGACTACTAGCAATTAGTTTATACTTTGGGGGTGGGGGAGGGGGAGAGGGGAGTGGAGAAGGGAGGGAGGAGGGCAACTGACATCTTATTGAATTTTAATCAATTATTTCTGAAATGCTAATCTTTTAATTAGCCCATAAAACAAATCAGAAAAAAATGATTTATGATCATTATAATGTCTCAATAGTATAGAAAAAAAATGATATACTGTGTTTTAAATGTGCTAAATCTAGTCTGCGCTAGTAACATACCTTAAATAACAATCTATTTTCCTAGTGCCTATTGTCCTAGGCTTCCTGGACAACGACCCGCACATCACAACGAGGGGCATGTTCAGTTGGGATGGGCTTCACCTGTCCCCCAAAGGTAAGTGTGTGTTTTCTTCTAGATTGGCAGATCTCCTCCAGCGGGCTTTAAACTAGGCTCGTTGCGGGGAGGGGAAGATGAAGGTGGGGGAAGCTGTGGACCACCAAACCATGTGACACCCACAAGGACAGCCCAGCCTGAAGAAGGAGAACATTGGGAACCTGCAAGCCATGGGGCGGCCAGCAGTACACCACAGGTAAGCAATAAGCAGTTAAGAAATAAGGGGCCCCTTGGGATTCAGAGCTGGGGAGCAGCAAAGGCACCAGTCACAGGGCTCAAGTGCCTATATACTAATGCTAGGAGCATGGGGAACAAGCAGGATGAACTAGCGCTCCTGCTTGCACAAAACACCTATGACTTAGTAGGGCTAACGGAAACCTGGTGGGATTCGCCCCATGACTGGGCGGTACATATTGAGGGTTATAGGCTGCACAGAAAGGACAGGGTGGGGAAGAAAAGGGGAGGGGTTGCGCTCTATGTCAATGAGCAATATACATCGACCCTCATCAAGATGGAATCAAAGGACGAGGAAGTAGAAGGATTGTGGGTTAGGTTACATGGGGGGCAAGGAGAAAGGGATTTGGTGGTAGGGGTCTGCTACAGACCACCACACCAAGGG
Organism: Alligator sinensis; assembly: GCF_000455745.1. Taxonomy (NCBI): domain Eukaryota; kingdom Metazoa; phylum Chordata; order Crocodylia; family Alligatoridae; genus Alligator; species Alligator sinensis. The sequence continues at coordinate 4,906,473 of NW_005841837.1, forward strand.
GAAGAACTAGATTCAAGGCTCCTGAGGCAGCTCTCAGAGACCATAAAATCTAAGGAGGCGGTAGTCATGGGGGACCTAAACTACCCAGACATCTGCTGGGAGACGCAGACGGCAAAGTCCCACCGTTCATGCAGGTTCCTATCCTGTGTACAGGACCTCCACCTGACACAGGAGGTACATGGTCCCACTAGGGGGAATGCCGTACTGGATCTGGTATTGGCAACGGGGAATGACATGGTAGGGGACCTACAGATTGGTGGCCATCTGGGGGACAGTGATCACCTAATAATAGAATTCTTCATAAGACATCGAGTGGGTAAGGTAACTAGTAGGGTGAAAGTGCTAGACTTTAGGAAAGCTGATTTCAATGAACTCAGACGATTAGTCAA
>NW_005841837.1:4910298-4930709 GCF_000455745.1 Alligator sinensis
CTGGGGTCATCTATACCCAGCACTCTTCCCTGCCTATGCAGGGGGTTGGACTTGATGATCTATTGAGGTCCCTTCTGACCCTAACGTCTATGAATCTATAGTGCAAATGAATCCTAAAGCAGTTTAAGCGATTGACTAGACAAATGGGAAATCTGTTTGCAGCATGCTCTGAATAAGGCCTTTACCAGCAGCTTTGGTGCTGTATTCTCTACTGCAGCAAATTATTTATGCAGTAGGAACTTCACCATTGCAAAATAATCAAAACTGTATGTTGTGTAAATATTTGGGAAGATGGTGTATATACATTTCATGGGAAGGTATTATAATGTTTTCACTAAATAGTTTGCTCGGATTTGGGGGGAATTAATAGAAAGTTATAACTCATTAAAATGGAAGAGAGATCAGTTACTGTGCAAATACTTTAGAAAACATCATTTGAAGGATTGGTTGTTGAAGATATTTTGTAGGCATTACTGATAAATATAACTCCCCCGTACGTGACTCTTGTTCCTTACATTTTGGAAGCTAATCTGTTTATTGCGATTGTTTTTTGTACTTAATGAAAAGAACAGAAAAGAACAGAAAAAAAAGAAAAGATCCCTTATGCCTAATGCTGTATTTTTGGACTCATGGGAAAAGAGGCTGTCATCCACTCTTAATGGTTCATAGCAGTTTTTTTAATATAGGTTGTTTCGGCTACAGGCTGTGCATTCACTCAAAGATTTGTCATTTCGAGCAGACTTTTAATGTTAATTCTTATTTGCATAGAAATATGGTTTTAACAGAAACGGACATACTGAGAACAGAATACAAATGATTTTACAAATTGATTTTCCTTATTAGACCATTTGCATTTCACGTCCCCAAAATAATTGCAGGAGGATGCCTGCTCAGCAAATTTCCAAAGTCTGGTCCAAACAGACAGGGGGAAATTTTCACAAGTGCTTAAGGTGATTTATTAGTTTAAAGCCTTGTTTTCAAAAGTGACTTTGTGATTTAGGTTCCAAAGTCACATTAATTTTCAAAGACTCTGAGAGTCCTAAGTAGACTGGACCTGATACCAATTGTAACCAATTGGCTCTTGCTCTCATAATGTCTTGTTGACACAAATCATGTGCTTTGAGGTAGGAAATGATTTCTGATTTTTTGCCAGCACTGGTAGACTTTATGAAAAGTTAATCTCTATTTATTTTGCAAAAGTAAAGGAAATGAAGCCAACTGAATCTCTATATGGTAAAGAATCTGTTAGAAGACAGTGAAGGTGGTTGAGGTATTTCCACATGTTCCTCAAAAAAAGTGGCATTGCAAAACAAAAACAAAAACAAAAAGAGAGAAACTGAAATCTTTCATGTGGCATATCCCGGAGCACTGGAAATCTATAATATATTTCAGGGGAAGTCTGAAAGAGGCTACAGGCATCTAGGCAGAGATTAATATCTTTTGGAATATGAAAATCTAGTATAGCTTAAAATCCATGTCTGTGTGCCTAATAATTAATACTAATATTTAATTTGCTAGCACATCACAGAAATAAAAATGACTTCTGTAGATTTTTGTGCCACCTTCAGTGAGTCTCATACTCTCCTTGTACCCCAATCTGCAAAACACATGGATGATCATTTCTCCTATCCTTTATCTCACTTGGTTTATTCCAGGGCAAAGTCTGTCTCTTAGTAAGTACCTGCCTTGCGGCTGATGGAATGGAACCCAATATTGATCAAGGTGTCTAATAATATTGATACAAATATTATTGTTATTTTTAAACCAAAAGGTTGTTGAATTAACAGGAAATGCATCGATGATGAAAATCTTCATCCCTTTGTCTCTCTATGCTGTTCCTTTCCCCTATCCTTTGTCTTTTTTGCCCTTATGAAACAGAGGAGAAGGAAAGACTTGACACTAGAATCAGAAATGCCAATTGTCAGCTTCACCGAGAGCTTTTAAATGTATTTGGCAATAGCACTTGTGTGCTCAGGCAAGGGAAGAATCAAGCCTTTGTGGTATCGTGAATCAGTATTAAAAGAGCAAGGCCATAATTCAAAACAAGACAAAAAAACACAGAAAGAGTCGTCAGAAGGATCTGATTTGCCATGCTCCTGGAGCACAGCACAGTTCTGAAGTAGTGGGTGACATTGCTGCCTAGGTAATTTGGTTACAGACAATTGAAATAGGGAATATTGAAAGGATCGAGTACAAACACTGCTGTAATTTACAGACTGTGTTAAGGGCTGAGGTTCTGATTTCTCATTCAAAGCAACACTATTGTAATTAAAATGGAAAGAGAAGCAATGCAATTGTTGCCATGAAACTGGCTAGCATTGGAAAGAGAGGAGGAGTGGAAGAAATATTACTTCTTTGCACTACAGTGGCTGAAACCTTGTCATCCTTGAAGCAGATTGCAATTTGTCACACCTTTTATGTTCAGAATACTTCTTCTGTTAAATCTTTTCTAGCCTATTCCTTTCTCCTCCCCCAGAATTCAGCTGGAACTCAATTTTTTTTTTTTTTTAAAGGAGGAAGGATAGGAACATGTCTTAATAATTTATTTTTTTATTCTTCCTAGTATTTATAATAGTTTCTTGGAAACTTTAAATACAAATGTGTTTCCTTGTTTTTCTACTCAATACACTCACTAGTTTATTCTCAGTATCATCCATAACAAATGAACTGTTGACAATACAGGCTGGGTGCTCATCCTTGTCTAAAACAAAATGATTTCAAAGCGGGGAGTGCAGGACAGAACATTTCCACTAACTCTTGAATTATCTGGAATCCCTTCTTAGGCTCTTGTGTGAAACCTCTGTTTATGACCCATGAGTTGATGTGTGGAATAATTTCTTTTAGGCTGCTTGTACATGTGACGGGGGTTTAATTATCCCTAAATTGAAAAGGTGAGTTATTAATTGGTGGGTTTTTAACTGTGATGATTAAAAACCCACCATTTCAACGTAGGGGCTCCATCACTGATACGGTGAGGGGCCCAATCCTTTTTATTTATTTTTTTCTGGTGGAGCCTGTCCACGGCTAGGGGGTGAGCTGCCAGTGAGCTCTGAGCTGCTCAGAGTCAGCATATGCCCTCCTCTCCTATGGCTGTGGGGCAAGCTGCCTGCAGGCTGAGCAGCCCCTGATCTGTGGTGGTTCCCCTGTCCTTCCCTCCATAGTGGCGGCACCCCCCCAGGGCCACCTGGATGGGAGACTAGCAAGCTGGGACAGCACCTGGTCCACTAGCAGCCTGACCAGGAACACCCAGGGGGTACTGCCACCGTGGAGCTCAGACGCAATTGGCAGCTTACCCCCTGGGGTTGACTTAGTGACAATAGCATCATTAATATAATTTTTCACAGTTTGTGTACTGTATACTAATTGGAGAAGGGAAATGAAAGACTGGATTTGAGACAAAGATATCCATTATTTTTTTCCTTGAACACTTAAAATGCACAAACATGAACTTTCTATGTCAGAGAAGAAAAGAGGATGAGTCCAGTTGTGAGTCTGGTGTAGTGAATTACACTGACATTTAGGTAGAGGGAATTTGAGCCAGGGCTCCATATTAATGAGTGGGAGTTAGACAGTCAGCAGGAGGATGCACATATGTGAGAAAAAATGTATGGAGTGGGTTTCTAAGTAATGGATAAGAGTTAGGGTTTGGCTGGAGACAATGAGTAGGGACTGATGAGGTGTTTCATGGAAAAGGGGATGAAAGCCTGAAATCTGAAAGAATAGGTGAGGAGGTACTTTTGGAGGAGAAAGGTCTTAAAAGCCTTTTCAGTTCAAGGGTACAAACATAGAAAGATGCTTTGAATATGAGGCATATCTGGTGGTGTAAGGGAATTGGGAGTCTTTGAGAATCCATGTTACCATTTGCTTTGTCCTGCTTTATTTGGCTGAGAAGCACACACTCCTTGGACTGTTTGTTCAAGCCCTGTTGTTTAGAAGTTTAGCACTATATCTTACTCCTAAATACATATATAAACCATTTGTCGGTGAAGGCAGTTAGTATCCACAATATGTTCCTCTCCCCAGCTTTGCTGTCGTAAGGCCGCACTAGGTTTTTTTTTTCCTTAACTGTACATCTAAGATTAATATCCTAGCCTATAGCAAAGATGAGTTTCTAAATCACAGGAAGAAAACTCTGCTAAATGTATTCCCTGCATCCTTGAGGTCAGGGTATCTCTGTCACATTTCCTCTTCTTGGTAATGGGTCCTACAGTTTAAGGTCTCAAGGAATAATAATTTTGGTAACCAATATATTGCTTCTTTGCAGAAGCTTGTTACATGCCACTACAGGGATATGTCCTATGAGGTAATTCAAGAACAACTGTATTGAGTCTGTGTGAGTGATTACTACTTGAAATAGAACTAACTTTATAGAAAGGTGTATTTACTGCTAGCCAAATTGAATCTACTGTGGCAGAAGCTTAAACAATCACTCAAGGATCTACGGACTACAGCCAAGCAGTTAATTCATTAACTGTGCAATCTGCAGTCTGGTCTGGGACTGTAAAACAAAAATCATGGTAAACAGAGTACAGTTCATACATCTACAAGCTCTATACAAGTTGGCATTCTCCATTACATCAAACAAAGCTGGGCTTCCAAGCTGCATACCATGAATGCATACTGCACATAGTTAACAGAAAGAGGGAGCATTATAACAAAGCAAGAGAGAGGGGGAAGAAGGCAATCAGCCCTCAGTTCAAGCATCTATATATGGGTAGCATAATGGAGCTGTCATTTTGAGGAAAATACTTTGTACCATTTACGGGGCTTATATGCACTGCTTCTAGCCCTGGAGGGAAATGAGAATCAGACTCTTACCTCCCCAAAGTCTGATTCTTTGTTGTGTCCAGAAATCACTCAGAGCAAAGGAGGCTGACAATGGTGTGTTTCATTTAATATCTGAGTGCTATGGATTAGGTTTGTATAACCATAGGATCATAGAATCATAGAACTGGAAGGGACCTGTAAGATCATCAAATGTGGTCCCCTGCCATGGGCAGGAAGTTATTGGGATCAGACAAGCTCAATAAGGTGCCTGTTCAGCTTCCTCTTGTATACCTCCATGAATGGTGACTGAACCACCTCTGCTGGCAGTATGTTCCAGATTCTGGGGACCCTTAAGATTTTCCTTATGTCTACCCTCTGTAAGCTTGGTCCTTGTCCTCCCTTGAGGTGCCTTCCTGAAGAGTTGTTCACCTAGATCTTGGTGTTCACCCCTGATGTACTTGTAGGCGGCTATCAAGTCACCTCTCAGCCTTCTCTTACTCAGACCGAACAGGCCCAATTCCCAGAGTATCTCCTCAGAGGGCCTATCCTCCATGCCATTTACCATGTGGGTGGCCCTTCTTTGTACCCTCTTGAGCTTATTATGTCCTTCTTGAAGTGTGGTGCCCAGAACTGGACGCAGTACTCCTGCTGAGGTCTCACCAGTGCCGAATAGAGAGGGAAGAGCACTTCCCTGGATCTACTGGACACACAATGGCTGATGCACGCCAGAGTTCTATTTGCTTTCCCGGTGACTTCATCTCACTGCTGGCTTATATTCATCTTCCGGTCTCATTCAGATGCTGTGCCAGCCAGTGGACCACCACCCATCATGTAGGGTTCTTCCTACCCAGATGAAGGACTTTGCACTTATCCCTGTTAAATCTCATCTGATTCCATTTTGCCTGTGAGTCCATGGTGTCAACATCATCCTGGATCTTGACCCTATCCTCCAGTGTGCCCATATCCTCCAGTGTGCCCACATTTTCCCACAGTGTGGTATCATCCATGAACTTCATAACTGAGCTTTCCACCCCCTCATCCAAGTCATTAATGACTATATTAAAGAGCACAGGTCCAAGCACCAATCCCTAGGGGATACCACTGCAGACAGCCCTCCAGGATAAGGCCATCCCATCAATTACCACCTTCTGGGAGTGTCCTCTAAACCAATTGTCCACCCACCTCACTGTAGACTGGGCAAGTCCAGCATCCTTGAGTTGTTTGAGAGAATCATGTGGGACACAGAATCAAAGGTGAGTCTTAGACTTCACTGAAGTCTAAGTAAATCGTGTCCACCTTGTGCCCCTCATCCACACTGCTAGTTACCTGGTTGTAGAAGGACACAAGGTTTCTCAGGCATGATTTACCCTTGACAAAGTCATGCTGATTGCTTCTTAACACCCCATCCATTTCCAGCTTGCAAATAATGGTCTTCTTAATAAATGTTTCAAAGATTTTACCCAGGACCAAGGTCAGACTGACTGGCCTATAGTTTGCAGGGTCATACCTCTTCCCTTACTTGAAGATGGGTACCACATTGGTCTTCTTCCAGTCATCCAGCAATACTCCTGAGTTCCATGACTCTTCAAACAGTTTGGCCAGTGGTGCTGCTATTAGCTCAGCCAGTTCTTTCAGGACTCTTGGGTGCAGGTCCTCATACCTAACAGACTTGAAGACATCCAGGTGCTGCAGGAGATCCTCACTTGTTCAGGACTGATTTTGTGTAGCTTGTTGTCTTCACCATGTTACCTAGGCCTCTGGTCAGGTGAACAGCCTCCATTTGATTACAGGAATACCGACATTAATTATATATTTAATTTAATTTACATAATTCATGTACCACAGCACACGCACCATTTTTGTTGTCCTCTGCTGAACTCTCTCCAATTAATTCACTTTATTTCTGTAATTGGGGACCCAAAACTGGACATAGTACTCCAGATGTGGGCCTCACCAGTGCAGAGGGGAAGACTCACTTCCCTTGATCTCCTGGCAACTCTCATTGCAATGCAGCCCAGTATGCCATTATTCTTCCTCACAGCAAGGGTACATAATTGGCTCATATTCAGCTTATTGTCCACTGTAACCTCCAGGTCCTTTTCTGCAGAACTGCTGCTTAGCCAGTCAGCCCCCAGCCTGTACCAGTGCATGGGATTGTTTCATCCTAAGTGCATGATTTTACACTTGTCCTTATTCAACCTCGTGATATTTCTTTTGGTTCAATCCTCCAATTTCTTGAGGTCTCTCTGAATCCTAGCCCTACCCTACAGCATATATACTTCTCCTCCCAGCTTGGTGTCATCTGCAAACTTGCAGAGGATGCTCTCCATCCCATCTTCCAGGTCACTGATGAAGATATTTAACAAAACCAACACCTGGACATTTAATACTAGCTGCCAGCTAGACATTGAACCATTGATCACTACCCTTTGACCTCGATGATCAGCCAGTTTTCTGTTTAGCTTACAGTCCATTCATCCAACATGTATATTCTTAGCTTGTTTGAAAGAATATTGTGGGAGACAGTATCAAAACTCTTGCTAAAGTCAAGGCATGTGACATCCACTGTCTACATCCACAGAACCAGTCATCTTGTCATAGAAGCCAATCAAGTTGACCAGGCATGACTTGCCCTTGGTGAATCCATGCTGACTGTTTGTAGTTACCTTCTTTTTCCTCCAAGTGTTTAGAAATGAATTACTTGAGAATCTGCCCCATAATTTTTCCAGGGACTGAGGTGAGGCTGATCAGTCTGTAGTTCCTCAGATCCTCCTTCTTTTTCTTAAAGATGGGCACTATATTTGTCCTTTTCCAATCATCTGCGACCTCTCCAACTGCCATTTATAACTACTCTTCCCCATTGTAGAGATGCAAGGCATCATTTTCATTAACTGCTGGCAGTTCTCAAAAGTCCAGATTTTATTGAATACTCTATTTTCCTATAGCTCTTTCCACATCCAGCTAGTCTTCTGTAATTCTGAGCTCAGGTTCTAACAAGGCAAGCATTCTTGTTTTCAGTTTTCCTTTAAGCAAAATGTTAGGATGTTTCAACCAGTGTTTCATTGGTGCATTACTAAATGTGGATTCAAGTTTGATTTTGCATCTTTTTCTTAGTAGGTACTTTATTACTTTGATGCCATTTTCCACCATTGGACTGGAGATAAATAGGGATAAATTAACTTGTGACATCATGTCTAAAACTGTACTTCATTGGAAACTTCAACTTGTTTCTACTGAATTTTGCCCCTTTATTAGACATTATTATGTTAGGAGTGGCATGGCTATTAGAAATGTATATGATAGGCAGTAATATGTTTACTTTGGGTGTTTTATACAGGCCTTAAGAACTTCATTGATTTCACTGTTCATTTGAGATTATTCTATTGCCTTAAACAAAATCTCACCTAATACCAAATGTTTACTCTTGAAGTGAATATACTGTGGGCACCTTTGTAATAGCTTTAATTAGTTTCTGCAGAGTCTCATCCTGGCAATCACAGTACATATTATTGTCTAAAATTGGACAAATATGCTCTGTTTTCCTAAGCCTATCTGCTAGGACCACGTTGATGCATCAAGTATATAACGATACTTATCATTAATTATCTATCCTACAATTCCTCCCCTTGTATGAAGTAGACAGTATTCTTTCTTAAAATATGTATAGCCCCAAAATAATTCAGTAAATAAGAAGATGGTGCTATCTTTCTTCTATAATGACCAGCTACTGTGCTCACTCTGTCCATCAGTTCCATTTTCTATGTGATTTCCCAAAGCAGTGAGGTTATCTAGCTCCTCTTTAATTTCTGTGCCTTAATGTAAGGGAAACTTTCCTATTGCCATGAATTGTTGGGCAGTTGGGCTCTGTTCCATACCCTGTAAAAATCTCTCCTGTCCTCAAAAAATAGATACCTTGAAACTCTTCCCTTCTGGTATTGGTCTTCTGCCCTTTAAATGAATGCTCTTACCCATATATCTACTTCCCATAAACCCCTACTGTTCATTAGCTCACTCATATAAGTCTTGAATTTTGGCCTTGATACTTTTTTGCTGCCTGTGGCTTTTTTTTCCCCAGGGCTGATATCAGTGTTTCTGGCACCATATTGTCTTGTGCACCTGTGTCCAACTTAAGATTAATAAGTGTTCCATTTGCTTTCAGAATGATGGTCTATTTATCTTCTGCTGAAACATTTCTCATTGCTTCTGTGAAGAATTGTGTGCACTCTCCTGACTTCAGTGAAGCAATACAGTTCACTGCAGTTCTCACATCATTGTCCAAATACTGAGCATTGGCTTGGTTTTGTATGCTTGCCACTGTGTGCCCAGTGTGCACAACTCAGTCTTTTATGGATTCTTACTTCAAGGGAACATAGTTTTCTACCTCTCTTCTTACCATATTTTAGATTCTCTGTCACATCTAGAGTGTCAGAGCACAATGTGCCTTCCATAAGCTTCAGTCTGGATTGAGTCATTGCCTTTGGTCAATGGATTGCAGATGTTTCATTAAAAGTAATGCTGGGTCTTCTAGTAGTGTGTTTCTGAGTGTTGTTCCAGGTCCTGATAATCATCTACATTCTTATCATAGAATTCAGCAAGCTCCCCAAAATCGCATGCTTGGCTCTTCAGCACGCAATTATTCACAAACTCTGATATATGTTCATCTCTTTCTTATGGTGTACTCTTAAACATGTTTAATGTCTCATATTTCATTTTATATGGAGGGCAACATGCTTCAGACTTCTGTACTGCAGTTTCAAGATTAACTTCTTCTCCCTGAATCTGAGAACTATTAAAACCTCAACTGATTAAGAACCAGCCATTGTAAGAACTCAGGCTACATTCTGACTGGGCACATCTAAACTATTCACTGCACAGTAAACTTCATGCATCTACATATATGCCCCTATAAGGCTGAAGTGAATTAATTAACTCCACAGCAGGATAGTACATGAGAATACAAGTAATATCATGCTGCAGAGTAAAAAGTTTCACAGTAATGCACATGTAGAAACTGCTCAAGCTGGCTGGGGCACAAGGAAGCTGCAGCATGGGGGCTGCTTGCTGGCATCCTTGTGCTCCAGCCACCCTCTCTGCAGCATGTTGAGCTGGGGGGAACAGTCCCAGGCTAGCAGTCTGACCCCCCTGAGCCCTCTTCCAGCTGGGGCTGCTCCAACCTGTCTCAACATGCTGTGGTCCCGGGTGCATGTGAGGACACAATGCCTGACAGCAATAAACTCTCAAGTTTATTCATGCACATTAATTGCATGTTTAGATACGCCCACTCTCTCCCTTTTTGCCTGTCACCCATTGGTTACAGATACAGAAAGAAGCACTGTTTCAACTTTCTTCAGTTGGCTTCCACATTTCCAGAGAATTTCAGCTCTGGTGGGATTTTTCACTATTCCATTCTTCCAGTCAAGGCATTTTGAACTGCATTGCACTCCTAGTATCTTGTGGGGTTCAGTAATCACTAAAAGTTGAGGAAGCTGTCAGAGGTCTACTTCATTTGGGATACCCCAAAGTTGTAGAAGTACTCAGTTATGCCACTGAGAAAATAAGCCTTGCTTAACTGCTCTTGTTCTGTGAGTGGCAACCCCACAAACAAGGTGGTTTGGAAACACTGGGGATGTCTTTAACAGCCACACTTAAAGATGAAGATGTTGTTGCCATGTCATTTCTGGTGTTGACATGCATGGAGTGGGAGTGTTTGGAATAAGTAGAGTTTATTTCCTTGGAGATGCCACTGTGATGTAGCCATACCTTCATTACCTGAATGCTAACTGAGGAGCTTTGGGTAGGAGTCTTTGCAAAGTATAATGGCTGGTTCCAACCAGCTTACTCCAGGGTCACCTAAAGGTAGAATTCCCCATATCTGCCACTGAAGTTCAGTAATATTTTTTCTGTGTGCTTCAATGGGGGCATGTTTACATGGTCATTAATGAGCCTTTGCTACTGTGTATTAAGGTCAGTGCCTATAATATGAGATACTACATAAAGGTGCATTAGCCCGTGCTAATATGCAGTAGCAAAGGCAATATTTTTTTATGATGCTTAATGCACAAAAGACTAATTCTACTGTACATTAGCACATTTGCCTGTGCTAATACACAGTAGCAAAGGCGAATGGTTTTTTTGTGACACTCAATGCTCAGTAGACTAATTCTTGGTAGACTAATTAGCACATTAGCACAATTTTTTCCATGACACATTAACATTCAGTAAAATGTACCCCAAATGCACACTGTCTCCTGCTCAGAGTTTGTGGTAAGCCACACACTGAACAGAAAACAGAAAATGATAGAGACAGAAGGAATGTAAAGGGAAATAACAGGAAGATCAATCAATGAGGGGAGACATAAGCAAAATGGTCTAAATGAAATGTTATATTGAAGATGAATTTGACTATTGTAAATTTTGTTCTATAAAGTTCATATAGCATGCAATATAGTATAATCAGAGTTATTCAAATGTTACATAGGTTCTAAAACTTATTTAGATAATTAGGGCTTTAGGTAAATTAGGGTCATGCATGGCAGGAAAAATGTGCAAGAAGTATAATGTAATGCCAATTCAAATTATTATGTGACTTGTATAAAACTTGTTTGATTAATTATAAACAGTAAAAGACAATCTACTAAGACAATAAAAATGAACAGTAAAATAAAATGCCTCTCATTTCAAGAAACAAACCATAATCACAACTTGCTTCTTTTATTTCTCTGTCACTACCTTTAACTGGAATTATCTCATATGTATGTAAAAATAGAAAATGATCAGAATCTGTTTGTGGCTTTTTTTCTCTATCCTGCACAAAAACTTATCAACGTTTCTAATGACTTTGGCATCCATAAGAAAGCCATTGCCATTAGCAGAGTCATTATCCTTGCCAATATCAAAGCTTTCATTACTACTTTCTTCATCTGAGCCAGGCACAGCCATGAGTGGCATTATCATGTATTTCCTCAATTCCAATATTATCCTTCATCTGTTTGAAACTAATCCTCAATGAGTGCATCAAATGATATTTTCACATCCCTCTCATATAAGATCTCAGACACTTCTATCTCAGCAGCAGAAAGTGGTTCTAATAAACTGTTTCTTTTGCTGATTTTTTTTTCATACTGACTGGGAGCATCTACACATTCATTAATGCACAGTAGTTACTGCACATTTAGTTTAGCACAGTACTTGCTTAATGAAGTACTAACTAAATGCACAATAACTACAGTTACTGGTCAGTTGTGCTGGTGTACAATGTACAGTTTTTTGTGACACTGTGCCTAATAACACTGCACAGTAGCTTATTAGTTTGGCTGGCAGAGTTATTAGGCTACTGTGCAGTAAGCATCTCATGTAGACATGCCCACTCTTAACTACTTCACCTCCTAAGTGCACTTGAAAATTTTGCTCCAAAATCTTATTAGGTTGACCACATTTATAAGTAATGTTGGCTAGGAACTGTGTGATACAATTCCCTCCCTTCATTAAGAGGTGAGACCATAATCATGTACTTGGGTACCTTCCCTATAACCCAACAGAGTTGCAAGAAATGAATCTAGTCTACAGAGGCCACTGTAAGAGAGTTCAGCATCAAGCTAGCTGAGGTGTCTGTAAGCCCTAGAGCACAGGAAAAGAAAATGAAGAGGAGTGGTCAGAAAAAATGAACCATGGGCAGGGACTGCAAGCCTCAAAGAGAGCCGAGTATGATGGGAGAGCAGCATTTGAGATAACAAGTCCTGCAAATGTTCTGTGTGTTAAGGATTGTGCCAGACAGAGGTGGTCCAGTGATAAGCAAGATGGAGTGGAGCAACTACAGTGCCACTCTGGTAGTCTGAGGGCTGCCCCACAAATTTAAAATAATGAACATCAAGGTGTGGCACCTGAAGACAGGGCAGTACCCTGGTAAGCCAGTGTGTGTAAAACCGGCTTGTGGATGTGGGGACATCAGAAGGTGCCATAGCCACCTTTGGGGAAGTTCGTATTACAAGGGGTATCAAAATGAAATCATTTTAGTTTCATCTGAAATATACCAGCTTTTGGCCAAAAATGACAATATTTTTATCCTTCTGGCATTTTGGGAAGGGGTTTGACAAAAAATCAAAACTTTCCATAGAAAGCACCCCTTTTCAATGAAAATGATACACGAATTCTCTCTCTCCTCCCCCCCCACCCGCACACACACACACAATTATAACAAATCAAAAATAAATTTGATAGAGAATTTCTGACCAGCCTTAATATAGGAGATAATGTAGAGGATCGGGCTTAGGAGAGCAGTAGGGTACAAAAGCTAAGAAGAGGGTAAATTCCTTTGTCAGAGAACCAGCTATAAACTGAAGGGGAAAGGGGGGAAAATCTGTAGTCCATATTTTTTACTTAATTAAGTCTGCTTTCTTGATAGAGAATAGGATTTTCACTGTCTCTCTCAGCTATTTCTGCTTCAGTCCCTTTGTATGTTAACAAAGGGATAATATCTAATCACTTGATATCTTTTATCAGTTAAGTCATCATCATTTCTAGGTAGAAGTTCAAAAGTGACTTTCAATAAGATACCATTCTTTTTTTTTTTTTTAAAGGAAGCACCATATCTTCCATAATGTCATGTCTGTGTGCATTTTATGCTTTCATAAGGCAGCATGACATGGAAAAAAAAATTAATATTTTTTAATAACTTTGAAATTGGTTGCTATTCAAACTAAGTCTCTGTAAATGAGCATGGACTGTTCTGATGAACTGGGATAATTTCCATCTCATTGAATCTTATTTTCCCTAACACAAGTAAAATTCATGAACTTTATTCAGTATCTCTGGTAAATGGTATATCTTTCTATAGTGAATGAATACAACCTGTCAGTCACCAGGTAAGTCTTAGATCTTGTTGAAATAGTTCCTCCCGTGGAAAATTTTAATTTGAGACACAGTTTTCAATACTGAATAACTTCATCCAGAAATTATTATGGTAATTTGACTGAAAATTGCAGTATTTTTTTTGTTCGGGTGTTCAGTTTTTGACAAATAATGAAAACACTTTGTAGGAAATTTTGACAGAAAATTGAGTATTTGAGTATATAAGAACAATTTTGATGGGGAAAGCTTTTTCACCAGCCCCACTACATCTTCCAGTGTGCCCTGTTAGAAGATAGCATGGTTTCATGTGTAGTGAATAGGTTTGGAAATCAGGAGATCTTGGTCCTGTTCTTGATAGTGACCTTAAACAGGTCATTTCACCTCTGCTTTCCTTCTCAACCTGATCTCTTTGAGGCCCTCTAGACACTGAGGTAAAGGTATAATAGGATTTGATGTGGGATCCACACAGTCATGCCACCTGCCATGCCACACATGCATGGCAGGAGGCATGATTGTGGGATCCAGCATCGGATCTTATCATACCTTAATTCCAGTACAGGGAGAAGCTCTGATCACCGCCCATAGCTGATGGGACTTGCAGCTGTAGCAGTGCCTCACAGCTGCTAGGACAGAGAGTCCTGCAGTTCTGGGCTCTGATTCCCAGCAGTACCCCACAGCTATTGGACCAAGTGTCCCACAGCTCTGGATTCTGGGATTGGCAGCATCCCATCATGGATTTGGGACTATTGGTCCAAATGTGGGACTCTTGGTCCAGCAACTGTGGGCTGCTACAGGACCCAGAGTCCCGCCAGCTGTGGGGCACTGCCAGAAGGGAAGGTCACGTTAGCTGCTGGATTCTTCATTCTGGCAGCCATGGGGTGCTGCTGGGATTGGGAGTCCCTTCATCTGCAGATCTCACAGCCCCAGCTGTGCATTGGGCAGCCCTGCGACTGGGGGTGCCATCAGCTGACAGAGCTCCCAGGCATGGGCAGACCCTGCTACATGTAGAAATGAAAGGTGTATAGAAAATAATTATAAAGTTATTGCATGTTATCATGGTATGATAGTTAATTTGCATGTGTAGCCAGTCTAAATTAATTGCACAGTTAATCCAGTAATTGCATGATAGATGCAATATGTATATGGGGCCTTTAGAGTCAAGGCTTTGAGGCAGGAACTTGTTCCTAGAATGTGTGTTTAAAGTGCTTATAGCATAATACTTGCATGCTATAACAATGAGAAATATTTGTATCTTATACTAGAAGTGAAGGAAAATATATGCTGAGCAGGATTTCCTTATCAGAGTGGCTTTTGGTAACAGCAATATGAGAGTGTGATGGTTAGAAGCCTTATCCCTGTTCCATGCCCTATACTGTGTGTGTGTGTGTGTGTGTGTGTGTATTGAAGGGGGTGAAATGGAGAAGAGAGTGAAATGGAGGGGGTAGGGGTGAGAGATGCAGCCTCTCATTCTTTTTTCTCTAATTTCCTGAAAAAATGAAGCTGCTGAACTGGATTGGGTCTGCTGCTCTTGAGCTGAAAGGTAATGGTTGTCAGTGAGTTTGAGACAATACTTCTTGCTGCTCTTCAGTAGGCAACATAATTAAAGACATGGGTCATCTAGGCACTTGTTACAGATCACTTTCTCATGAAAAGCAATCATGACAACTGTAGTTCTATTTAGTTGAAAGGCCTGTGTCTCATTTACACTTACGCTTCTTTTCTCACACTGGTAGTCCAGGGAGGCATCAACCTGAAGGAGTGTGTATGTGTGTGTACGCATGTGAGTAGTTAGTATGGTTATATTATATATGTGTATTTGTGTGTCATGGTATATATTTACAGCTTTGTGGGCCTGATTTAAACAAAATTGGTTGACATTCATAGGAGTCTGTCCAGTGACTTCACCTGGCTTTGGATTGGGTCCTGTGTCTTAGACTGAACAAAACACACTTAACCTGGTTCATAAACCCCATTAAAATCAGTGGACTTAGAGCACATGTTGAAGGGCGTGGCTGAATTGCACCTGTGTGTGTGAATACGGAAGGTGTTTTGGGATAACATCTTTGTAAGCTTGTGCTTCTAGAGATATCTTGCCTGCCCATGCTACTGCCCCAAGTTCACTCTTCTCTTGCCTGCCACATCTTGGTGTTGCAATAATACAGAAAAAAAGGGGGAGATGAGGTGTTATCAGTGACTTAATGGTACAGCTAGATAGTGGAGATTCTCCTACACCTTGCTCCGTGCTACACCGTGGTGGAATTTATGCTTAAAGTCAGATCCCATAGATTCAAGTCCTTAATGAAATACACTCCACGCAGCTTCCTGTCAGACCCATCCCAGATAATTTTCTGCCTCAAATTTACTTGTGACAGATTCCTAGGGTTGGTTCCCCTTCTGTCACCACTGCCAGTGAAGTCAAATGAATTATTCAGGCTCTTGCACTTTCCTAGCCTAGTTGGTTAGCATCACCACTGCCAGTAGAAGATCAATGTAATTATCCCAGTAACAGTACAATATTTTTTCAAACCATCCCTCAACCCCCCCATTCATGTAATTAATTTGATCAATTAATAGTTCATGAGACACTGGCTCCATAACTCAACCAGCTGTTATCTCAATTTGTTTTCCTTCATCAGTCCATGTCTTGTTACCTTTGGGAGGTGGTTTGCTCCCTTTTGTCTCAGTTCCTTCTGATAAGTTCTGTTCTGGTCAGAGATGTGTGGCTGTCCCTTTATGCTAACCAGCCCCACACTTCTTGACTCCATCTCAGCCTCAGGTATGATTCCAGGTATGTCTCTGTCTCAACCCAAGCTCCAGCTGTGGCTCCAGCACAGGTCCAACTTCAGCTTCAGCTCAGGCCCACCCCTGGCTCCAGCTCCAGCCCCATGTCTCCATGTGGCTTACATGGTGTAATCAGCTCTCCATGCCTTCCCTTCTCTGGGTGTTTCAAATGTGCTGGCAACCCTTTTGATTGCTCAGGGGCCAATGGGAGCAGGCTCCCATTGCAGGTTGTTGCCTGCCACCTGGTTTGGTCCCTCCAGTTCCCATCTGCACCTGTGCATCTGCCACCAAGGCTTTGGTGTACGTGCCACAACACCCAGTTCCCTGGGTAAGTCTCTAGGTGGGCTTTGGCCTGGCTGCTGGCATACATGGACCATAACAGGGTTTGGGACCAGTGCCCTGTTACAATCTTATATTGAAGAAGAAGTCTCTTTACACCTCCCCCCACCCCTTTTCTTCCTCTTTGGAAATAATACTAAAGACTAAATGTTAAGTAGGTGTTAATATTTTACAATAATTTATAGTTTCAAGGCCAAAACATCAAGATACCCATCAAAAAGATCTTATACTCAAGCCGCAAGTGAAAAAATCCTACAAAAATCAAGAGAGAGAGATAACCTGAAACCAAAATATAAAAGATCACAGTAGGAGATCCTTTTTATTTATCAGCCTAAATATCAGCTTAATGTCAAGATATGTTTGATTTTTTTTTCCTAGTGAGTTAAACAAAGTGTGCTGTTTAGAATGAATAAAATATATTTTAAGTGCTTTGTAATATCTGTCCAGTTCAGTGTTTCCCTGAATCAGGACTTCTGTTCATTTATAATCAAGCAAGTGTTTCAGCACTTGAATCTAATGAGTCTATTCAAGTAGCTTCCTGAATTGGCATGTAAATGTGAGCAATGTGCCATGTCACCACATGGAGTGGTATGGTGATGTAGTGATTACATAAATCTACACATGATCGGCAGCTACCTCACTGTAGTGGGACATTCCCCTGCTTTAGCGCATCACTACAGTGACATAGTGGCAAAATCTAACCATGCACTGTATGCACAGCACAGTACAGGCAGTTATTGCGCCATGCTTTAGTATTTCCAAAGGAAGTAGTAAAGCACAGCACTGTAGCAATGTCACCATACAGTGATGTGTAGAAGCACCCTGTAGGACTGTTTTTCCTGGTAAAGACTGTGCTCCTTGACACACACAATTAATCTTACAGAAGTAACTTTTCTTGTCAGATTTAGCAGATTTAGCCCTTCCATGAATAAACCTGTTTCCATTCAGTGTTTCATGATACCTACAAAAGGACATTGAAGGGTCATTGGTGAGAACAAAAAAATCATGCCGTGCAATTTATAACTCAGGGAATAAACTATCAAGAATTAGTATAGAAGTGTATTAGTGAAGAAAACAGTGATTAACGAGAGAGAAATGTACAATGGAGAGTACAGATACTATTTTCAGGTTGGAGTGGTGTTGTAGTCATTATAGTTCTAGAAGTGTATGAGATGTAAATGTTTTTTGTGATATCTTTTATTGAACCAACTGTATAGTTGAGATAGAACACTTGATTTGTCCAAAAGCTCTCCCAGCTATACAGTTGGTCCAATAATAGATATCACAATTCTCACCTCTTGTTGGTATTTTCAGTGTTCAAAAAATTAAGAACATGGTGACAGGAAGAGAGCTGAAATCCTGACATGTTAAATCAGTGGTAAAACAGTGGTGTAACTTTAATAGCATAATTTTTATAGTTAAAAAGGGGAGTATGGTTATATGCTAGCTAATCTGTGGTAAGGAAGCTCATTTTTCCTTGTGAATTCAAATTTTTAGTCAATATGTAACAGGGAGCCCCCTTTGTATACTCCCCTTCTTGGCGTTGATATACTAGAAGTCCCTTGTTGCCTGCACCCACCCCCTTTTGGGCATTTCTTATTCCTTCTAATTATTGGCAGAGACCTAGCGCACACATTGCATGGATGTGGCAAGGCTTGGAGTGAGCCAGAAAGCTGAAGTGGCTTTCTGTAGGAGAAACCTAGAAACTACTTCTACATATCAATTTGTCTAAGTGTCACTAAAGAAAAGAACTAAAATATCCACTTCAAAGCAGAGCCTGTAAGAGACAAGAAAAGCCAAGGTGCATTGAAACCATGACTGTAAATATATCCTGGGGAACACATTCCCTCTTTGATTAAGACTTATTTCCCAAAGCAAACTTCCCATATCTGTCTCAAGTTTTATGCTAAATCAGTCTGTGTGACTGCATCTAATCTAACTCACTGTCCCCAGTGGCCTTTGATCCTCACATTGACTTTTTATATATTTCTCACAGTGTGTTATTATATTTCATCTGTTTCATCTTTGCCCTGGCATTCTGTATTTTATGTTTTGTACCTTTTAACTTTTAATGAATATATTCTTTAGAGTAAGTCATAGCTTGTATTACTAAAAGTATTATTATAAGAATGCATTAGAATTGTGATCACTGGAATTGTATTGCTGTATTGGGCTGGTTCCCTGAGTGAATGTGAGTACGTATGAGTCAGTAGATACTTGAATGACAAAACAAGAGCCTCTTACTGTTAATTGACAAGAGCCTAGCCAGAGGAACTTACCATTACAAAACTCTACTCTACAAGTCATTTTAAGCTAATCAAGCCACCTGGAACCTGCACGAACAGAGCCATTGAGTCAATCAACTGAAGGCTGGACTCCCAAAATGTCACCAACAGGTGGAACCCCCAGGAACTGTGACTGACTGTCATGCACTACTCAAAACTCGTGTGGGACAGTGACCTCTGGATTGGGCAGCCAAGATGATGCTGGGGGATCACAGAAGTCTGCCAGAAAGGGATAAAAGGCAGTGAAGTGTAACCCCCAGTGGCACCCTTTTCATCCTTGACCTGATCAGCACCTGACCTATCCAACCAGAAGGACAAGCTGGCAACTCCCTTATGGAGACAACACTGCCTTGGAGGAAACATCTACTGGCCGTTGATGTCAGACTCCAACACCCTGGATTGGTATAACTGACACCGGTGCTCCATAAACATAAAGTGCTTGCAGCTGCTCTGTGTGTGTGTGTGTGTGTGTGTGTGTGTGCATGCTGAAGTAACCAGTTCCCATCATAACCACCCAGAATTTGCATTTACAATTTTATTACAACTTCACATCCCATCTACTAAACTAGAATTTATGATGACCTTATTTGTTGGTCCTTTGTAGCCAACTAATACATCCTATCAATTTATGTATCCACCTTCTAGCACTTTCATATAGATTGTATTTCATTGGCTTATTAATGGCAATGCTGTGGGAGACAAATCCTTGTTAAAATCAAGAGTTTTCACAAACCTGCATTTTGCATGTTAACCTAAGCTTCTGCTCTACCCAGGAGAATACGCAGACACCAATAGACTCTCCCTATGCCTGAGGAAGGGTGTTTGTGCCTAAAAACTTTATAAAGAACAATTTTTCCAACTATTTAGTTGGTCTAATAAAAAATATCACATTTACATAAAGAGCTTTGTCTGCCTTGTTAAAATCAAGGTGTCACAACCCAAGGGTGTGATTTTGTGTGCGTGTGCTGCTGCACTGCTAAATTATTTCCCGCCACGAGGAGCTTTCTTTGCAGGGTGCATTTCTCAGTTGCAAAGAGAAAACCCCGGTGCAAAGGAGTTCCCGCCACCCGCATGCAAATTTGTGTCCCACTATTGGCCAGTTCTAAATTATTCCCACATGGCAGCTAGCGATTGGCTTGCTAGCCGTATAAGAGGCTTGAGCGGTTTCCGCCCAAGTTGGACGACTCCACAACCATCTCGTGGAGGACGAGGACTTCACATCTCATGAAGAACTCTAAGCGCTGTGGAGCCTAACGGACCCAGCGTGTGCCTTAAGAAGGCTATAGGGGTCTGATCAACCTCTGGCCTCTCCCCGTCGCCGAGCACGATCCCTCGACGAACCCCTTCCCTGCGCGCAAGTTCCACGGAGCCTAGCAAACTTCGTGTGAGTGT
>NW_005841837.1:4931090-4963423 GCF_000455745.1 Alligator sinensis
TAGAAGACATTAACTCTGCCGCAGTTCCCCTTTTCTTCTGCGCATGCGACAGAACTTTTTGCCGCAGTTCTGCTTTTTAAATACGCATGCACTAAACTTGACAGGGGATACTAACCAATAGCAAACTAAACCTCGCCCATAAGATAAGACGTAACACCTAGGAAATTGTGGTGCTGCCAATAGTTGTATGACACGCTGTAACCCTTTGTCTATGTAAGCTATAAAAATGAAATCTCAAGAGAAGTTCGGGGTCAACATTGATTAGAGCATCAGCTCCTCTGTTGACATTGCTTGCGCAACCAATAAACTCATGATGAACCCACCGTGTGTGTGACTCTCTCCTGAAGGTAAAATTGGCTTAGCCTCCAGGGGCACGAATCTAGCCGTTTGGGCAACAAAGGTACTTTACTTTCTCACATATAATACATGTTTTTATCCTCTAAAACCAGCAGCACATGTGGAGGCAGCATGCACCGCCCAAAACCAGAGCCTGGCTAGCTGGAGTCACACTCCAACTTCTAGCCAGGCTCCCAGCTTCAGGAGCTTCCTTGACCCCAGGACCCCAAGTACAGCTGCTGGGGCCAGCACAGTTGCTGGCCTCAGCCACTGCTAATTATCCCCAGGGAACCAAATGTCTGTGCTCATCTGGGCACAGTCACAGGGATCAAAACACTGAGCAGGCTCAGCTCCATAGCTGTTGCTACTCAGTTACTTACTACAAGGCAAGATCTATTTTTCTTCATTCTGCCTTTCAAAAACAATGTGTGTATTTTATTCTAGGAGTGTTGTATACTAGAAAATGGGGTACATAACCTCCACTTCTCTCCCTCAGTCTACAGAGCTTGTCAGCTTATCATAGCAAGAAACTGACTAACCTGATTTCTTATTTTTGATGAATCCATGTTGGCTGTTTCTGCTCACCCTGTTCTCCTCTGGGTGGCTAGAAAAAGATTTACTGTTGACCTACTCCTTGACCTTTTGATCATATCAAGGCCTGACCTGGTCAGATTCTCCAGGTCCTCCTTCTTCCAATTCTTAAAGATAGGCACTATATTTGCCCCTAGGCAGGTCAAATGGGCAACTTGAAAACAATCAGCTTCTCTAAAAGTAACCCCTTGTTCTTCCACTGTTCTAGGTACCTTATCTCCTTGTCTATCCATGATGGCTGCTGCTACATCTATTATGTTCATTTTGCCAAAACATTTTGAGGCAATTAATTCATTTCAGAAGACACACAAGGTGACATTCTTACATATGGTTGGTTACCTTTTTCTTAAAAAAAACAAATTTGTTCCTGATTAATTAATGAGGCAAACTTGGGCCCCTCTCTCTCAGTATTAATTAAGGTCTAGATCTGTGGAAAATTTCAGAAGGAAACCAAAAAATAATTTGAAATATTTTACATTTTGTATTCTCTTTTTTGTCCCTTAAAAAAAAAGGAAGGAAAAAAAAAAGTGAGTTCAGGTTTTAGGCTGTAATATACATTTATAAATTAAATTAAAAATATTTTTTCTATTAAAATTAAACTGAGATTGTTTCATTAAAAAATCAGGGAAAACTAATATCTCATATATTATTGATTTCATTGAAACAGATTATAAAAATAGTCTTAATAGTAATAATATTTTAAAAATATTCATATATATAGCCAGGATAAAGAATATCCATAATATCTCTTTCAGAATTCTGCATCCTCTCCAGACTTGCCATTTCCCATTACAACAACTGAGGTCCTATGCTCTCTCTAGCACTAGCAATTTGATGGCAATTAATGGTTAGGATCAGATTTTTAAACAAACAAAAAAATCAGCATAATTTTCACTTGAATTTTGAAAAGCATGGAATGGAATATCTCCCAGCTTGCAACAAATTTAAATCTCCTGGCTTTGGTTCTTCCTAGCATCTATTGAAAAATGAAGGAAATATTTCTAACAGAAATCCCTGAGAGGAAAGAAAAGCTAGTTAATCTCTGGGGGCATCAGAGTATACTCAATCATTATTAGTGTTATTATTATACTATAAGGGGACTGTAAAAGGTGCTAATCAGTTTATACAACTTGGGGTGCATGGCTGGTTAAAGTTGAATAGTTATGGAATTCAGGTACTTTAACTGTTATATCTCAAACAACTACCAAAAAATACCCCAAGTCTAGAGAGCTGTCCACTATATTTGTTTTAGTAACTTGGAGGAAATTAGGTGTGTGCAATTTTTAATATGTGAATAAAACATGTTTGCATGTGTGTCCACATTGGATTGGATCTTCAGTCGCTTTTGTTCTAATGGAACGATGCAAATAGTGCTTAAACCAGCATTAATGCGGTTGATGAAAAATCTACCAATGTGGAAAAGGTTATTGGAAGCAGGACATCTGTTAAGGTACAAAGGGGAAGGCTGATTTGTTGTGAAATATTGGTTCAGTTTCAGAAGCAAATTTAATAATGTAAGGAAACAACGCTGAAAAGAGTATTCCACAGAAACCTGGTTTAAGTAGACTAGCCTGGGTGCATCTACACAAAGTGCTTTACTGCTCATTAGACTAATCTAATGCTCAGTAAAGCATCAGTGTTTTACTGCACAGTAAATTAGGCTAATGCATAGTTTGCTCATACCCAGAAATACAAATACAAGATTTATGGTGCATTAATTACTGTTCAGCAGTACACATGTAGAACATGATGCCAGGCACAAATCTGTGCCTGGTCAGCCACACCAGCAGGGGGTTAGCCTTCTGCTTAGGCCAGAGCTGTTCCTGCAACCACATGGCAGGGATGGCTCCTTGGATGTCCCAGGCTGGCCTGCATATCCTTGGCCTGACCCCTGGGGCCTGTGCCACCTGTTGTCTGCCCCTGGGCATTGTCTCCCACAAATGTGGGCATGCTTTGGGTGCATCATCCATGCAGACCCCAGTTCTGCCCCCTGGGGCATCTGCTACCAGGTGCCTGCCTCCCAGGCACTGTATCCTTCAAGCTCTGCCAGCACTCAGAGTCCCTGCCTGAGCCCTTGAAACCCTAGCAGTATCTGTGAAGGCAGGCTCCCCGATGCCGGAGATAGTGTCTCAGGGCCCCAACAGGACTGAGCAAGGGACCGCCAACATCATTGTGGTCTGGGGCGACACAAAAGTACAGCAGCAGTCTGTCTGGGCCACCCAGTCAAATGCCTATATCTATGAGACAAAGGTGGCCTGCATGCATGAGCATGGCCACCAGCAGTCTGGGCACAAGTGGCACATCAAGGCCAAGGACCTGTGGGCCCAGTGGGTCCACATCACAGACCACAACTGTCAGTCTGGGGCTGCCCACAAGACCACGCCCTTCATGCAGCAGCTGGGTCACATCCTGGCTGTGAGGAACCCTGGCAAAGCCCAGTTTGTGTAATGCAGCACAGGCGAGCTGCCAGAGCCTCTGCCACAGCCCAGCAGTGATGAATACTTTCCAGGGAAGGTCCCCTTGGGTACCAGCCACATGCTTCCTGCCCTCAGCCTCATCTGGCAGCTGAAGCAGCCTGGGCCAACATCTGCCCCACCAACTCTGAGCACACACCCCAACTGGAGAGGACAGGCTGAGGATGACCCCAGCAATGAACAGCTCTAGCTCCTCCCTAGAAGGGCCCACTGCATGGGTAGCCAGGAGCTCCATGCCCTGGGACATTGCAGATAGATGAACCACCTCGACACTGCCAGGAATAGAGTCTAACCGCTGGGAGCACCTGCCACACATGTCTGGTAAGCCCCATACAGGTGGAACAGCCAGGGGTGGAAGGGGGATCTGTGACCACCTGTGCCCACACCAGCTCACCTGCCTTCCCCCCAGGCTGCACACCTGGAGCCAGGGACCCTGAAGAGGGGGTGGGGGCTCCCCATTACCTCCCCCTCCTTTCCCCTCCGCTCCCCTCCCCACTCTGCCTGACTGAGCTTGGCCCTGTCTCCCAGAGTTTCTGGCCCCAACATGCAGGGAGGCAGGAGGCAGTTCAGAACTTTATTGAGCAGCCAGCACCCTCCCAGCTACGTAGCCCATGGCCTGTCATATGTGAAGAAACTCATTGATGGCAGTGGCAATCTCTTCCTCGGCCATGGTGGTCAACACTCATAGTGTACGCAGAGGTACATCTCCAGGAGGAGGCACGTGTTGCAGGGAAGGGTGGGCTTGCTTGGGATGCTGTCATAACTCAAGGCCCTATGCCATGTTCTCAGCTGTGCCTGGGGCACAATGGTAAACATCATCATCAGGGAACAGTGGGTGGGACACCCCTCTGCACTTAAATAGCTCATTGGGGCATGCTTGGGGGGCTCTCAGCAGGGGCATGCTTGGGGCACAGACCGAGTGTGGTGGGGGCTCTAGCCTGGGCTGCCAGGGGGAAGAAGGGGCATCACCAGCTCTACGTCTCAGCCAGGCAGGAGCCTTTCAGTCCCCAACCCTGGGCAAAATAGGTCTGGCACCACAGAAGCAAACTGCCTGACCTGTATGAGAAGGGAGAGAGTTGGTCCGGAATTCCACGGCAGCTGCTGGCAGAAGCCAGCCCTGGCCCAGCTTGGGCAGGGGATAGGGAAGGCCACCTGCTGCAAGCACCAAGCAGGCCACCTGCCCTCAAAGAGGGAGTGGGTATGAAGGGCTTGACCAGCTGCCACCTGTGGCAAGGCCTACCCAGCCAACTGACCATGGCCCTTGGGCACCTGTGAATGCATGACCCCCATCTGAGGCCCCTGGTGCACAACCCCTTTATACAGTACACATTATCTCTGAAATGTTGCAAACTCTCACAAAGAGCATCCCTCTCCTGGCTCTGCAGTTCCAGCAGCTGCATGCAAGGGAGAAGCACCAGTCACCAGTGGTGATGCACCTGCAAGGACACCACCACCATTGGCCAGTGCTCTCCACATGTGCTGTCTCCACTAGCAGTGCACACAGGACCACCTCCTGCTGCTGGACCAGCTGACCATAGTGGTAGAGGAGAGGCTCGCTGGCCTGGTGAGCCCAGGACCTGGAGCAGGAGTGGGAGCAGGCCTCGGAGGCTCACACCATCCAGGAGAGGCTCCTTGCCCTCAAGGAGAGGCACATCGCCCTCCTTGAGAGGCTGCTCAAGGCTCAGTGGCAGGGTGTCATGGTGGCCCAGGCAATGGAGGCAACTGAGGAGGATCGCCGGGTACTGGACACCAGCTTTCTGTCACCTAAGCCCTGGCCCCAGCCCTGCCTGGCCCCTGGAAACCACCTGTG
This sequence comes from Alligator sinensis, assembly GCF_000455745.1. Taxonomy (NCBI): domain Eukaryota; kingdom Metazoa; phylum Chordata; order Crocodylia; family Alligatoridae; genus Alligator; species Alligator sinensis. The sequence continues at coordinate 4,936,302 of NW_005841837.1, forward strand.
GCCCAGCTCCTGGTCACAGCCCTGCCTGCCCCCTGGAAGCTGCTCATGACCCAGAGCCAAGCCTCCCAGTGGGCTTGGGATGAGCTTCAGGACAACTTGCAGTGTCCAGGGCCCTCTGTCCCTGCTCCTGGGTTGAGTCCCCTGGCACCCTGGCCCCCCACCTGGGCCATTGCCTGATGCTTGTCTGCAGCTGGGCCAGCTCTGCACATGGGCTTTGTTGGCTCCAGCCCTGGAGTAGGCTGGAAAACTCCATCCCTGACCCCTGGGCAAGCTCTGAGCCTGCTGGTCTTACTGTGCCATCTGAATCTGCAGTGGTGCCACCAGAGGCCAGGGTGCTAGTCACCTCTCCTTGGGATCTATGCTGGAAGTGCCTCCACCCTACTGGTCCTCCCCACAACAGTTGACAAATCTAGGGTTACCATACATCTGGGCTTTTCCAGATATGTCCTTTTTTTTGGCCCCTTGTCTTCATGTCCAGGTGGGTTTTTTAAATGAAAGCAAATATCCAGGTTTTGGCTCTTCCTCTGCTTTCCTGGGATGGCTGCTTGGGGCTGGGAGAAGCGAACAAGGTGATTGGCTTTTGGGGATCATGTGCTCCCTGCCCTGCCCTGTCAAGCCACTCCCAGGTAAAGAGACAGTGTGTGTGTGTGTGTGTGTGTGCGCGCGCGCACGTACACATGCATGTGTGTGTATGTGTGGGTATGCATGCAACATGAGAGCTGCTTTGGTAGCAGGGCTGGGGGGAGCAGGGTGCTGCAGGTCAGGGGTGAGAGGCACCAGAAGGACTGGGGAGCAGGGGGCTGTGGGAAGGGTAGGAGTCAGGGGCACCAGCAGTGCTGGGGGGATAGGAAACTGTGGGTTAGGATTGAGAGGGGGCTGGCAGTATTGGGGGGACAGGGGCTTAGGAGTGAGGGGCAGAGGTAGGACATATCACTGCCCCCCCCACAATTATATGCCCCTCCTTCCCTCCCCCTCACAGGTTTTCTTTTTTGTGATACTGGAAATATGGTAACCCTAGACAAAGCACATTGTGCATAGTTGCATGAGAAGCAGGTCCTTTGTATTTGGACCTGGGGCTAGAGAGGGGTGTGTTGCTGGGAGGGAGGGAGTGTGCTGTTGGAGAAGGAGGGGGTCTGTTATTGGGAGGTGGGTCTGTTATGGTGTGGTAGAGGGAAGTGAAGTTTGGTGTTTGCTACTAGCTGTCCATAGTGTGTATGATCTTGACATTGCTTGTGGGCTTGGGCCACCCAGGCACCCTACTGTGGTGGGTAGAGGAGGAGGTAGTCCAGGATGTGGATGTGGCTTCATGGATGTGGTGTCCTGGCCACTGCTGCTGTGGGGGGAGGGTGGGGAGCATCCATGGTGCACTAGTCACAGGCTTCCAGGAAAGCATCCCCTGCCAGCCTGAGCCTTCCTCTCGCCCCACCCCCCCAGCAGCCTGAGACTGCCCCTGGAGCCCCCTGATACTCAGACAACTGTGGCTGCAGTCTGCAACCCCCCCTGGCAGAGGGGACAGAGTGGGGTAGAGCAGGGCAGGAGTAGCCCTAGGTCTGACTGCTCCCGTTGGATACAAATCTGTACCCAACAGAGTTTAAAATGCATTCTGGCCTACACTTAATGTGTCTTAATTTATTGCACAGTAACATTAAGGCACATTAATTGCACATGTAAAAGCATCCACTGTAGCTTCAAGCTTATGCAATACACCCCCATATTTAACAGTGGGTTCTCACTCCTCCTCCCAGGCTAAAGATTTCTGAATTTGATAGGTCAAGGAAAAGCAGAGAGATGTTCAGATGTCACAGGGAAATATACATGACTATTCCTTCTAAAAAATGCATACAATCAGGAAAATGCTATTTTTAAAATGTACTTAATTAAAAATACTAGACCTGATAGGGAATCCCTAAATTGTGTAATTTAAAAACTCAGAAAGAAAACATCCATCTCCATTGTTCACAACACTAGAGCAAAATTTCATTTAAAATTTCTAGGAACATTGTACATTGATCATAAGAAAGGAAGTCAAACAGGACTATCTGAAGAATAGACAAGAGTAGTTAAATTACTGCAAGACTGGGACTAGAATTTACACAAAATCAACACAAGGTTTGGTTCTTTTGCTTTGCTTGATATGAAAAATGATTCCCATAGCTCGCAGAAATAAAAGGATTCCTTGAAAAGATTACCATAGTGTTGCTCACTACAGCTCTGGCCAAAGGCAGAAGTTTTCTTTTCCTTGTCTTTGCCTAAGGATAGCTGTTTGGTTTCAATCCTGTGCACAAAAGGGGACTTGAATTAATATTCTGTCAAACTAAATGTCCAACAACTGCAGTTATTGCAAGTATAACAATAGAATGGAAAAATGCTGACTTCCCAGATAAGGGCCAGATCTCAAGTGTAATGTTTACATGGATATATGTTGGCTTACAAATAGAAAAAAAAAATCCTACTAAGGGAGAGGTAGATGTTTTCATCGGTTTCACAAAAGCACAGAACCTCTGGTGAGCTACATCCAGATTAAATGGGGGAAAAAAAGTTTCCACTCCTATAAAACTTTATTACAGGAAACAAGTCATTTTTCTATGGAGGGGATTTTTTTTTCCATTAGGGGTAAATAGTGATCATTAATAGTCCTTGGTCCCCATCAAAATAAAATGGAATGGTTTTCACAGAAGGGGGAAGGAGAGCATAAGAAAGAGTGAAAATTGTTTCATTAACTTAATAAATTCTATCACAAACTTGGGGACATCAGTTTTTTCATATCAATGTTAGTAGACATATCTTGCACCTGCCAGCATGTGGGCTGACTGTGTTGAAGTCTATGTGACCCTTTAAACCCACTGATATTTTGTACTTCAGCTTCAACTATCCTATTCCATGTGTATCTAAAACCAGAACAAAATGAAGCAGGCTTTCTCTGGACCGCCTATATAGGACAAAACAACTCAGTGTATTTTATGACCAAAGTTAATTTAAGTAGCCCTTCAACAGAAGGAGTGTGAGACTCCATCATATAGTGAAAATAAAATTCGAATTGGTACAATAATTTTCTGTTGAAACACCAAATTATATTTTTCCTTGCATCAGACATAGGTAAATACCTGCAATGTGAATATATTCCTATCTCAGAATTAAATTACTTTTGAATAACTGCATATTGAGAGAACTCATTTCAGTCCAGAATAGCACAAGTAGTTGCAAATAATGTATATAAATCATACAGCATTTGGGGGATTTTTAAGAGGCTTTTTTTAGGCCTTATCAAAAAAAATGGGAAAGGGATGCAGAAGAATTTTTAAGATGTCTTTGGGCTATATTCTATCCAGGTGTAAATCCTTCTGTTATTGATTTCCATGGAGCTCTGCTGATGTTCTGGCTTTCTGAGGTGGCAGATGCAAAAAAAAACCCCAAAAAACTACACTCCAGAAGTTTCAGTTCACATAATGAGTTATGCATGTATATATATGCATATACATGCATATATATGCATCTCTCGTACACTGAGCCCTGGACAAATGAGTCTGTCAAGCAACAAATCAGTCAAGAAATTGGAACCTACAAACCATTGTTGGAGGTTGTGCAATGAAGGAACCTGCAATGGTTTGGACACATCACAAGAAGGCCAGATATCCTTGCCAACACAATAATGTGGGGTATTGTGTAAAGAAAGAGAAAAAGAGGTAGAACCAAGAAGAGCTGGGGCTTCAACTGACAGAGTGCACAAAGCTAGCCAAACACATGGTGGAATGAAGGAGGGCTGTTACAACATCTAAGGTGCCCCAACAGTCACAGCAGCTTCTGGACTGACTTGGCTTAATGCATATATTTGTGAAGGAATTAAAATATCTTAAGTATATTATATTAAAGTGTGACAGGCTAGTTGACAGTGACCTAGCCCAGGGGGTTTGAAAGGGCAAAAGATGATTGGAGGACTTGGGATTCCCTTTCCTCACCAATCAGGCCCCAGAGACTCACCCCTCATGTCCCCTGGTTGGCCCCTTGGGTCACTTGGAGGAGGATAAAAGGGGCAGCACGGCTGACTCAGGGAGAGACCAGTGAGGGACCATGAGGAAGGAGCTTCAAAGAGCTGAGCCAGCGGGGCAGAAGCAGTTGCCCCAAAAGAGCCTGAAGGAGCAGAACCTGCAAGTAGCAGTTACTCCGGAACCTCAACTTAGAGGGGAGCAGGAGCAGCCCACCTGACTTCAGTTACCTCCTCCGAGAGATTCATGAAGAGGAAGAGATATCCAGACTCAGAGAGACTGTGTGTGTCCCAGAGGATGTCTCCCCCCGAAGAAGACCCATGGGTCGTGTGCTAAAAGTGACTTCCCATGAGGACACCTTGTTGGGAGTGGAGGAGGAGCCTGTGGCTCCAGCACTAGCAACTGCTGTGGCCAGAACCCTCCCCACGGGTCAGCCCTTGCCCCGTCTTCATGCCTCGGGAGGACCTCGGCCCCATACCCGCTTTAGGGCCCCAGGGTTCTGCTATAGATGTGGGGAGCCGGGGCACATGGCTCAGGAGTACACCCAGCCTGAGAACCCTGGTTTGGTATTTGAAAGGTTAAAAGGGTGATGGGCAGTGGGAAACGGGAAAGGGGCAGAGCAATGCAGTCGTCTCCGCTCCAGACCCAGACAGACTCCCACACATTACCCTCAGTAATTCAATGTCAAAGGGGATAGTGGGACCCCATGCAGAGGTCCCTGTGACTGTGAATGGTCGCCCGTGCCGGGCCATTCTAGACAGCGGGTCCCAGGTTACCATCCTATTTGAATCCTTCTATGAGGAACATCTGAGACACTTGCCTTTGCTTCTCCTTATGGGGCTGGGACTTTGTGGCTTAAGCCAGGAACAGTATCCTTACAGGGGTTATGTGATCGTGAGGCTAAAATTCCCTGCTGAAATAGCAGGGGTGGAGGAAGAAGTGTCAACCATCGCTCTAGTATGCCCTGATCCAGGGTGGATGAAAGGGACCACTCTCATTGTGGGGATCAACTCCAGCCTTTCCAGGTTCTTGCTTACTACTGTAAACGACAAGCTGGCCCAGGTTACCAACAGCGGTTAACAATGCATGCCTTGTGCTCAGAGGCATATGACCGAAGGGAGCATAGAGAGATGTGGGGTCACCTTGAGGTTGTGGGGACCCTGCACTTCTCTGGAGCAAAGCCCCAGCAAGTCCCTGCACAGGGTCAATGAGTTTTGCCTACTGTATGCAATTGGATTGAGAGGGATGAAAAGAATAAGCTGCTGGTGGTGGAGACCCCCACTGGAAGAGAGAGACCCGGTTGCTGAGGGTCCCTGATGGTGTGATTGAGACAAAAGGGCTCAATCAAGACCAGTGATAGTGGTTAACCCAACCTTGAAAGATATTGTGGTCCACCCGGGACAGAAGGTGGCCTTGATAAAGGAAGCTGAAGTGGTGAGCCCTGAGCAGGAGGGAAACCCCTCTCCAATTGACCCTTCAAGGTTTTTTGCGGGGGACTCCCCGGTGCCCAAAGCCTGTAAAGCTCAGCTCCAGGACAAACTCGGGGCTCGAGCTTGTGTTTTCTCCCTGCATGACTGGGATGTGGGGGAGGCTAAGAGGCTGGAGCATCACATTCGTCTGAGAAACCCACGACCCTTTCACGAAAGGTCTCAGTGCATTCCCCTCGTTGAGATGGGGGAAGTAAGATGTCATCTGCAGGAGCTCATAGACCATCGCATCATCATGGAATCTAAGAGCCCTTATGCCTCTCCCACTGATTGTGCGGAAGAAGAACAGCCAGCTCCATATGTGTATTGATTACTGGACTTTGAACGCCCGGACCGTCACTGATCAATACACTGTCCCACGGGTGCAGGAGGCTTTGGACTGTTTAGTAGGGAGCAAATGGTTTTCGGTGCTAGACCTGCGCAGTGGCTACTACCAGATACCTCTGCAGGAAGAGGACAAAGAGAAGACTTCTTTACAAAAGCAATGATAATATAGGAGGAGGATGTATCATAATTATTACCCTTCAATTTTTTAATTAAAATTTCTGACCAAAATGTTTTTGTATATTTCATCAAATTTCACCTAAAATTATTCTTCATATATGAAAGTTTACTAAAAGAATGCTAATAGAAATTAAATCAGAGTACTATGTAGCTCACTGTAACATAATTCATGAATGTATGAGCAAGTTTACACACACATGATATGAACATAAAGAATTAACTTAACTTCAATAATCCAATATCTAGTAAAATCAAAACCTAGTATTTTATTGAAAATGTGATTATTACACACCTACATTTTAAAGGAAGGGAATTAAATTATGCATATATTATCAAACATGTTTTCCTTAAAGAAGTCATGTGTATCACTGTTAATCATCTCACTACCACAATATCTCAGGTCTGGTTACTTTCTTCTTGCTAATCAGAACAGCCATCATCAAACCTAAACTCTGAGTTCACAGACTTACAGGGGAAGAAGAGGATGCTGTTCTTCCACCTGTTGCCAGAGATATTATTTGTTAAAACTCAGTTACAGCTTTAAGAATAGACAGGGCAAGGTAGCATCTTAAGCCCATGGCAGACATTGCACTAAGGACATGATTAACCAGTTAATCATAGCTTAAGTAGTAACTCAGTCACACCTTCAGGCAATTAATAGCACACTAAAGCAGAGAATAAACTGTAAAATTATTACACAAAATATGTCTCATAACTTTGACTGGTTCCTATGCTGCTTTTAATTGAATGTGTGGCCACCATCAATCAGCTGATTGGTGCTCCCAGCCTCTGTTGCACTCCTATGGCTGGGAGCGCTGATCAGCTGGTAAATTTTAGAAACATGGAGGCAATTTAGTGTCTGGCATTTCATATTTGAATAAAATATGTTTGCAGATAGTCAGCTGATCAGCACTCCTAGCTCCTAAAAGGGCTCTGGTACACTCCTATGTCTGGGAGTGGCAGTCAGTTGATTATTGCTCCCCGCCATGAAAGCTCATGGGAGTCCTTCGTGCCGGTGTGTCCCCACAGCTATGAGTGCCAGTTAGAGCTCCCAGTCAACTGTTTGTTACTCACATTCAGCTGATTTTCATGCTCAGGAGCAGGGATGCAGCCTTGAAAGGGACCCATCTTGCTATCTGATCCTAGGCTTCCGCTGCACTGACAATAGGATACAATTGGGATCTGATCCTTGATCTCACAGTCACACTTCCTTCCATGCATGTGGCACAGTAAGAGGTACAATTATTGCAAATGCAGATCAGATCCATTGGCACCTTTAATTGAACACCTACCAGCAGCTCTAGAGTTATTCTCATCCTGTCCTGCTTTCTGCTTGCCTGATTTCAAACTAACACAGCTGACTCTCTTTTCCTGCTTTGAAGAATAGTGTATTTGTGTCCTTCTGTCCAGGTAACAGCAAAAATGTTTGTTGGATCTGTAAAAGTTTCAGTTACCAGTCTTCTTTTAAAATCTTTTTTCTCACCTGGAGGACATTAGACTCAATAACCTAGAGGCCAAAATATCAATGAGTATTTATTTGGTGAGGAAGTCAATAAGGCATTTTGTAGCCAGGGTTACTGTAAAGGAAAGACAGTATCACCGCAAGAGACCAAGCTGAGCACTGAAACACAGTGAACTTGTGGTAGCAGCAGGTCACTTAGTACTTTACAGTACCACAGATCATTATATCAGTTCTAAGGTGACAATAATGGCATGGCTTCCTCACTAGTTTCACAATAAAAGTCCTTCAGAGCTACTACCTGAAGCTCAGCACATATATTTATATAACACTACTCTCTTGAATTGCTCCTAAATTACACCTTTCACGCAGGAAAGAATTCTATAATCTGTGCCTAATTAGAATGTCTTGGTTTACCTTGGTGAGTAAGGGAAGATTTTGTGCTGTCAACAAGTTCAGACCCATGTGAACTTCCAGGGCGTGCTCAGACAAGCCCAGAGGTGCCTTTTGTGGTATCTCAAATCAGTTTAAGATGCAAAAGGCACTCTGGGAATGATAAAAAATGTTCCCCTCACTGTGTATTTGCAGAGAGGGCTCTAAATTTGATACCTGGAAATCCAGATATCAAAAAAGACCCACAGAAAAAAGGGGGTGTAACAGGGAAACCTAGCCCTGTTACCAGGAAGCAGGGCGGCCCCTTTAAATTCAGAACTTTCTGGGCGCAGTCATTCAGTTGAGCAGAGGTTAAGGATTGAGCCCTGCCAGCTGGTCAGGTGACTGGAAGGGAAAAGCCAGAACCATATAAACCTCAGGCGGGGAAGGCCAGGGGAGGCGGAAGAGAGAGGGACTCCTGATAACTATGGGAAAGCTGTGGCAACCTCCTCAGGAAGAATGAGACAAGCCGGGAGACAGAAGTCTAATCGCATGTAAGCAGGCAGTCTGCCTCTCCTACCTTTATTTTTTTTTATATAGCCACAGAAGCCTATTGTTTACATTTAATGTTAAGGCAAGTGGTTTGTGGCTGAGGCTGTAGGGGAGGAGGAGGAGGTCTCATTAGCGCCACCAAGTGCCATGATAGAGGGCTCAAGAAGCCTTGTGCACTAGGAGTGCAGCACTAGGGCCACAAGCCCAGAGTCTCACTTGAAGACAATCTAGGAGCCTTGAAGTCGAGTCCTAGTGGGTGGACTTAGGCGAACGGCCCTAGCTACAGAAAGAGGGGCAAAGCTGGACGGGGGTTGAGGCCTTGACATCCTGGTGCCACAGGGCACGGTGTAGAAGGGCCAGTAGGCCTGGTGTCATGGAAAGTATGAAATGGAGGGCTGTGAGTCCGAGCAAGTTAAAGAGCTAGAGTGTCAGAATCAAGCCCTGCTTAGTGGGTTTTGACTGACAGGCCTAACTAGAGAGAGAGGGGGTAAGCCCACAGTGGCTGAGACCCCAACAGAAAGAGAAAATTATAAAACATCTGAGAGGCATGGTGCACATCAAGGGGAGGTCGGAGTGTACATTTTGCCCTTAAGGTGACAGCTCATTATCCTCCAGGTGTTGAGCCTTAGAGCTCATCTGGGAACCTTTGGGTCAGCCTCCCTCTTTAAGAACCAAGTGCCATCAAGTCATGGCAGGTGAGCAAGGGGGGGAAGCTGGTCCCCAAAGGAGGAGAAAAATATAGCAGGACTTGAAGGGTACCCCATTCACCGGCCTTTAAAAATGCTACTGGAGATGGCACCCTGTTACAGGAGGGCAGCATACAGTCCTGCAGTGTGCCCTGAGGCATCCAGCTGGAGCATCTCTATGGTGCCCCTGCTGCCCCAGCATGCTGCCTCAGTGTACTGGGGAAAACAGGAGCGAGGCCAGCATGCAGCATGACCTGGACCTGGGCACTGTCTCTGGTAAGCGTGGGGGTTGGGGGAATGTGTGGTTTCAGGGGATTGTGGGTGTGTGGGGGGTGTAGGGTGTATGGGGGCATGTGGGGTTTGTGGGGTTTGTGGGTGGGTGTATGGGATTTATGAGTGTGGGGTTCCTGGTGAGGTTTTGAGTGGGGGCTGCCACATGCCTGTCCACCACACCCCCACTCCCTATGGTGTACAGCCCCTGGTGATGGCGGCAGCAGCCAGCCGGGCCATTCCCACTGCAGCAAAGCCCCACAAGGTACAGTACTACCTGACCCATGGGCCTGGCCCAGCCTGCACCACTAGTGTGCCTTTAGGCTGGATTGAGATGGGTCCTGCCACCACCTGTGCTAGTGGGGCAGGCTGGGCCAGGCCAGGTCAGACCTGCAGGTCTGGTGGCACTGTGCGTCACTAGGCTGTGCTGCAGTTGGCATGGACAAGCTGGCTGCTTCTGCCAGAGCTGGGGGCAGTATGCCACAAGGGGTGGGGGATGGTGGCCACCCCCACAAGCCTCCCAACAAATCCCACACACCCCCACACATTCCACATCCCACCACCCCTCTCCTGCAAACCCCACATCCCCTAACATCTCACACCCTGTGCGCCTAGCTGCCAGACAGGATGAGACCTGCTGGCAGGAGCTGTGGCTGCAGAGGCAGATGTCCCCACATACTGGTTAGTGAAGGGGTCACAGGGAGCCCTGATTTTTCTGTGATAAAAAAAAAAACAAAAGCAAACACTGTAGTGTATAGATACTTAGAATTTATTTTATTATTTGACAGAGGCAGTGGTAGGCTTCCAAATTGCTTTAAAATTATAAATATACCAATGAACCATTACCCAGCTGATCTCTCTCTATATATAATCTGTATATATAGAGAGAGATGTTTCATTTTAATCATAGAAGAACACAGATTTTTATTTGGTATTTTAAAGGGTGTATTTGGATTTTTTTTGTCAGAGAATTTTCAGTTTTTAAACAGGGAACATGAGGATTCCTGCTAATGAGAAAAGTGGCAGGACCCAAGCAGTGGAGCCTGCCCAGGGCTGGTACAAAGGACCCAGCTGAAGGGCAAACGAGGTGGCTGACCTCCTGGTCATTTAGGGCCAGGAGGACATTCTTTAACAGTTCAATATGGGCCACCACACTGAGAACATCTTTCAGGTGATGCCTGCCCAGATGGTGGGGAGGGGGCACACATGGTAGCAGTGCTACACAAAGGCCAACTGTGAAGCCACAACCCACTGGCATTGGCTCAGAGGTGCAGATGGCTCTGCTACAGTGCCAATGTCACATCCTAAGTGGCCGTGCAGTCACTGACCAGGTCTGGCAGGCATGCAGGCATGGAACTGCAGGTCCAAGGAAACAGATGCTGTCACAGGTGGCAGCAGGTCACAGCCAGGCAGCAGCCACTGCTGCCAGACTGCTGTAGAGGGTGCAGGGTCCACTCTAAGTTAGGGCTCCTACAGCAGTCCAGTTGGCATGGGGGGATAGAGTCTCCATATGTCAAATATCTGGGCCTCAGAAACTGTCTATTTGTAACATTCAAATACCATGGGCCCTAAGGCCCACCTGGCTAACTAGCAGCCCCTATTGTATGGGGGCTGAGTGAATGGTACAACAAAATAGTTTGGACAACAAAGGCAAAGAAAAAGGACAAGAGTGACAGGAGGGTCAAAGGGTCAACATGTGAAAATGAGTGTGCCTGAGAGGGACACCGAGCAGAGGACCCCAGGCTGCACTCACTGGTCCTCAAAGACATCCAAGGAGCCAGTGGATGCTGCCCACTAGTGCTCTGCCTGGAAATGTGCATGGAGAAGTGAGTGTAAAGTAGCCCCACAGTCTCTGGGAACCATCCCACAGCCAGAGCCTCCTTCTTGGTCAAGTACAGGGTCCACTTGGCCAGGGCCAGGAGGAGGTTGACCAGGAGGTCCTGGGACTTGGTGGGGCCATGGATGGGGTGAACAAAAATAAAAAGCTGAGGGGTGAAATTCAACCAGAACCTCAGGAGGAGGTTCTGAAGGTGGACGTGGAGGGACTGCAGCCCAGTGCACTCGAGGGTCATGAGCACCAGGGTCTCCCTCTGCCTGCAGAAAGGGTAAAAGACCAGGGTGTCTGTGAAGCTCACCACATATACACCCACGGCAATGGCTCCATGGAGGAGCCACCAGCTGAGGTCCCCAGGGGCTTATGGGATGAGGATGGAGTACAGACCCAGTCACTGGGTGGCCTCAGCCATGCCCTCGCCAAGCAGGTCCCACCACTTGATGTCTGGGTAGGCTGTGAGGGCAGCATGATGGATTGTGTGGCACATGAGAGTGTAGAGGTGGCAGCGATGGATGGTGGAAATGTGGAGCAGCCTGGTGTCCTCCAGCCAGCTTTGGTGGAGTGGGGAGTGCAGTGAGGCCAGGTGAGGCACCAGCCCTATGACAAATTTCAGTGAGCTGGAGGACACGGGTGGTGGGTTGCAGTGGGGGCATGGACTGCCATCATGTAGGACCTGGTCAACAAAGGCATTGGAAGGTAGGGCAGATTTCACCTCCTGGACTAGATGGCAGGTCACACATGACATGGGTAGACCCATGCACTGGGCCAGTGCAGTGGGGTCCACCTACTCCTGCCTATCATAGTCCAGGAGGTCTCTGATATGGGTGACACCAGCCAGGATCAACCTGTAACACAACTGGGGCACCTCTGCTGATGGCACCTCCAGCTGGGTGTTCCAGAGGAGGGGCTCAATGAGCAGGTTGGCACACTGAGTGAGTGTCACAGGGAACCTGGAGTCAGAGACCAGCCTCCAGTCCTGGAGAAGGTCCTAGTAGACCTCTGGCAGCCCTCACAGGTTCTGCAGGGAGAAGCCCCACAGGCCAAGGAGCTGCCATTTGTATTGAAGTTCCCGGAAGCAGTCGAGGAAGGTGCACCCCATGTGGCCCCATGCTGTGTGGCTACCAACATCATATAGCAGTCACTGGAGGGCCTGAAGGTGGAAAGTCAGGACCTGGCTGTGCAGGCAAACCAGGCCCTGGCCGCTCTCCCACAAGGGGAGGCTTAGGACCTCTACAGTGATCCATTGCCATCCTGGCCAGAAAAAAAACTCTAGTGCCTGTCTCTGGAGCCCTGCCAGGACCTCAGGGGGCACAGACAGGTTGTGTAAGTGGTTCCAGAGCATGGACAGGACCAGCTGGTTCAGCACCAGCACTCTCCCACTCAGGGAGAGACACTTCAGGAGCTGTGCCCATGCCCAGAGCCACTCCAGCTGGTGCCAGTTCTCCAGTGGGGAAGGATCTGTGGGGGACAGGTAGACTCCCAAGTAGAGCCAACGCTACAGTGGATCCTGCACAGTGTGGATGAGAGTAAGTCCAGCTGTCACCCACCACCAGGCCAAAGCTGTTGACCCAGTTGACTCAGGGAGAGGAGGCTGCTGAGTACAATACCTGGCAGGCCTCCACCTGCACCAGGTCTCCTGAGTCCTGGACCGTGAGGAGTACGGTGTCAGCATACACTGACAGGACCAGCCACACCATCAGCTCCCGGAGCATCAACCCCACCACCTGCCTCCGCAAGAGAATGAGGAAGGGCTCCAGGGCCAAGGCATACAGCTGGCCTGACAGCAGGCAGCCTTGATGCACACCTCTCCTGAATGGGATGGGCTTCATCAGGGTCCAGTTGAGCTTGACCAAACACTCTGCAGAGGCATACAGAACCTGGAGAACCTGCACAAAGTGGGGCCTGAAGCCAATGGTCCACAGCATGCCTTTGAGATACCAGGAGTAGGTGGGCAAAAGACAGGCCCTCCCAGCATGCTAGCTCCAGGAGGTCCTGAACCAGGTACAGGTTGTTGAAGATGGAACATCTGGGCACTGTGTATGTCTGGTCGGGATGGATCATATCCATCAACACGAACCACAAGCACAGAGAGATGGCCTTCACTGCCAACTTGTAGTCCATGCAGAGGAGGGACATGGGACGCCAGTTCCTCAGGTCATGGGGATCCCCTTTCTTCTGCAGAAGGGTCAGCATGGCCCTTCGGCAAGGCAGTGGGAGTTCCCCACTTCCCTCCGATTTGGCCCTGACCATGGCAAAGTCCAGGCTGAGGATGTCCCAGAAGGCCCAGTAAAACTCTGTGGTCAGCCCATCAATGCCTGGCGCCTTGTTGCCAGGCATCAGGTGAAAGGTGGCTGAAAACTCAGCCAGAGTGAGAGGAGCCTCCAGCCAGTCTCAGTCACCCACACTGACCTGCAGGAGTCCCTCCCACAGGGTCTGACAGGCAGCGGGGTTGGGAGGGTGACAGGCACGCCAGACATCCACCAGGGAGTAGTCTGTCAGGATCTCCCTGAAGTCACCCATGGTGGTCTGGCTCCACTCCCTGCCCAACCAGTCTGATGTGTCTAGGGTGATGTTAAAGTCCATGCCAAGGACCAGGCACTCACAAGGGTTGAGGGTGCTGATGTAAGTGGCCACCTGGTAGAAAAAAATTGGCCAACTCCAGGTCCTTTGCAGCAGCGTACACGTTCAGAAGGTTCAGGGCCAGCTCCTGCACTTGGACCCAAAGGTGCAACGGGTGGCCCAGCACCACCTCAACCTCCTGGAGAACCTCTGGCTGCAGGCCTGGAGAGAACAGAGTGGCCACCCCACAAGAGGTGGCCAAGAGTTGACTAAAAAAGACCCTGTCTCCCCACTCCAGCTGCCAGTTAGGGTCATTGGTCAGAGTTGTCAGGGTCTCCCGCAAGAATACCATGGGGTACCCCCACTCCTGAAGGAAGGAGAGCACCCGGCATCTCTGGAGACCCTTCCTGCAGCTGTGGACATTGAGGGCCATGATCATAAATGACATCATGGCTGGGGGAGTGGAGTAGACAGTTCAGGCCTTGCACATCTCAATGTCCAGTGTGGGGCCCACCAACTTGTGCAGTGCCCTTACATAAGTATAGAGGGTGTCTATGAAACTGCGAGTTCACCTATAGATCAGGGTGTTGCAGCTTTTGGGCCCCTTGCCTTCCCTCACCAGCACCCTTGCAGTGGCAAGGATGCTGTAAAGATCTCCCCAGTGATCCAAGGCAATTTGTACCTTGCTGGCAGACTGCCGTGTGTAGTTGTGGTCAAAAAATGCAAGTAGCTCATTCCTGGGGACCACTGGGATCAAGAGGTCCACAGGCTCCATGGAGCCTGCCAGCTCTCAGATGTCCTCCTCCTGGTCCTGGGGCTCAGCAGGCTCCTTAGGCACTGTCTGAATTTCCCAGTCTGCTAAGACCCCGGACTCCGGTTGGGATTGGGAGAGCTCTGCAGCTCCTTGGGACAGGGGTGGAGGTAAGGGTCGGGGTGGGGCTCCTTCACAAGATGGTATGGTAGAGCTGGAGGCCTGGAGGGTCCACGCAGGGTCCCCCACAAGATCAGCCTGTTAATTAGGGGACCCCACCCTGACCCCCTCTGGTGCAGGATCATGGGGCAGGCTGGAAGTGAGGTTATTCTTGGGGGGGAGGGAAGAGGCCCATCAGGCACTGGGGTGGCTTTAGTGTCTGCCTCAGGGTCCTGGGAAAAGGGACCTCCCTCCTCAGGACTCACCTGTGTGAGTTGCAGGGTCCCTGGAGCTCTTCCTACCTGCTCTTTTTCCTCAAGATTCTTTTTTTTATTAAAATCTTGGTTAAATGAAGAAATGGAGGTATTTGTGGATACATAATACTCTTACAACTTTAGCTCCAAACATTTAGAGCAGCTTGAGGATGCTAAATTCAGCCCAAAGGGGGAAAAGGTACCCAGATCTCAGCTGAACCCAGAACTTCATCCCATGAATGACTGTGTGGAAATCAGGGTTGTTGGCTGTAGCCATGTTGGTCTAAGGTCATAGGCAAGCAAGGTTCTTTGGATAGATGTGATATCTTGAATTAGACCAACTAAATAGTTGGAAAAGAAGTTATTTGTAAGCTTTCAGGGAGAGTCTCCCAATGCCTGATAAATGGTGTTTGTGCCTGAAATCTTGCAAATAACTTTTTTCCAACTATTTAGTTGGTTTAATAAAAGATATCACATCTACCCAAAAAATTTTGCCTGCCTATGCAGAGCTCACACTTGTAAATAAGTACATAGCCCTTGGTAAATTTCTTTATTTTATTTTTCAAAATGACCTCTAAACTGTATTATAATTTGGTAAATAGTTTTCTTAATCCTGAACATATGTAATCTCAGTACATTTGCCATTTACCTTCATAGTTCCATGTGACAGGCATAGCAGTTATTATATTTAAATTCCAAATTTATTGTATCACACTTTTTGTTGTTGAATGTATCCCCAGAAGGATGTAATTATTTTTTTTTTTTGCTTAATGTTGGTTTTTTTCCCCCTCTCAACAAACACACAGGATGCATTTGTGCTTACCTCCCAGTGGTGAACAGATTGAACAATGAAATTAAAAAGTCTGCCTCAAACCCAGAAAAATTCAAGGGAAAAGTTTTAAAAAGAATTACTTCCTTTCATATTACAAAGAAAGTTTTGCAGAGTGGGGGCAATTTGCAGAACAACAGGCATTGTGTGACCAATTTAATTTCAATGCATGATCAAAAGGACTTTAATTATCCCTTCTCTCATAAAAAACACTCCATTTAACCTCTTTCATACACATTATCTTCATTGGTGTAAAGCTTCTGTGACACTATTTTCTCTAAGTAAATGGATTGATTGGATTAGGTTACATGCATAAGAAAACAGTACGTTTGACAGCCAAATAAGCTGATCCCCACTTAATATAATTTAAAAAAAATTATTATAAACCTAGAAGTTAAAATAGTGAGGAGTTCCTCTTTGAGGATATCCACTATAAAATAAAATACCACATTTCTCGTGAGGGCTCAGATTTATTTTTCTTTTTTATTTACTTGATTGCAGTTTTCCTTGTAATTTCTCTTGAGATCATTTAGGGAAAATAAAATCAATAACCATAACAAGACTAAATGCTTGATCACTAATCCTGTTCTGCATATGTTGATTAAACTATCCTCATTTTCTAGTTCAATTGTATTTAAACAGCTCTGTTTTATCAATTAGGGTTTTTCTGAAGGTGGGAGGAGAAGAACAAGTCTATTTTAGAAATTCTAATGACACATTAAAACTTGTTCATGGAACCGATCCTTTTCTGTTGCAAACAGATAGCAAAACTTATGAGCCTCCTGCTGTAATTCATTAGGAAAGATGGCACCAGGGTAGACTGGTATTTTTAGTCCCTGCTGGAATTTATGGGGAATTGCACACCCATAAATTAATTTGTTTGAAAGCCCTGTGCATGCAAACACAATTGTGATGCACCAAAACAAACAAGTTTAAAATTTCTAATCCTCTTTAAATTAATTAGGATTAAACACTGTGGCATGCACAAGCACCCTAAAACATCAAGAGAGAAAGAATCCACTGTTTCCCATGGCAGTTTGTTCTAGTGGATGAATACACTTACTAATGTATTAAGTGCCTTAATGGCATATGTCTGGTTTCAACTGCCAGCAATTGGTCCTTCCTATGCCTTTCTTTATTCCAGTTCTCAGTACTCCCTATTTTATCCTTGAGAAGATAATTATACACCATAGGTATATCTCTACCTGTCCCCAGGCTTCCAACAGAAGGATGTTGCTGATGGATGTTGCTGAAAACAACAAAAGGTTGTTTTGCTGATGACACCAAAATTTGGGGGGAGGTGAGCACGCTAGCAGGGAGAGAGAGATTGCAGAAGGATCTGGATAGGTTACAGGGGTGGGCAGACAGGAACAGGATGCGTTTCAATACAGACAAGTGCAGGGTGCTGCACTTGGGTAGTAGGAACCAGCAGCACACTTATAAGATGGGGAGCTCCCTACTTGAGAGCACGGAGGCGGAAAGGGATCTTGGTGTCATTATTGACTCCAAGATGAACATGGGCCGGCAATGCGAGGTCATGGTTGGCAGGGCTAACCGGACCTTGTCGTGCATCCACAGGTGCATCTCGAGTAGAGCCAGGGAGGTGATCCTCCCCCTCTATGCGACGCTGGTCAGGCCGCAGCTGGAGTATTGTGTCCAGTTCTGTGCGCCCCATTTCAGGAGGGATGTGGACAACATGGAGAGGGTCCAGAGGAGGGCCACCCGCATGATCCGGGGACAACAGGGCAGACCCTACAGTGAGAGACTGTGGGACTTGAACCTATTCAGCCTCCACAAGAGAAGGCTGAGGGGGGACCTGGTGACCGTCTATAAACTCACTAGGGGGAACCAGAAGGGTTTGGGGGAGACGCTGTTTCCCCTAGCCCCTGCTGGCATAACAAGGAATAATGGGCACAAGTTGATGGAGAGGAGGTACAGATTGGACATCCGAAAAAACTACTTCACAGTCAGGGCGGCTAGGAGCTGGAACCAACTTCCAAGGGAGGTGGTGCTGGCCCCTACCCTGGGGATCTTTAAGAGGAGGCTGGATACTTACCTGGCTGGACTCATTTGAGTCCCGTTTTTGTTTTTAGGGTGAGTGGTTTTGTTTGTGTTTTTGGGTTGTTCTCCCGCCCTGGCGGGGGGGCGGGCTAGAAGATCTATTAGGTCCCTTCCGACCCTGAAACTATGAAACTATGAAACTATGTTCTTGAGTATCTCCTGCCCAACCTACTCCCATTTGCCAGCACCCAATCCAGAAATACAGAGTTGTCCCACAGTCACTCTTAAGATTATCCTCCAGCATAGTGGAGATCAGTGACTGGAAACATCTCCAGAACATATACACTGCTGTAATCCATAGTTTGACATGTGTGAGCAAGAACAGGCAGGTGGAGTATACCTGAACATGAGCAAACAGGATAGGGTAGACGTACACTAAAAGTTATCTTTCATGTTTTTTGATAAACCAAATAGATCCAAGTCTTTTAGTTTTCTCTTAAAAGTTATTTTTTTCAGCCCACCTATTACATTTGGAGTTCTTCTGTATGACTTCTTCAGACTTCCAATATCTTTTTTTTTTTTTTTAATTTGGACATCATACATACTTGTAGCATTCCAGCATTGGTCTAACCCATGCTACATATAGTATGCATAATCCCTATTTAAGTTTGGTCTGACAGCAAGTTAAAATAACCCTTTTTAATGTGATGCTCTTTAAAACTCATGTTTGCCAGTAAACCAGTAAGTAATACACCAGTATTACCAATCCCCTCCCTCCACAGTCCTTGCCCCTGCCAGGAGACTCACGCTAAGCCCCCCTCCCCTTGCCAAGTCACAGTCACCCCAAAACCCTGCCTCTTGCACATACCACCCACCCCTCCCGCCCCCGGCTCTGTCCAGTCTCCAGGATGTGACCCTGTGGTGGGGATCCCAACCCCAAGCTGTCTTTCCCTCCCACCTCCCCATGTTAGAAACTAATGCAAATGTATATATGATTTTTTGAACTATATATATCATATCAGAAGTATACATTTCTATGTGGTGAGAGAAGTGGGTGCCTCCCCAGCTCCTCATCCACCTCCATATCACTGTTGGTGATTGAAGCTGGTGGTGCTGGTGGTGGGGTGGGTGGGTGGTGGTGGTGGTGTGTTGTCAAAACAGATGTGTGCCATGAATGCTTATTACAAAACTTACCGGTGCAATAATAGTACAGTGTGGGCAGGGATGGGGTGCAAAACCATGGTTCAAGCCGATAGCTGTTAGTTTTCCATGTTTTAGAACTACATTTCCCAGCATTCCCCAGCTGTCCAGTCTTGGAACAGTTTCCATGGAGACCCCTGACAGGGGCTGCTTCCTCCACTCCCCTCCCTCTGCCCAGTGACACCATGAATACCTGCTGCACACCAACATTGTGTTTTGCGTACCATTGGCTTTGTGAAAAGTTGGTGAAATGTTGGGGTGTTAGGGTTGGGTTTGAATGTTAGGGTTGAATATGGACTGCACACTCCTCCTCATATCCCCCCCCCCATCTTTCCCCCAATCTTTCCACATGTAGATGCAGGTCAGCATCTCTGCACCTTGATAAACAATAATGTTGTAGTAAATTGAGACCTTTTCTTTACTTTGAAAAGCATTCTTTGCAGTTGAATATAGAAGGTGGGTAAGAAGCAGCTGGATACAGAAGACACCTGTAGGTGGATTTTAGTCCTCTCAACAACCTAGGCAAATGAACCCCCTTCTGCCCCAAACATTCCTCCACTCACACACACACACACACACACACACACACACACACACACACACATACACACACACACACACCAAAAAACAGACAACTCCTGCAGGCTGTTCATACCACTCACTCCCCATCCCATACCCTACCCAGCCAACAAGAGGTTTAATTAACCCCTTGCAGGACATGATTCAGGGTGGCTAGGCAGTGTCAGGTAATGAACCATGTGCCCCCCCCGAACAATGCCAGCCTGCAAACAATAACCCCCTACCCCAATCCAGGCAGCTGTTCCAAAACATCTAACCATGCCCTGCTGATCCTCCACCCCCCATCCCCACCTCTCTGCCCATCCCTGCAGACAGACACAAATGGTTTCTGTCGTAAATAGGCAAAACAAAATATTTTAATCAAGTAGTTGTTGGCAGCATCCATAATATGTGCTGCCAGGCAATCCTGTACAAGGGCCACCCAACCAGCTTCTCCATGTTGATATTGCTTTGTGCTGTGCACTGCTGCCCACCCACGTCTCTGTCTGGCCACTGCTCCCACTGCCTCTTGCACTTCATCAGCCCATGACTGGCTGAAAACCTCTCTCCAGGTCTCGCAGATATTGTTCAGCACACAGGCTGCCACTATAAAAGCCATGATGTTTTCTGGCTCCAGTTTGAGCCTGCAGTTAAGTGCCCTCCATCATGCTTTCAGTCGGCCAAAGGCACATTCAACAGCTTTCCTGCATTTGCTGACATGGTAGTTGAAAGCCATGTGCCCTTCATAAGGCTTCATGAGCCAGAGTTCATGAGGGGGTAAGCAGAGTCTGATATTATAAGCGGGGGAACAGCAACACCATGGATCACTGTCTCAGGGAATCTGGGTGAAGAGTGTCCTTTTTGCATCAAGCCAGGCAATAGAGAGTTTCTGAACATGCACACTTCATGCACATTGCCAGTCCACCCAGTACAAATGTTCATGGACCAGCCCCAGTGATCCACTATGGCTTGCAGGATCACAGAGGCAAATCTTTTCCCGTTGGTGAATAACTGCCCCCCCCCCATCATCCTCTATGAATTCTTACAAGCAAGGTTGATTGAACATATGCAGCAGGGCCACTTCTCAGATCGCAGCATCACCACTACCGGCTGCGGGGCCGGGGGTGGGGGGGGGGGGGGGGGGGAGGGGAGAGGGTTGTGGTCTGGGGCTTTGTCTAGGGAGTTGCATTCAATCAATTACCATTTCAAGTGACTGCTTTATCTGCATGTCAATAAGTAACCCCTGGGCACTGGGTGTTGGTGAAGCAGAGCCTTTCCCCATTACTGTGTTTGCTGGGAGTTGTTGCTGTTTACCATGGTGTTTAATAGGCTAAACAATGGCATCCTGGCATCAGGATAATTCCTTACACTATATCAATGCACACCCAAGAAAAATCTATCCAGAAGGTGGAGTATAGTTGTCGGGTGTGCCTCCTCATTCTTTGGTTACTGATCTCACTCAAAAAAAGGCCTGACCTGCAATAACACTGCTGGCTAAAAAAACAATGTCCCCCAGAAATAAACAGTTGCCCTGTCAGGCATAGCATGTAAAGTAGGGGTGTATGAAATGGGCCATATTAGATTTGGATTCTGATTTGGCCCAAATTGGGGACAATGATTTGATTAGTTGATTCAGATCACTGTCCCCAATTCAATTCGGCCTAATCCAAATCTGAAAATTCAATGCTGATTCAGAGAATCAGCAATTTGAAGACAGACACAGCTTTAAATCTTTTTTCTACATACCTTCAAGTACCAGGCGTGGCTCGTGAATGTTGCGATGCTGGGGAGGATAGAGCACCTCACAGGTGCGGGGACTGGGGAGTGGGTCACATGCTTGACAGTGAACCCAGAAGTGGACCAGTCCACTTCTGGGTCCACCACTGAAAGCACTGGGGAGGCCTCCCACATCTCCCCAGCTTGGGAATTGGCTGGGGGGCGGGGCTAGATGCTCCCTGAGACCCAGGAGGCACCAGTGGCTGAGCTGGGGGGTGCAGGGCCCCTCCCCACGCACTCCCCAGCAGACCCAAAAGTGGACCGGAAGTGCTTCTGGTCCACTTTTGGGTCTGCTGCCGAAAGCACTGGGGAGCCCCCTGCACCCCTGTGAGACACTCCATCTGCTACACCATCACAGCATTCATGAGCCTCCTGGTACCTTAAGGTATGTAGAAAAAAACATTTAAAGCTGTGTCTATACCTGAATTGTTGAATCTTTCTGAATCTCTCTGAATCAATTCGGATGGCTCTGATTAGATTCAGAGACATTAAAGGGTCTCTTGATTCACTTTGGATTCAGATTCAGCCACTGAATCAGGCCAAATCTCTGCTGAATCAAATCAGACACCAAAGATTTGCACAGCCCTAATGTAAAGTTAAAAGTGATGTTTTGGATGCACAGGATCTTATCCTTTTGAAACCTGTGCTTGCTCTTACTCTATCCTAGTAAGCAGAGTGAAGATATATATATATATATATATATATATATATATACACTCAATGAGATATGAGATATGGGAAAACTTCTGATGAATCAAGTCTTTGGTAAAGACAACTGTCATCAAGCTAGGCTTCCAAAAACTTTTAATTCTGCAATCAGAGAGAGACAATTCTGCCATATTACACTTGTGTTAATGACAGACCAGACAAAGCCTTGAGAAGCTTTAGGACAGAATGCTTATGTTTACAAATATGTCCAAATGACCCACTATCAGGTGAATACTTTTTTGCAAAGACAGCAAAGAGACTCCTGCTTCTCTAATTGCAGCAAAAACAAACTTGGCTCTACCAATTTAAGAAGCACTTGCATGCAAAGCCACTCCTGTCATCTATGATATATTGACCAAAGTGAAAGAAACTTAAATTCTAGGTTTAGAAGCATCAGCTTCTGGTTTATATTTTATATTAAAGGAAGCATGCCTATTACGTTAGGTATATTTGCCAGAAAAAATGATTTTTTTTCCTATGAAGGTGAAGCAAGGGAATGTGGTCAGGTGGCCAAAGAAATGAACACTAACTATGTACTTCAGCAGTGGTTTTTTTAGGCATCCAGATTTACCACAGGATTACAGTATAAACAATCAGAATGCCCCCCACCATATCTGTGTTTTATTTTCCATTTTTTTATTTGTGTTTTTTTCTTCTATTTGTAATATGAAGGTGAGGCATACATTCTATATGATGGACGTGAGGCATCTTGCTCAGTACCAAAAAAAAGTCTTCCAAGGCAGTTGTCCCCACAAAATACCCTGCTCCCACAGAAACATGGATGTGTGATGGACAGGACTGTGTTTCAATAGCTACCATAATAACAGCTCTCAAAGGGGTGCTCACTTGACCCTGATTCTGTGGGACTGTGAGGCTAGGGGAAGACAGGGTGTGATAAATTTTGGGAACATTATGGGACATTAAACAGCCATCCAAACAGACAATGGGAGCCAATTTGGGCCATGCTCAAGCCTGTCATCATGTCTTTGATGGCAAGCAGGGTGCTTTATAACATTGCCGGTTCTTAGACACAGGTGATACCTTCACAATTATGAGTATGTGGAATTTTCCCAACTGCTCATTCAAGGCAGGTGTATATAACTGACCCACAAGTTTTGCCAGTGACCTGTAGTGACTCAGTTGCTGTTGGCCTTGAACAGCTTCCCGATGTCTCAGAAAAACAAGTCCAGCAGTATGCAGGCAACAGAGCAGGAGGTTGATACTTCCATAAAACGGGGTCCCAACTGGACCTGGGAAAAACTGAAGGACTTAATTGACACTTTGTCAGAGCAAAAGATCATAGACCGGCTTGAAAGCAGGTGGAATATGCCCATGCATTGCAAACATTTCCAGACAGGAATACAGACTGCGGAAGGCATACAGACTGTGGAAGGAGGGGGTAGCCACCAAGGAGGAGTATACCTACTTGGCTTGCACTTGCAGGGAGTCAGTTAGAAAGGCTAACGCAGCAATGGAACTCAGGCTGGCAACCAAAATTAAAGACAACAAAAAGTCCTTCTTCAGGTATATAGGGAACAAAAAGAAGGTGCATGGTAAACATAGGACCCCTGCAGGAAGGACTAGGGCAGTTGGTGACAGATAAGAGGGACAAAGCTGAGCTCTTCAATGAGCTTTTTGCTTCTGTATTCCTGAACACGGATCACTTCCAGTTGGAATATAGGCAAGCACAGGAGGGACACCATCCCACCGACAGGTAGTGCTGAACTAGTGAAGGGACATTTGGAGGGGCTGGACGTGTTCAGGTCAGCAGGCCCAGATGATCTTCATCCCAGGGTGCTGAAGGAATTGGCCAATGACATAGCAGAACCACTGGCACGATTGTTTGAGCACTCATGGTGATAAGCACCCCTTGTTTCAGGGGCACCTGGCTAAACCCCTAGGGACAGAGGTAGGGCTGGAAGCCATGTCCAGCAGAGATCCCCTGAACATTTACTATGCATTTTCTACTTCAGGAACAGCTTTGTGTTTTAAAAAATTATTTTATCTAACCAAGGGCATAGAATAGGTTGTTTAGGCTGGGGGAGATCGCTTGTTGCTTAGTTGTTTAATTGCTGGCCTCGCTAAAAAAAAAGCTGTATCAACAAAGTTCTGGAGCTAAAAGGGGGGTTACTTGAGGGAGAGCTAAAAGGGGGGTTACTTGCTGGGCTTGCTACACATTTCATCACATCAGCAAGTTTAACCTGTTACATAGCTATATAAGACAGACGCCCACTAGGGTCAGGGTGCTTGCTTTACAAACGATTGCCAAGCACCACTTTCTGCACAGAAATAAAGTTTAAGTTGGATCCTTCACCCCTGTGTGTTTATTAGCACAAGTGCACCGGACACGAACTCACCGTCCTTTGGGGACAACAATGGCACCCAGGATAGGCCCCAGAGGACTGAAAAAGGGCCAGTACGGTCCCTATTTTCATGAAGGGGAGGCAGGAGGATGTGGGTAAATATAGGCTGGTTAGTCTCACCTCTAATCCTTGGAAAAACTTCTTAAGGATTACATTTGTAGGAGTCTAGCAGGAAAAAAAAATCAATGCCAACGGGCAACCAGCATGGGTTCATAGTAGATAGATCCTGCCTGACTAATCTTATTTCTTTTTACAACCAGGTCACAAAATGCTTAGATGCAAGAGTCAAGGTTGATGTCATTTACTTGGATTTTTAAAAGGCCTTCGATACGGTGTCTCACCCTATTCTCATAAAGAAACTAAGGGGCTGTGACATAGATGATTACATGGTCAGGTGGATGGTGAATTGGCTTAATTCCACCTTAAGTGATGGTGGACGGGTTGGTATCAACCTGGAAAGATGTGGGCAGTGGGGCCCCAGGTTTCAGTCCTTGGACTGGCACTGTTCAATGTCTTTATCGGTGACCTGTATGAGGGCATGAAGAGTACTCTGTCCAAATTTGCAGATGACACCAAATTATGGGGCAAACTAAACACAGTAGTGGGAAGGGAATGGATTCAGGCAGATTTGGACAGGTTGTAAAAGTGGACAGAGTAGAATAGGATACAGTTTAACAAAGATAAGTGCAAGGTACTGCACTTAGGGAGAAGGAATCTCCAACACACTTTCATACTGGGAGATGACTTCCTAAGTAGCACAGCGGCAGAAAGGGATCCTAGTTGACTCGAAGATGAACATGAGTCATCAGTGTAACAAAGAGATCAGTAAAGCTAACTGCACTCTATTATGCATTAGCAGGTGCATCAAGAACAGGTCTAGGGAGGTGATACTTCCACTCTATGTGGCATTGGTAAGGCCACAAGTGGAGTACTGCATTCAGTTTTGGGCACCACACTTCAAGAGGGATGTGGAAAACCTAGACAGGATCCAGAGGAGGGCTACTCGGATGGTAAGGGACCTTCAGGTTGAAGTAACACACCACTTCTTCTGGTAAAGCTTTTTTTTTTTTTTTAATGTCTGCAAGCAGACTAAATTTACAAGTCTTATCTAAAAGCATATCTTATAAATAGAAGTACAATTAATTTATAATTGTTTAAAAGCCTTGCACAAATAAAGTGGAGCTACTTAATTACAACCTAGGCAAGCAAAACAACCATGTTTATTTTGGGTGTATGTTGAGATGTGCATATGTACAACATCAGGCCCTAATCATGCAAAGTGTGTTTATCTTTAATTGCAGGAAATCATGGCAGTTCAGTACTCAAATGAATAAAGTTATTGAATACATATTGTAATGTGAATGTAATGTGTATAATGTGGAACCAGGTGACACGAGCTGGGATAACTGTTAATTTGGACTATAACCCACAGAAATTCCCAGGGGCTGGGGGGCAGGGGATAAAGGAAGAGGAAGCTTGAGTAAGGGGAAGAGACAGCATCATGCACCCAGTTCCTGGTCAGCTCTATACAGAGGAGTGCACAGTGGAGTTGGAGATCTCACAGGCTCGGTCAGCCAGGGTTGTGGACTGAAGGAGTTGGACTCAGATTGGGGGTAGCTTCAGGCTGCTGTTTGAGCACTCTAGGGACTAAAGGCTTGTTTTGGGACACTTTCAGGTGTATGTGTGTGGTGGGGAGGGAGGGGAAGAGATTAAGGTGCTGAGTATATGTTACTGCAGTGTTGGTGTTTCTTTACTTTTTACTTTGTTCCCCCCTTTAGCCTATTGGTTTGTGACCCTAACCCCTATGTCTTTCTATAGAAAAGTGGGAACTCTCCCTTGCTTCTTGTGCCAGTTTCTGGGGCTGCAGGGTTGGCATGATATGATTGTCTGCACAACAGGGGCCTTTGTAAGCTAACAACTGAGGCTCTGGTTCAGCAAAGGACTTGAATATGAGCTAAAAGTTTAGGTTCTGCTTTTGTGGTTTCTTGAATAAAATTGAATTAAGTGTTTTTCTTACTTAGAACTCAAGTTTCTTATGACTTAGAACTCAAGGCTTTTTTCCCCATTTGTTAGTCAGTGCAACCATTTTGTTATAAATGGAGCACTAAAATACCTGGAAAGAGTTTAAGCATCTGGTGTTGGGGGGGGTGGGGGGAGGGGGGTGTTTGTTTTTTAGAGGAGAAGGCCATTGGACACAAACTGCCTGCCCTTTTTTGGTTTATTAGTTTGGATTTAGGGAGTTAGACTCTGTCTACAAAGATAAGAAGTAGCTGTTAGCCATACTGGTGTATTATATTTCAGCACTGTAGCTTCTGTCATGGGATCTAAATGCTTGTGCTAGTCCATTTGATTTATCTTCACTTGTAAGAAGTTTTAACCTGCTCACTAAGGATAGATTGTCCTCATTACCCTAGCTTGGACAGCAAATAAGGATTCTGGTATCCACAGAAAATAAATAATTAACTAACACAAAACACCCCCCCCCCCCCCCCCACACACACACACACACACTAAC
Source organism: Alligator sinensis (assembly GCF_000455745.1). Lineage (NCBI taxonomy): Eukaryota > Metazoa > Chordata > Crocodylia > Alligatoridae > Alligator > Alligator sinensis. The sequence goes on from NW_005841837.1 coordinate 4,963,122, forward strand.
TGCACAATCTCTCTTGTTTAAACAAGGGGCCAAGTGACAGCTAGTTTTGCAGGTCATGGAACTGTAAAAACTTCTTCTCAAGGTACATGTAGCATAGGCCAAATAGTGCAGTTGCAAGTAATTTCCTTTGATCAAGAACATGCTGAAGCGTGTTTGACACAGATGCACTTAACAGTCACACCTCATGAAGGCATCTTTCATAGCTTCCATAACTTATGCCTTCATCCTGAAAATGTGTGTTGGTTGTTAGTAGGGCTGTACAAAACAGCACTGTTTCGTTTTGACTTCCATTTCACTGTTTC
>NW_005841837.1:4963433-4966619 GCF_000455745.1 Alligator sinensis
GGACAGTGTTTCATTTTGATGTTTCATTTCATTTCATAGCACTGTTCCATTTCATTTAGTCGAAACCGTTTTGCTGTTTCAATGCTATTTTAACGTTTCACCAATAGGCTATAATGGGGAATCACAAAACTGCCTGTAATTTTATAATTTCTTGCCTGATTCAAATAAAAACAGCTGGAATGGTAGCCCCTGCTGAGTCCACGAAACATGCCAAAGTTCAAGGATATAGGTACAGGGGGTTCTGGGAAACTGCACCTCAAGCTGCTTATAAGCAAAACTCGTGACGTGTGAGTGTGTGTGCGCTAAGGTGCACCCTCACTGGTGCTGGGGCCTCTACATGACACAGTAGTGTGCCCCAATGAGGTCTCCTCCTCCCCTACAGCCTCATTCTGGTCCACCACTTTAAATAATAACAGGTAAATAAGCAGCACGGTATCACTAGCATCTCAGGCAGCCAAACTGTATCAGAGCCTTTCTTTCCTTCCCTGCAAGAGCTTCTTCTCCAGCAGCTGTCAGAGAACTCACCTTGCCAGCCCCAGCCCTGGGGCTTAGATATGCCCAGGGCCCTGCCTGGCCAGCTGACCACGGACAGGTGCTAGGGGTATAGGTTGTAGTCATGCTGGTCTAAGGACATGCCATTGGCAGACAAGGTTCTTTGGGTCAATCTGGTACCTTTTAATAGACCAAGTAAATGGGGAAATATCTCTTGGCAAGCTTTTGGTTTCAAAAACCTTTCATCAGGCTGAGGAAGCACCTGCAGTTGGTGTGTGTGCTGTTCCAGGATGGAAGGAATAGTAAAGAAGCTAGAGGCTAGCATGTAATGCAGGCAAGAAAACCAGACAGTGAGAATGGAAATGGAGGTGTCAGGGGGTGAGGGACAGAGTGGGGTAAGGGGAAGGGGATGTAGCAGCGCAAGTAAAAGTGGAGAGGTGCCTGGGGAGTCAGATGTCTGGCACATTGTAGTGTGTCAGAATTCCACTGTCTATATTGAATCCATGAGTTTCTGTACCTAGGAGGTTGATGAAGTGCATTTTATAGGCTTGTCTAGTGCCAACTAAAGGATTTTGAACTGATTGAAACACAAAGCCAAGGCCCCAGTTTTTCCTAGTCCTGCTCACCCACTAGACCCATAAACAAATATACACATAGGTCTTTCTTCTTTTGAACATCTGTACTCAAGGGCAGATGGTATTTTTAATTGTTTTGGGGTAAGTAGCTTATTTTACAATATAGCCTTAAATATCTTTCCCCACTGAGTTTCAAACAAACAATAGGCAAGAAGAATATCTTGTTTTTCAAGCCTATTATTAAAATCTTATGTCTATTTTTCCTCTATTCAGCCAACAATGTGTCAGTGCAGGACAAACTCCCACTGCAATGTAATAGGAGCGTTGCCTGCCTGAAGGCAGCTGTACTGAGCTTTGAAAGAGAATAGGGCAATTTCTTTTTCAGCATCAGGTCCATAAGTGGTTAGCATAAAATTCAGAAATATGCCTATATGAAACTTCTTGAGTGAATGAATAACATTCATTCAATACTAGATCATTTCAATCTGGTTTTGATCCCTAGAGATTCATCTGGGAGTCCTCTCAGCATAGAGCATATTATAAAATTTTTGAGTCATTACTATAGGTTGTAACACTAATTTTGTTTTAATCCACAGAGTGGCAGACATACCTCAAGGACAATGGAACCTCGACTGTATCAAATAGCTGTACCTAGCATAAAGGGTATGGAAATACAAGCAACAAGGAAAAAAGAAGCAAGACCTTACTATGGTCCAGCTGCTTCATAACCCGTATGATCTTACCTGACAAAACATAGAACCCTGCTTTTTTTCCCCTAAAAAGCTGCTACTTTTAAAAATGGACCACCTTGTACAATGGCTAAACTGAACACACTGAGCTCCAGAATTTATCCTGGTCTCATTAGTCTTCTTTTACAACACATACAGGATTAACTTTAGATGTTTATTTTGTTGAATATAAGCAGAAAAAGGAGCAATTCAATACAATAGCTATGAGCTGCATATATCAGTTATAACAGCTATATTAAACTCAAAGGCTTTGAAGCAGGGGAAAATAGCCAGGGCATTCCATGCCATAAAAGATCTATATATTTGCCCCAGAACTCATCTATGTCTGTGAAAGACCACCATCAGTGTCAGAGAGTTCAGGTCAAAATGTTGAAGTAATGTGATATTTATTTACATTTCTGCTCATCAAGCTCATGAGATTACTGTCATTCCTAAATGCCTGAATTTCTTCACTCCTAGGTAAAACTGTCTCAAGTTCTTTGGCCAAACCAATATTATGTGATTGCTAATGAAGGGAAAGTATAGGACAGGAGGAAGCCTCCAGAGCCAGATTTCTACAGGGCTATACCCATGGATCCTGCTTCCTGTTTTCTTTGGGTTTGAGTACTTCAGATTGAAACACCATTTAGTTTCATTTGAGCAACCCCAGCTCTTGTCAAAGAACTGCTGCACCTGTGCTGGTATGGGGTGTCAAGATTTCTGGCACTAAGTTGACCTGTTCTTTGAATTTTTTCCCAATATATCATGGAAGAACTTTTCTGGCCTTTGTCTCTCTTCAGAGAAAAAAAAGGATTAAATATTAAAGTAATATTCAATGAACTCAGGCGATTAGTTTCAATTAACTCAGGCAATTAGTCAAGGACACACTGCAGAGTAGGAGTTTTGAAGTGATGGGAGCCCAAGAAGGGTGGCTGTGCCTTAAGGAAATGATCCTTCAGGCACAAAGCAAAGCGATCCCCAAGCGAGGCAAAAGGGGGAAAGGGGCCAGGAGGCTTCCCTGGCTGACCAGAGAAATCCAGGGCAGCCTAAGGGCCAAAAGGGGAGCACATAAAAAGTGGAAACAGGGAGAGATCACCGAAGATGAATATACCTCCTCTGCTCGTGCTTGTAGGGAGGCAGTTAGACGGGCGAAAGCTGCCATGGAGCTGAGGATGGCAACCCAAGTAAAAGACAACAAGAAATTGTTTTTTAGATATATAGGGAGTAAAAGGAAGGCCCAGGGAGGAATAGGACCCCTGCTAAATGGCAGAAACAATTGGTGACGGACAAAGGGGACAAGGCTGAACTCCTCAACGAGTTCTTTGCCTCAGTGTTCCTAAGTGAGGGGCACGACAAGTCTCTCACTGGGGTCGTAGAGAGGCAGCAGCAAG
>NW_005841837.1:4966887-4980802 GCF_000455745.1 Alligator sinensis
GTCGGAGGGCAGGGAACAGCTGCAAGCAGATCTGGACAGGTTGGACAAGTGGGCAGAAAACAACAGAATGCAGTTCAACAAGGAGAAATGCAAAGTGCTGCACCTAGGGAGGAAAAATGTCCAGCACACCTACAGCCTAGGGAATGACCTGCTGGGTGGCACGGAAGTGGAAAGGGATCTTGGAGTCCTAGTGGACTCCAAGATGAACATGAGTCGGCAGTGTGACGAAGCCATCAGAAAAGCCAATGGCACTTTATCGTGCATCAGCAGATGCATGACGAATAGGTCCAAGGAGGTGATACTTCCCCTCTATCGGGCGCTGGTCAGACCGCAGTTGGAGTACTGCGTGCACTTCTGGGCGCCGCACTTCAAGAGGGATGCAGATAACCTGGAGATGGTTCAGAGAAGGGCCACTCGTATGGTTAAGGGCCTGCAGACCAAGCCCTACGAGGAGAGACTAGAGAAACTGGATCTATTCAGCCTCCAGAAGAGAAGGTTGAGAGGCGACCTTGTGGCTGCCTATAAGTTCATCACGGGGGCACAGAAGGGAATTGGTGAGTATTTATTCACCAAGGCGCCCCCGGGGGTTACAAGAAATAATGGCCACAAGCTAGCAGAGAGCAGATTTAGATTGGACATTAGGAAGAACTTCTTCACAGTTAGAGTGGCCAAGGTCTGGAACGGGCTCCCAAGGGAGGTAGTGCTCTCCCCTACCCTGGGGGTCTTCAAGAGGAGGTTAGACGAGTATCTAGCTGGGCTCACCTAGACCCAGCCCTCTTTCCTGCTTATGCAGGGGGTCGGACTCGATGATCTATTGAGGTCCCTTCCGACCCTAGCATCTATGAATCTATGAATTTTAAATTAAAACTGTTTTGGGCCCTGATGTTACAAGAAACACCATGTTCAGAAAGTGCATGGCCTACACTGCATGTTGTAATTAATTGCAGGACCTACTTGATGTCTACAGTGCAGCACAGGGACAAGGTAATGCATTGGTGCACTTGCCCCCCTCTTGATTCCTGGCCCACTCAAAGTTTAAAACCAACTTCCTGGCAGTGGCAGCAGCATTTCTAATCAAGCAGTGAGAAGGGAGTTAACTGACTTTATGGATCATTATTAGCTACCAGATCCCTTTTAAACTTTATTCCACAGATTTTAATGACCCTCTCTGTTTAATTGTCTTGATGTTGCACCACTCAAGCTATTTTTTTGCTTTGAAATTCTGCTGTCTGTTAGCTGCTCCTGGTAATGAAGCTCTCATTGCACAGCCCTACAGATAGTTTTTTTACTCACTCCAGTAAAGGTATATAAATGATACAGCTCTAGACTCTTGAATAATAGTGAAGCTCCTAGTTTATTTTAACAGAAGAAAAATATGTTGTTTTATATGTGATGATGCACCTCACCTTTTGCACCATCTCTAGATTCACATGTAGTATAGTAGGACCTGAACATGTATTCGTAATTGGAAATCATTGCAATATCAAGGCTCCACTTTCATCCTAATTTAAGCACCTGTTTCTAAGGATTGTTACTAATTCTTTTTTTTTTTTTTAAGTATTTTTCCCTGAAGTAAATTTCCAATATCTTCATCAGCAAAATATTGAATCAAATTGTCAAGGCCATAAACTTTGCTGGTATTGCAGATGTGTGTGGAATTTGTGGTTCAAGGCTACTTTGTTAATACATCAGTCTTATAAGCATCAATACACAGGTCAAACATGCAAGGTGAGTTTTTATTTCTCTACTCTCTGCTAGTAGTGAACTATATAATCTGTTTACAATCCTGTTTATGATACAGCACCTCATACACTTTTCCCACTAATTACTGCACTAATCAAAACTGGAAAATGACAAGATGGCAAGAAAGAAATGGAGTCATTTGCTGTTTTGCTCTAGTGGATTAAGTACAGTAACCTTCAAAAGAATACACTTTAACTCCTCACCTGCCAGTTCACCAATCTTCAAATGATCCATTTCATACTTCAGTCTTCTAGAAAGGCTTCAGTTTAATTTGTATAAAAATGCTTGCTTACAAATTTCATTTGTACATCAGTAATCATCCAATAAAGGTAGTTTCCTTAATGAAACTCAATCAGCCTCAGATCACCATAACTAAATGAGCAAATTACGAATCCGGTCCCTGTTGGTATAAAACATACAAATCAGCATAATACTTTTCCAAGTGTAATCACCAGAGTGTGACTATTTTGCTGGGAATTATATTCTTATCCTTTAAAATAATGTCTCCCTAGTCCTGAAAACACAGTTGATATTTTCACTTCATATATTTCTTTTTCAAAACAGTGCCAGTTTTGTACTGACCACATATTGTAAGGTTAATAGTAGGTACATCTACACAAGATGCTTTACTCGAGATCAGAGTAAATTACTGCAGAGTAAGCATCACCGTCTACATGTGCAGATGCTTACTGCACAGTAATTTGCTCTAATCATGAGTAAATTTGCTACCTGTAAATACAAGTAGCAAATTTACTCAGGAGTAATTACTGTGCAGTAATGTACTGTGCACATGTAGACAGTTGACCGGGAGCAAATGTAGTCCTAGTCAGTCAAGCAGCAAGGTGGGAGATTGCTCCCTGCCCCCAGGAGCTGCCTGCTGCTGGGGCGGGTTCTTGCCGTCTGAGCTTGGGCAGGGATAATGTCCCCCTGACTCAGCAGCAAATTACTTCTAGCCCCCGCTCCATAATCATGGTGCGGGGAATGGGAGATTCTTATTTCCCAACCCTGACTCTGTGATTGGGGAGCAGGAGCTGAGAGATTCTTATCTCCCAACTCTAGCTCCATGATCATGGAGTGGGGACTGGGAGCTCCCTGCTGCCAGGGCAGGGGGACATTGTCCCCACCTGGGCTCCACCAACAGAGTATGCTCTGGCAGCAGGCAACTAACTCCCAAGGATAGGAAGCAATCTCCCAGTCCAAGCCATGAGACAGCTGTCTCCTGGCCCTGTGCTTCCTGCTAGCCCCAGGGTTAGCACCCAGGGGGAGCCTAGAGCTTTCCCTGGCTGCTGCAGGGGGATGGCAGGGGCAGGAGCAGACTGCTGCTATGAACAGCAAATCTGCTCTCATTTCCCTGCACATGTAGACTCCTGCTTGAGGTGGGTTTATTCTAAAGTAAATTACTCTAGTGTAAATTCACCCTGGACTATTTGCATGTATAGGTGTGTCCACTGAGTACTACTGAATATGTTTATTTGCATATATTTAAGCAGTCATCATTGCTGTCGTCCTGTACGGTCCCATATATGTAGATAAGTAGTTGATCTACTCTTGCAGCCCCGCATTTTGTGAATGTGTTCAGCTATAACAATCTGCATTTCATTATTTGCATCCTTCCATAGTCTATACTGGAGTTGACAACTTTATTCAAATTTCTAGTTGTTCCCAAGGTATTGAAGTGAAATTTAACTGGGCTAAATTGCTTGTGTTTGCCTTTTTTAAGTAGTGACTAAAATGAGATGTGGTATATTTTTTTAAAATAGTTATCTTTTCTGTCTCTGGCTCTGATTTTGCAAACACTTAAGCATATATTTAAATCCTATTGAAGTCAAAGTAGATGGATAAGTGCAGTGCTTAATGGGAAAAAAAATTACTCAAGGGTTGTACTCATTGTGAGGTGTCAAGGCTGTCCTGAGCGAACTGAATTAATTGAATCTTTTTTCCTGATATGCCACTCTCTCTGCACCTTTGTCAGTCACTCAATGTTCCTGCCTTTTCCACTCATTTTGAATGTCTGCAGTCCTCTAGGTTTTTTTTCCTTCTCTTCCATGCCATCAGTTATAGAGTAAAGAATTCCTTCCTTCTTATGAACTACACTATTCTTTTGTGCCTGTACTAAATGATCAGTAGGAATCAAGCAGAGATGCAGAGCAGCTGTGAATGAAGAATGGCCAGATGAGAGTGAAAGAATGCTACAGCAAGCAGTTAGAAACCACAGGCTGCCAGAGAAATTGAGAGACCACCTGAACACCACTGACTTCCATTTTGGGGCTTGGGACACTTGCCCAGACTGATTTTGCAGATCTGGGATTATTAGCAGTGATTACATAACTTTCATGTGCAGAAGGCATTTTTCTTACTCCACGTGCTGAACTTATCCCTTTCCTTCAGCAGTCTAACCCAGAATGAGGACAATTCTGTCATTTTGGGAGGTTGTGTTAGCCAATAGAAACCAAGGGTTTTGCTGACTTAAGGGAACTCTATATGAGGAGTTGAATTCTGCCAACAATATTTTCTAATAGAGACCTAAGAGGTGATGGACCTAGTTCTCACCCTGCAAGAAAGGGCAAATTTTCCTTTCCTGAAGGCAGAGGAAAATATTTTTCATTACTGAATAGCCAGGCTTAAGTGAAGAGATGAACCAGAACAAAAAGCTTCATACCACTTTAATATCTGTGAACCAGACATGTTCTGTAGAAAAAAAAGGACAATGCCTTCACTAGCTTGTCAAAACAAGTCCACTTCTCACAGTCATTTCCTTGTTTTATCCCAGTTGCCTTTGAACTAGCTTACTTGCATTCAGAAGCAGAAGAAAAGTGGCAATTCAGCTGGTCCCCACAGAAACTTGGGTGATTTTTGATAAATAGGAGCACTTACTCATCATTCCTCTTGGAATATAGAAGATAGACTAAAGGGCCTGAAACTATTCAGCCTCCGCAATAAAAGACTGAGAGGGGATCTGGTGGCCATCTGGAAAATCACCAGCGGGGGCCAGCAGAAAATAGGTGAGGCTCTGTTCCCCCGGGCACCACATGGAATAACAAGGAATAATGGCCACAAATTGATTGAGAATGGGTTCAGGCTTGATATGAGGAGGCACTACTTTACGGTTAGGGCTGCCAGGCTCTGGAATGGGCTCCCAAGGGAAGTGGTGCTCTCCTCTACCTTGGGGGTCTTCAAGAGAAGGTTGGATAGATATCTGGCTGCGGTATTATGATCCCAGCACTCGTTCCTGCCCAGGGCAGGGGGTCAGACTTGATGACCTTTTCAGGTCCCTTCCGAACCTAGAAACTATGAAACTATGAATATGGGTGGAGGAGAATGATGGACCCAACTACTCTACATTTTCCATGAAATCAGGGCAATAGTACCACATAATCAATCAACAGGTCTGCAGAGAGGCTGAGAAGTATGGTCACTGAGATGTCTCTCCATGGCCATAGTGAAAGGTATCTTTCTGTTGAGCACTGACTATGCTGCACAAAAATATAAACAAAACCAAATATTTCCTGCTTGATATAGCCTCCTCAGCCACAATCCATTCTAATGTAATACTGATATATGACATGTTTGCCCCAAAATTTATCACAATAAACAGCAGCACAGAGCAGCACAGAGCAGCCCAGAGGGAAGAGAATTATTCTGTTGTTGTTTTGTAATACAATGGTCAAGATTTTCAGAGATGAATAGATTTAATTGTATATTCTATAAAATTAACAGAAAGTATGTGACTTAATTTCCCCTACTTTGAAAATGTCAGCTTACCTGAAAATGATTTTTTTCCACCAAATTGCTAAGAAGCAGAAGTTTTTTTATTACTTTAACAGCAGTAGGGTGATTGATAAGAAACAATGCACAAGGGATAGGGCTTACATGTTAATATAAAATATCCTGATCTGAAAAGAAAGCATCCAAATCTCCAATGTAGTTATGCTTGGTCAGTTACTCCACAAGTTTCCATCAGGAAAGATGGACTTGAATATCCAGTCTGTTAATAGCTTAGCCAGCATGTAATTCAAATCAAATTTGGTTTAAAAAAAAAGATGGAACTTATTCATTCATATTACTTTTTCACATAAAGGGACTTGGTTAACCATATGTTCAAACCAACAGACACTGGGGAACAACATAAGTAAGCTGGTTATTGCCTTCAAATTTCAAAAGTGATAACAGCACTATTTTTACCAAAAAATTTACTTCAAATTCAGTGGGCACCTTGGACCTTCATGAGAGAACTGGGGTGAGCTGAACCTTTCAGTGCTAATTCTTGATTTTTTTTTCCTGCTTTAAAGATTAATTATAATGCAGACAGCCAGAAAATGAGGATACCTCATGTGCAAATTGAAGCCTATTAGCATACATTAGCATATATCTGAACATCTTTATGTTTTAATTGAAGGATAGATTTAATCATCCCGAGAACATTTTCAATCATCCTTGTTAGCCAGATATATCTATTTTACCTTCTGATGTCTGCCCTCTTTTCTCAACTAGGACCTGAAATCTAAGGGTGACTGTGAACTCCATTGTGGCAGTTTATGTTAGTCTTTCAATGACTTCAAAAACAAAAAATGCTTATTTTCTGAGGTTTATTTTCTGTCTGCCTTGCTAGCAAACTCAGCCTGTGATCCAGGAGTTGATTATTTGAGCATAAGAGTATCTAATAAAAGGTATCATCTCTGAATTAAGAGTTCAAGAGTTTTGCATTTCTTTTATGGTATTCCAACAAACTCTGTGGGGCAGTGACTTCCTGATCTGCCGTAGGAGGAGGCAAGGAACCAGATTCTTCCCTAGTTTTTCCTTTACCACATGGCTACCCTGGGACTGGTTCACTACTGTATCAAGATAATTCTGCTAGGGGTAAAGCAGTTTAGCAACTGTTCTAGTGACCCATCTATTCCATCCAGTCTCGTTACTCCCTATATGAGGACTGAGTACATGCTTCTAGTCTTTTATTATTTCCTAACCTAAGCATGCAGCGAGGGCCACAACAGGCTTCTTAGAGCACAGTTAATAGATTTTAAGGTTTTAGTCTGGAAAAAAGACTGAGAAGGGATTTGTTAACAGTCTTCAAATACTCAAAGGGTGATTATAGAGAGGATGAAGATGAGCTTTTCTCTGTGACCTCAAGCTGCAGCAGGGAAATTTAGGTTGGAGATTAGGAGGAACTTTCTGTCTGTAAAGGTGGTCAACCTTTGGAACAAACTTCATAGAGAAGTTATGGAATCTCCATCCTTGGAAACTTTCAAGAGCAGGTTAGCCACTTGGCTGGGATGGCTTTTAGTCAGGGATGTTCCTCCCGTGAGCAGTGGGTTAGATTAGATAACCTTGTGGCGTCCCTTCCAGACCTACTGTACTATGATCCTAAGGCTAGTAGGAACCAAGGAGTCAACCCATTTCATTTTAAAATTCACAGGAAGCCCTGTGACTCCAAAAACATGAGCCACTGCAACCTAAGCTAAGTAACAGCTACCCTTAATGATTTTGAATATGTGATAGAATATATGCTTTTGTATGCCATGCACCAGTAGTGATATTGGCATGACATCATTTAATGTAAAGTAATACAAATAGACAAGTATTAAATATCATAATTTTCCAAAATGCACTTTTTTTTTTCAAAACAGGTTTTCTTTCCCTGTCATGAATCTTGTTAAAAGCTACATAATTGCACTAAAAATGTTTGGGGCCAAAAAAGGGTTTGTCTATTTATTTATTTATTTGTTCTGTTTTATTGAAAGTTTTCTAATCATGTCAGCAGATTTATGCTGGATTTAACCTCTAATTCTAAGAGAGTGGATCAGCAGAGTTGCTTTTCATCACTTTGTGAGGTCATGGACTCTGCCACTCTGTTACACTGATGTCTTGTTTTTCACCTATTAATATAAGAAGAGATGACTGAAAACATACAGGGAACAGTTTTGTTGACTAAGGTTGTACTATTTTTAAACCACAATGTTTTTCTGCCCATAGCTGCACTTTAAAACCACCTTTTCTCAGCTTCTCATCTCTGACAGCAGTTGAGAGTGTTGCAATTAGTATCACTCTGCGGACTTATTAGATGGGAAAGGAGCATTGTGGAAGGAATGTCACTGGTATCTTTCTCCATGCTAACAGACGTTGACGCTTTCTGGTGTCAGTTCCTTAAAATAAGGACCAACTAAGCCCCAAAGCATCATGAATAGTACCCAAAATATGTTGACCCATTTCAGTTTTATCACAACAATAAGTTTTTTCCTCACCAATGTGAAAAATAATGTATAACATTGCAAAAATGGCATATGTACCTTCAGACCTGAAGAAGAATGTCTTGCAATGGAAAGCTTGTCTAACTCTATCCCAACTATATAGTTGGCTCAATAAAAGATATCACCCTAAGAAAGCCTTTCCTCTTGCATAATTTCTGAACCACCACAGCTATATCACTCTCATGCTACCATACATGTGTCAGCATTTTGCACCTTCATTTTGGAAATGGGTAATTTTGTTATAAAATTGAGGATCACTTTCAGATGTCAGCCATCTTTTTATAGACACTGCATCCACAACTGAATTCCAGTTGTTCTCACTGGGGCTTCAAGTATTTGCAAGGCATCAGTGGGTATGTCTACACAAGATGATTCACTGTATAGTAGACTAATCTACTGCATAGTAAAGCATCACTATTTAACTGTGTGTTAGGCTACTGCATAGTAAAATAGGCTAATGCAGTTATCTGTTACCTGAAAATACAGGTAGCAGATTAAATGTGCATTAACAACTGCGCAGTAACACACGTGTAGATCCTTCAATTTGCTCCCGGTCAGCCCAGGCAGCTGCCTGGCTAAGCCCCATGTGGCAGGAGCTGTGCTGGCTGCAGGGGCATCTGTCTCCCTGCCACATGGGGATCAGGACCACCCTGATCCCCACATGGCCAGGAAAGCTGTCATGACAGCCAGGACTACTGCATCCCAGTTAGGTGGGGATCGGGTTGGGACCTGATCCCCATCTGGTGGAGAAAGGCATCCCTGTGTAGCAGGGACAGCCATATGGGGATCAGGAGGGTCCTGATCCCCACGTGGCTGCCAGGCTGTCCCCCTGCAGGGATGCCTCTCACAGCCATATACGGATTGAGTCCAATCCTCATGTGCCTGGAACGCAGCAGTTTCAGCTGCCAGGACAGCTCTTCCCTTCCATGTGGGGATTGGGACCAGCCCCTGCCACACCTGGGGGAGCCTGGAGCTCCCCCTGGTTGCTGCAACAGGGCAGAGCAGTGCAGGTGGGCAAGAACATCTCTGGTCACACCTGCTCCAGTTATGAGCAAATTTGCTCCCAAGTCAGCGCACATGCAGACCCTTTTCCTGGGGGCAATTTACTGCTTCTTTTTTAACACACAGTAACTTTACTATGCATTAATAGCATGTGTAAATGTGCCCAGTTTCTACAAAATAACTGCCCATGTACATGCTCTTACCCCATGTGCATGCTCTTATGACAGACGAAAGGTAATCTTCAATAATTTACCCTTCTTTCAGTGAGGGCTAAACTGTCACAGACTAGCTTTTATTTACCCTGGGGTAAGAAGATATGCACAGGCAGTTAGCATGGCGCAGTTGACATACTGTAAACCTTATTCTTTTTTACCTCATAATTTGCTCATATACCAATGCCTTTATTCACTGGTAATACCTTGGAAGACTGTGTATAATAGCACTATGTGGCAACAGCCTTATATAGCAATATTAGTTCTTGCTGCAGGCTCTACTTTACTTTACCAACAGTTTTACTCCTATGGGAATTCATTTCAGTTTAGAAGAATAACCATATAGCTTTTATTCTGTGACACACAACACACAGCAGCAACTTCCTCACTGTGACCATGTTCCTTAATAAATACATAATTAATGTAATATTCCCCCACTGCTGATTTGCCCTTCTAAGGGAGGGTTTTTTTTTCCTAGCATGCTTTTTCTGAGAAGCAGCTCCTTTATATTGAGCAGAGAGGAGCATCTGCAGCCCTAAAATGCCCCTAAAATGCTGTAGCTTGTTGTGCTTCTCTCATCCAACAGGTAAGAGCTGCTTAGTTCTTGCTTTGTTATCCTCATGGATTTTGTCTTGTATTCCTGGGGATATGTCAGCATTGGCCTGTATTTGAAAACAAAAATGACAATAGTTTTTATCAGGAAACGGCATTTTAAAACTTTCCGTAGGTAAGTCTTTCAGAGAGCCATTTTCAACACTACTACTACTAACAGTTAGTAACAACTAAGCTTTCTAGTATGTTCTTATCTAGAAATTTTATTAACACAATGGATGTGTAAATCAATCCTATTAAAAGATATATATACTGCTTTATTGGGGCTGCTTCAAGAAACTTTGTCCCATTTACTAACTGCAAAGGAAGAATAATTTCAGCTCCCAGATTTGGGACCAATTAATTAATATGTACAAAAAAAGAAGGTGTTATATGACAATTACTATGAGACCATTGCTGTGAACATTTGCAAGACTGATTTTGTATCTCCTCTAAGCTAAGTGTTTCCTGATATTTCCAACAGTAGGGGCTGTTCATGGAATGGCTGTAAAATTAGGTCTTTCATTTTCCTGGCCTTAAGGTTAACTTTTTCCCCCAGTTATTTATTTCTGCTTATAAAGTGTTTCAGTGATCTGTTTCATGCTGTATGTATTTCAGTATGTTCCCTTCCTTAGAATGCTGATATTTTTCTTGTAAGTTGTAGCCTGATTTGTATTTTTTATCTAAAAGTTAGACAACACAGTTAAATGATGCTGATTTGCATTGTCTGCGTACAGAACTAAATGTTTAAACTGCATGCTTCTCCTAAGTTTGTTTGGGTCAGTATTAGGAGCCATCTCAACAACAATTTTTGATTTTTGAGCGGAGGTAATGCTGTGTAAGTAGTTTAGTTCTTAACTGTAACAGATTAATCCCAAATGTAGTTCAGAACAAATATGTTTTAAATATGAGAGCAATTCATTTTCTCTGTTTTTGTATTTCAGTAGTCCTTGATCCCACAGATACTTCAGAATGGCTCTGATCTGGCAAAGTTTTAGAGGGATTTGAGGTTGGGCTAAATGTGCTTATCTTGAATGTGTTAATGTGAGATCAGCATTGTTTTTCATGGGACTTTTAATTCACTGAGGAGCATTTGAGATGCATAAGGGCTTGCAAAACAGATTGAAAACAATTGAACAAAACATTTTCTTCAACAAAAGGGATTGTCTTGATTTTTTTAGGGTAATAATTGATTTCTCTGGTAGAAATTTACAGAGGGGAAATCATATCAGGGTTTAATATTTGGTGGAATTTACAGTAATGGCCTTCTCTGTCTGACCCACCCTAGTGACCCCTAAAAGTTGCAGTTTTTGATCCCCCATACCCCCATTCTCCATCATGGACTGTGAGTCCTGTTTGAAATACCTCTCCCACGAGGCACCACAGTCTCTGTGTCTGAACTATTGAGGTATCTAATGGTGGAGAATGTTGCCTCGGTAGGGACCTTGAGCTATGTATGAGAAAATATGTGGGACCCAAAACTATAATTCACAGGAGTTACTATGGCATCTCACTTGGTAGGGACAGTAAAGATGATGCCCTGCTCAAAAATGACATTCTGAAGAAAGTTCTCTCTCTTTCTCCATCTCAGTTCACAATAAAAATGTAATGTCAACACATTAGAATTTCTCAAAGGAGGGAAATATTAATTTTCACTTCAGTTTGCAAGAAGGGTGGTCGACTGTAAGAGGATGGCCTCATTTCTATGTTCACAGATCAAGCAAATACAAAGTCTGGGTGTGTTTCTGTGATTACCAATGGGAATTTTTTCTGTGGCCCTTGATGCCAGTGGGATAATGTCTTATGTAAAATCAGAATGACCTACCCTTCCAAACATCTCCATTCTCTGCAGTAACTTTAAGACCTTAAAGGAAGGAAACTTCAAAAAAAAAAAAAAAGTGTAATAGCAACTTTCCAGGACATTGACTAAATACACAAACAAAAATGTCAGGTGGTCTTTCCTTGGTTTTGTTAATAGTGTAAGGCCAGCAGGGACCATTCTGATGATTCAGCATAACACAGACCACAGAATGTCACCCAGTAAGTCCTGACTCAAAAATCACAATCAAAATTGAAACAGAATGTTATATGTGTGTGTGTGTGTATATGTGTATATATATGTGTATATATATAAATATTGTGTGTGTATGTGTGTGTGTATAAACATTTTGATGATGTTTTGCTATATATATATATATAGCAAAACATCATCGAAATGTTTACATATATAGCAAAACAATCAAAATGATTATCAAAACATTATCTATCTATCTATCTATCTATCTATCTATCTTGATAGCCATATATAGTATTTCAGTCAAGGGAATATTTGAATGATTTCGTTGTCATTGCTAGTATCCTTAGTGCAGCAGGACTGCTGATTTTAGGTTGGTTTGTTCCTTTGCCTCAAGCAGTTTAGTTGATTTTTCATTGTGGTCATCAGATTGCTTTGCTTTCTTTTCTTCATGATATTCATGCAGCTGAACCTGAGTTATATTCCAGTTTTATAATTAATGTCTAGGTCCAAATATAAAAGCAAAATCGGTAGTATGCAAAGGTCATGCTTTGCTGATCAGTCTATTATTTTTTGCACCTACATTTGACAAATGTGGTCATCTCCTCCTCCTTAACATGGCATATAGCATAAATATCATTTCTGAAATGTTTTAGAAATAGATTCATTATAGAAATAAACTGTACATATATTTTGGGTGTCATCTTTTACACTAAAAATAATAATAAAAAGGAGCAGAGTTTGCACAGTTGTAACAGATGTTGTCAATGTATATTATTAAACATGTGTTTCCAGCACGTATATAATATGTATGTTTTAGGATGTAAGAGGCATTTTAGGCCACACTCAAAAAGAGACATACATGGACTTCAGACAATAAAAATGCAATGAAAAAGTCTGCTCACTAGTTGCTTGCCCAGGTGGCACCCATCTAATTTTTTTACCTGAACATTTCCTAGGTTTCTTCAGCTCTGTCTTCTGCACATGTCCAGAACTATGCAGGCCTAATTCAGTAGGTGTCCATAAATCACACTCATTGTAAGACAATAGCTATTTGTAGTTCAGACCATCAGCATAACCATTTTTACCCACAAACATGGTTGGAGAAGGAGAAGGTCGTTGTTTTCCTTTTTATATTAATCTGGTGGGTTTTGTACTAACCTGAGAAATAGATGCCCTCCTTGGTGTGATAAGCTTTAAAAAGACATTTCTCACTCATCAGCAGCATCATAATCATAAGGCCATAACCACCCTCCATATCTTCTTGTTGAACCTCTGTCACTGTGCCCAAAATAATCCAAAATTCCTGGGCCCAGAAGCTGAGAAATCAAGAGGGATTCTGCCTCCCTAGGGTAGCAGATAGGCAATATCTGGGGCAGGGAGAGTCCAGTTCCAATTCCTGCATTCAGGGATATTTCTGCTTTAACCAATAATCAGTCCAGGGATCATGGGTGGGAACATCAGACTCCCCATAACCATTCCACATGGACACACACAAAGGAGAATGCTGTATAACCACTAGGTTCCAAAGTCAGCCACCGTCTTCTGGCTCTGTGAATCTTGCACTCTTTCTGTACTATGATATAACTTCAACTGGGATGCTGATCTCTCCTTGCTGAATCCACAGCTAGACGGTTAGAACACTCTCCTTGGAAGTGGAAAAAGTGAATATGGTCCTCTCAATCTGGGAAACATCTTAAGGCCACGTGTAGATGAAATGAGGGGCACGTGTGCACGACACTTTAAAATGGGCTAAATGCTTTTGCATCGCTTTAATGGTGTTGGTGTTTGCATGCCTCGGTGGCGTATTGTGCATTAATTATGGCCACTGTAGCAAATTCAGCAGTGTAATGCGCCTTAAATGACTTGGGGGCGCAGCAAACTAAAACTCCTCCAAGTTAAGACTGGACTATAACTCAGGTTCAGCTGCATGAATTGGAACTGCACTGCACTGGAACACAGCCCCTCCAAGGAGTTTTAGTTTGCTGCCCTACCAGCCATGGAGTGAGGAACCGGGCTCTGTGCAGCTCAGGGGCTCTGCAGAAAGCCCTGCAAGCAGCCTAGGAAGGCAGGGTCCACCCAAGAGCGGAAAAAAAAAGTAGGGAACC
>NW_005841837.1:4980833-4986626 GCF_000455745.1 Alligator sinensis
GTCACACACACCCCCCCCCCCCCCCCCCCCCTTCAACTGCACAGGCACTGAATAGCGAACCTAAGTATATCCTTCTCTGGAGTTTGGTTGGATTCTACTCTGGAGGCCAAGGCCAAGCTATAAACTGCTTTCTGTGGCCTGATCAGGCAAAAAATTGTCACTTCTGTCTTCACCCCATGGTGTCTAACTTGAATGTGGCTACTTCCTTCTTTGGATCAGGCCCTTTTGATTAAGTTTGTATAGTATACATATTGTATAGATTATTGGACCTTTAACAAAACTTCATATAATTGTGTACCTACATATTGTTTGTTTTAAGGGAACTGTCTTGTTAGGATGGACAACTAGGGTGGGCAAAAATTTCTCAATATTTAGGTGGAGACTATACATTTCCTTTTTTCTTTCTTTTTCTTTTTTTAAATAATAAGCAAACTTGATTTACCTGTGTTCCACAGAAGATTCACCCTCTCCTTTTTCCCTGCATTTAAATTTAACATAATATCTCTGCTTAACTTTATCACTGTAGAATCTATGTTGACACGAATTTGTATTCATCAGAATTGTTAGCATGTTTTCTGGCATATATTTTTTTCACAGAAGCCTGTTTATTTGTGTGTTTTAATAACTTTTCAAAATAATTTCCTCAAGAGGTTTTTGTTTTCTATTCTTATTGTCCATTGCATGGATGACACATAAGCAATTAGAGCTATGCATTACAGATAGAGAAATCATCTGAAGTGCTACTAATAATACCTCTGGTCATGCTAGTTTCTTAGTTAGAAATTCTATTAAACCAAGCAAAATAAAAAGCTTTTCACATTGCTCTCTTATTTCCTGCAGGAATTTTTCTACAGGAATTCTTTTGTCTAAAAGGTACATTTTAAAAACCATTTGCAGTCAAACTAATATTTTCTGGCTTAGTGAAATTAGATTTTCTTTGAATGATGTGTGCCTGATGGCATCCTTCAAAGATGTAATGTCAAATGAAGCATTCATTTTACCTTTGTTTTGAAACCTTTAAATCTTTTTGAGTTTCGTCTTGCCAAAGAATTATTTCATATAACAGGTATTAAATATATAGTTCTATTTTCTGTCTTCTGCCCTCTATTACATGTAGGCAACCAAGGCAGAAAGGCAATACAAACTGTTTAAACTTGGGGATACAATTTTCAAATACACCTAAATCTCCTTCACAAAAATGCTTTGGCAGTTAGGGTGTGTCTGTGGTACAACTAAGGGATGTTATTGCAGCACAGGGAGCTAGAATTATGTTAATTAGCTTACTAATGGCAGTGAAATCATATCAGCTGTGCTTAAGTATAGAAAACATGAGCCCACTTGGGATCTTGGGTGCCTGCACAGTGGTTGATGTCCATGTCACTGCAATTGCACTGCTATCTCTGCTTGAGCTATGAAGGTTAATACTAATTTAGGTTTTTGTACATGTTTTGTGGTCTAATTACAGTATAAACATAGCCAAATCTCATGAACTTTTTAAATGAATTTAGACTTCCAAGGGCACTTCAACATGAGATACTTAACTGTTCAGTAGCATAGTTTACTGCGCAGTATGCACACATCTACACATGAGCTTGCTTACTGAGCAGTAAAAACATCTAATCGTGAGTAAATCTGATACAAATTTGCTTCCAGGTCAGCCCTGCCACAAGTGGGATGTCCTCAGCCTAGCTCCAGGGCTGGGCTGCCTCTATGGCAGCCCCTGTCTCAAGTCTTTAAAAGCCTGCAAGCATTTTGAGCCCTGGGGCACACCAGCATGGAGCTTGAGGGCATTCCAGGCCCTGTATCCTCCTGGGCAGGCTGCAGCCCAGCTGCTCCAGCCTGTCTGAACTCTAGCACCACTGCCTGGCATGACAGTGCTGCATGGCTGCCAGGTCAGCACCATCCAGGCCTGCAGGGTATTGTAGGCTACTGCAGGCTCCAGCCAGGCCTGTCAGGACCAGGCCCAGATGCAGGAAGCTTCTGGCTGCTGGGGCCAGCTCCGGCTGCTCACAGCAGACTCCCAGCAGCCTTTTTGGAGCCTTTTTGGAGCTGTGGGGCATTGTCTTTGCTGCATGGCTGCCAGTCCCATGCTGAGCCACTGCAATTAATTCTGCAGAATGCTGCCCAGGCCCAGCAGCACAGGGACAGCCGCATGGAGTCCCAGAGCCAGTGCAGGACCCACAATTGCCTCATCATTGTCAGTGCCCAAGGCCACACCTGTGCCCACCACCCAGGACCCAACTGGTCAAAGGAGGAGCCTGGCAGCCTTGTGGTGCTATGGATTGAAGCAGAGGTGCAGTTCAAGTGGGGTGGACACACCAACACCTATGTCTATGAGAGTCTATCAGCCCAGATGCAGGAGTGTGGACACAAGCAGTCAGCATGCAATGCCACATAAGGGTCAAGGCCTTGTGGGCACAGTACATGGCTATCACCTACCACAGTCCTTAGTCAGGGAATGCCTGTAAGTCCATGCCCTTTATGTGGCAACTGGTGGACATCCTCACATCCTGGGACCCAGGTCGCAGCCATGCTGTCTACAGCAACATGGGTGGCCCGCCTGAGCCCCCGCCCTGGGCTGGCACCCACGGTGACATGTCACTGGGAGAAGGCCCTTTTGGTTTCCAGCTGCCTGCCCAACCAAGCTCCCTGCCTGCACCCTTCACCAGCAGCTTGGAAAGTCTGGGCCCGTACCTATTGTGCCAGCTCTGCAGTTCCAGCCCCCATCATTAGCCATGGCCAGACATGATACCACCAGCCTCCAGCAATGCCAGCTCCTCCCTATGGGGGCCCTGGCTGGGTGCCCACCCACCATGCCCTGCAGTCTGAGGACACCACCTGAGTTTCATGCTGTTGCCGACAGCTGTGACCATGTAGAGCCACCAGCCATGCCAGCCCTGGACAAGTGGTAAGGCCCATACTAGGGGTAGGGCTGTCCCCACCCCAGCTCCTGCTCCTGCCTCCACTTCCTTGCCCAGCCTGCCTGCATTCCCCTGGCCATGGGTTCCACCTTTACAGCATGTGTGAAGGTGGGAGACAGTGCAGTGCTTTATTGAGCAGCCCATGTCCCCACAGCTAGGTTGGCATGGGCCTCTCAGATACTAAGGAACATGTTAATGCCAGTGGCAATGTCCTTGTCAGCTGCAGAGGGCAGGGACGTATAGCACAGTCACTGGTAGCCCCCAGGAAGCGGCAGAGGATGCAGTACTCCAGCTGTGGCCTCACCAAAGTCGAGTACAGCAGGAGAATGACATCTTGGGTCTTCCTTGCGATGCACCAGTAGATGCAAGCCAGTGTTTTGTTCACTTTTCCACCTGCAGTATCGCATTGGTGGTGTATGTTCATCTTGTGGTCAAGCATGACCCCCAAATCTCTTTTGGTCATGGTGCTAGCGAGTGTAGCACTGCCAAGCCTATAAGTGTGGTGCAGGTTTCCCCCTCCCCCCCCTGAAGTACAACACCTTGCATTTCTCTA
This sequence comes from Alligator sinensis, assembly GCF_000455745.1. Lineage (NCBI taxonomy): Eukaryota > Metazoa > Chordata > Crocodylia > Alligatoridae > Alligator > Alligator sinensis. Next base: position 4,984,308 of record NW_005841837.1, read on the forward strand.
TATTGAATGCCATCAGGTTTTCATATGCCCACCTTGCAAGCCTAACAAGGTTGGCCTGGGTCACCAGTCTGTTCTCAAGTGTGGACGCTCTTTCCCAGTTTGGTGTTGTCAGCGAACTTAGCCAGTCTGCTTCTGACATCAGTGTCCAGATCATTTATGAAGACAAAGTGGCAAGGAGAGCACTGCCCCTTGCTGTCCCTGAGCTGGGCACACTGCTCCTGGCCAGGGAAATGCCTGGCCAGAGAGAAACAAGGAGGGCTGGCTTTTGAAGAGGGCTGCCAGCTGCTGGCAGCTGCAGCCTGAGCCTGGAGCTCCCCCTAGGGCCCATGATACAATGTGGGTTTTGAGCACCTGATTTTTACAGAATTGTGGAGTGTCTGCAGATCCTACTACTTCCACTGAAAATGTTGAACAAATATCTAGATCCACATAACCAGCTGAATTGTCAACAGGAGACAACAGGTCTTTGAAGCTGAGATTTAAAATTAAACATGTCTCTTGGCATTTATAAGTTTTTTGTTGTTAAAGTCTCAAAGCCCCCATAGGTTGGAGGCCATTTATAGCAGATGCTGCATAAATAACCAGGGAGCTAAGGTCTCTTTTGCAAAAGCTTCTAATCAGAGGTTCTGATGTTGCACAGATTCCGCACCCACATGGAGGCTGATTGGCTACTGCAGTGGGGTTCTGCAAGGACAATCCTGGACTGTCATTTTTGTAGGATCAGGTTTTAATATACATCTCCCCCACATCCCCTCATTCTTTTTTTCAATCATCTGTGGGGAGAGGAACATGCTGGGTACAGTGTTTGCAAAAAGAGCCATTAGTATTCCAGGCAGAAATTGACTAGATCTACATTATCTCATTTCCTTCCAAGTCACCATCTCATGTCCAAGTCTCCACAGAAACACAGAATGTCCAGGAAATGTGGCATCCCTGAAGACAGTTTGGCTGAGGCAGCAGAAACTTCCTGATATGGCAGGATAGCAACCAGCCTAAGCCCCAGATCATTGCAAGACACTTTTTTTTTAGCTGTAAATATTTATTTATATACATTTCTATGAATAATAGATGGTTGTTTCCATACCACAGACTACATCAAGATGCTACAGACTGCATGGAGTAGCTCACTTGCCCTGAGCCTGATCAATTAGCAGCTGTGAAAGTTTTAACTTTGGAGTCCACCCCTTTTGTTTGCTGACCACAGAGGAGTGGCAGTTATTTTGGCATCCATCAGAAGCATAGAGACAAAGCACTCTATTCTTCGCTGCTTCTATTCCAGCAAAGAAAATCAGCTCCCCCACTTAAGACAAGTACCGCAATTTTGAAGGTCTGATTTTGGAGAAAAGGGTGCATGGGTATGCAAGTAAATGTGATGTTATGCATACAGACCTGCATTGTTCATTACAGGCCTTCAGCTAGAAAAATCCAAACCTTGATTCTCAAACAAGTCTAAAATTCTTATTAATGCCTTTTTGCATGTGTCCAGTAGCATCACTGCCTTTCTTTCACAGAAGATAATCTATGGCACTATCAATTACCCTTGAATTTGTCCCTTACCACTTATTTTTCACCTAAGTCCTGCTTGGCAAACATTAAAGTCTGTTAAGGCACTACATGGAAGTTTCAAATACCTAAAGGGGTAAAGACAAATATTCTCTGTTGAATCTTCTTTTGGCTACTTGTGTAGCAGGAGGAATGTTGGAGATGTTCTGAGTATGCTGTCAATAAATAGCTGCAGTGATTGATGGAATGGCTTAGCTGTGCTTTGGGGGTTTCATCACCTTCAGAAGCAGTTTGCTATCTCCTACGTGACTTCTTCATAAACACTGCCTTCACAGACAGCTTGACAGCGTAGAAAATATTTTTAAACAATCCAGTTATTCTCACTTTTTATGAGGTTGGAACTGGACCAGTGCTGAAATATCTGTATCTACAGTGCACCAACTAGGCTCTGATCTAGCACAGTGCTTAAACAAGTACTAACCTTAAAGCAAATGAGTCACCCAGGTGCTCTAAGCACTGTACTGAATCAGGCCCTTAATCCTATATTGAATAGGTTATTATATCATAGACTAGCCAATTGCCCGTCAAGAATGAGGGAGGCGGGAGCGGGTGTGGACGGAGCCCCAGGCCCCGCCCCCCCATCTGGGCCCATTCCCCCTTCCCTCCTGCTGCTTGGGGTTTGGGACCACTCCCCCACTCCTTGCCACAGTGGTGGGGGGAAGGGAGGAGTGGGCCTGATGCAGGGAAGGACTGGGCCTGAGGGTGGGGAGAAGCAGGGAGAAGCTAGACCGCCATGGTGGAGTGGAGGGCCGGGGG
>NW_005841837.1:4986797-4987962 GCF_000455745.1 Alligator sinensis
CCCCCCCCCTGCCACAGAGGGCCAGCTTTTCCCCAGGCTTGGGCTTGCACCCCCATCCCATGCTGGGCCCGGCCCCAGTCTTCCCCTGGCCCCACCGTCACCACCAATGCCACGGCATGTCCACTCCTCCTCCCCCCCCACCATGTCAGGCCTGCTTAGGGATGGGAGGAGTGGGCTCAGGGATAACGGGGGGAGGGGGATAGGGGAGGAGTGGGCCAGGACCCAAGTGGGGGAGGAGGCCCACTCATTCCCTCCCACAGCTGCTGCTATGGCTGCATTGGGCTGGCTTTTCCCTCGCTTGGGCCTGCTCCCCCCCAACCCTGGTTTGGGCCCGGACCCGCTCCCCCGCTGCATTGGGTCTGGGCCCACTCCCCCCCCGCCCCGCATTACCTGCAGGGAGCAGGGCAGCCTCACCTCCTGCTCAGCTTTCCCTCCCTTCCATCCACTCTGTTGCTGCCTCTTCCAGGGAGGAGGGCTGCCTTTGTCCCCTGTGTCCCCACCATCATGGCAGTAGGCTGCCTTCTGTCAAAATGCTTATTCATGCTCTGATTGGCTGTTTGGCAGGTTTTATATTATTAGAATAATTATGATAATGACTATACTCATCTGTGTTGTCAGATCAGTGAATGATATTTATAGTCCAGGAGCAAAATTCCTGTTATGAATTAGGGGTGGGGGGGGGAGGTGGGGATGGAGACCAGCATCTGGCTGTGCCCTCTCCATGCTGCTCCAGGTCCAGCCGTGCTTCACACCCCCTCTCCACTGCCCCACGCACAAGGGAGCATGGCACGAGACTGCACAGGACCGTAGTAGTGCACAGCTGCAAAGAGCGGCTACAGCACAGGGAGTGCTCAATGGCTGTGTGGCAGGGGGAGTGGACCTGGGGCATGGAACAGGGCATGCATGGTGGGGTTGCATGGCCACAGGGCTGGACAGGGTATGAGGAGTGGCCCTGGGGTGTGACACAGGTCACATGGAAGGGGGGGCATGCACCTGTGCAGGGGGTGGTGTGCTGATGCAGGACATGGCACAGGGAGCAGCCATGGTGGGGGGAGCACCTGCCAGCTGGGTGTGGCACAGGGTGTGCAGGGGGCATGGTGTGCACTGGGGGTGTTGTGTGGCCATGGAGAAGGCACAGGGAGCTGCAGCCAGTGGGTGCTGCCTG
>NW_005841837.1:4988004-4994566 GCF_000455745.1 Alligator sinensis
TTGTGGGGCCGGGGAAAGCGCAGGGGGGGCCGCAGCCAGTGGGTGCTGCCTGCGCCCCCCCCCACCCGCTTCCCATGCGGCACCCTGCGGCCACACTCCCCACCTGCTCCCCCCATGGTCACAAGCCGTGCCACCATGTGGTGGCAAGCCCCGGCCCCCACACCACCAGTCCCCCTGCCATGACCCGCAGCTGGGAGTACAGTCTGGCCCCACCTGCCTTTGCCCCCACCCCCTCCTGTCTGTCTCTCTGTCAATAAGGCTCTGGGCCATGCATATGCAACTGGCCCGGAGCATTATGGACAGACAGACACAGCTGGAAGTGCCACAGCTTTTATTGTATTAGAATGCTGGATTTTGGATGTGGTGCAGTCCCCCTGCCATGACCCGCAGCTGGGAGTACAGTCTGGCCCCACCTGCCTTTGCCCCCACCCCCTCCTGTCTGTCTCTCTGTCAATAAGGCTCTGGGCCATGCATATGCAACTGGCCCGGAGCATTATGGACAGACAGACACAGCTGGAAGTGCCACAGCTTTTATTGTATTAGAATGCTGGATTTTGGATGTGGTGCAGTGAAATGTAGTAGATTTTCCATGCATGTGCAGAGAACAGTAGAGTGCTATTTGGAAAGAGTTTTGTCTGCTTCCAAGAAAGTGGTTTGTGTGTCCAAAAATAAACTTGCATTTGAGATATTATGGCAAACAAATACTACAGCAAAACTTCCAGAAACTTCAGTGGTGCTGGGTTTTGATTTTTAGATTATTTAGTGACTAAAGCAAAACTTACTGAAATAATGGAACTTTGTTATTGACTTACATGGTCCATAGTCTAATTTGTAAAGTGCAGTACCTGTGGTTCTTATGAAAATCATTTGCATAGTGTCATAAGCATGAACAGTGTTTTGCAAATATAAGTTACTTGTTATCTAAATATATTTGTTTTTATATAGAAAGCTATCACAAATAGTTTAAAACATTTTAAAAGGAAGATATACAATGGAATTTAATAGATGTGTCTAAAATGTAGAATTTGTGCTGTGTGGAAAATTTGAAAATTTTCCTCAATCTAAAATAAATCCCAACTTTCTTTTTATTAAAAAAAATTGGAAAATGTTTTGTTTCTAATTTAGTCCACATTAATTTTAACATTACTGTTACTATATAAGTTAAATATATTGATCTTTTGAAAAAAAAAATCATATACTCCCATGACATACTCAGATTTCATCAAGTCAACATGGAAAACATTTAATCAGCATCAATATTAAAGCATCTAAAGGTAGGCATGCAGTCAGTACCATAACTGAGGAGATGTGGAGGGTGACTGGGCCCACAAACATAGTCACCTCCACTGCTCAGGGCACAAGCTGCCCTGTTATGCCCATGCTTGTAGTCTATAGTCTGATTTAGAAAGATGCTTAACCAAGACATTCAGTGGGCTTCACCTGTCCAGCTCACTTAAGCACATTTGTTATTTAGGTGCCTATTTAATTGTTATGATTAACTTTCCAAATCTGTCCTTAGGGGTTACTTTGATGTAAATAGGAAGAGTTAGACAATGGACCTATGTGATTGGTTTTTGCAAATCTCAGTAAATATACATATAATGGGTGTTTTGAAATACATTAGGATTTTTAGAAATATTGGTGTGCAGTAGGAGTTCTGGGTAGGACTTCGATTACATGGTAACTCTTGTGGGTGGTCTACAAAATATTAAACTGGTTCACTGATGAACAAGTCCACTTAAGTAAAGGAGCAATCCAATTGGAGACCACCCCCACCCAAGTTCTGATTTTCAAATCTTATGGGGGGAGGGGTCTAGTCTCTTATGGGGGTCTCAATCCCCTCCTCCCCAAGTTCCCCCTTAATGCTCATCCTGGTTCTGGGTCTGAAGAGATTAATCTTACTTTCCTTTCTTTTTTATTTCTATCATGCATGTTAGAAGACGTATAGGATTTTTTTTATTAAAAAGGTTTGTAAAAAAAAGTTTCATTTTTAAAGTTATTTTTATTGCATCTCTTAATGCAATTCTCTTTATTAGATTGGAAAGTGAAAAGAAATCCCCATGAGTACCAAATATAAAAGACAATATTAAATTTGCTTCCCTGACAACCCAGGTTAATAATAAAAACTTGAAAATGGAAATGGAGAAAACTGTTTTAGACGTTGATTTACCTGAGACTGTGATAGCAAACGTTAAAGAATTTCTCAACTTTGTAGTTGCTGTTAGATTTGAGTTAATTATGTCAGAGAGTGCACAATTGTAATTTCTAATCTATTTGGAATGGATGCCTTGTTTTTGTTTTCTCAGATGCTGCAATTTTTTTGTTGTTGAACTTTGGTAAACTTGAGATGTGTGGAGATCTTTTTTCCGATATAACAATTTATTTAAAGTTTCTTTTTGGAAGTTGTAGGTATAGAAATATTGCTTCCCACTCTTGATTTTATTTTTTCATTTGGCTGTCTCTTTTAGAAGGACCTCTTTGTTCAAATAACTTCAAGTTGTTTGGCTCTAAAATAATAAATGGAAAGGGAACCATTTTCATTCCAGCTATTATTAGTAAATCCTAGACATTTATAGTGAATGCAGTTAAAAGCTGTTCCACTTTAAAAAGCATAAATGAGAAGGCCATGACCATCTCAGACCTATCCTCTATCTTATACATTTCAAGTGAAACAGACTCTACATTCTTTATTTAATATTTACAGGCCAGAGGTAAATTAACAAAATTACGTTTCTCTGATCTTTAATTGAGATCTAATCAGCAGATCCAATTAACTTAATGGAATCAGCTGTAAAAATGTACCCATCATTACTTAAGTTACTAAGCAAAGACCAATTACTTAATGAGCTTATATTACAACTTTTCTTTCAACTTCGTAATTATTGAATTAATTGAGAGCAACTGGACTCCAAGATAAGCGTTCCTCTTCTCAGTGTAATGAAATGAGAGGATGTTTCAGAGGGTTACCCTCAACTTTTCAGACTAGATTTTAAAGTTAGTCAAAAAGAACTGGGAGCTGAGGCACTTCAAAAAATCACGCTACATACCTAAGTGCATTTTAGGTAACTGTAGATCTCTAGAGGTCTTACCCTTTCTGGGACTTCTGAAAATCAGACTCTTAAAAGCCCTTGGCTTGGTGTAGGGGAAGCAGTTTTAGATTTACTTGTGAGAGACCTTGTGCCAGGATGGTGGTTTTTAGTGCATGCTTAAACCAAATCATTGCAACTGAGTGAAATCAATATAACCTCAACACTAAGGGAAAAGTGAAAGGGGGATGAAATACAATTGTAGAGTCACTTGTTCAGGTTACAGCATGGTTAACTGTAAAATATAGGCTCTTAGCCATCATTGGATTTCAGCATATATTAGGGTCCACATTTACTAGGGATTCCCAAAGGAATCCTGTAAGAGATGGAAGCGTGCCATGACAAATGGGTGGATTGGGCGCCTGCCAAGCCAGGCCCACATGCAAGACTAGGCCCATGGAGCAGACCCAGCCCATGGACCAGTGAGCTAAGCATGCGACTAGGTTTAATCCAGGAAAAAACGTGTCCCAGCTGTCAAAATTTTGGGAAATACTGACATATACAGCTTGTTGACTTCAATAGAGACTGTAATGGTCTGATGCCTGGATGTCTTTGACTGCAGAGTCTGAACTACATAATCTGATAAATCTCTGAGGACTGGTATTTCTAATATGGACCCCAATTATAGTTCTTACATAGCTTACTTAACAACTACACCCCATTATGTACCTGATTAGCACATGCTTACCAGTAGAGTGCAGGCAGGTCACCAGTTAATATTGCTGTTGTGAAGTGGCTGCTGAGAAATACAAATACTATGTAATGTACTGGATATTGAATTGTAAGGGACCAAATGTTAAACAGTTACTCAGAACACTGGGCATTTATTCCATTTAGCAATCTCAGTAAAATCAATAAGATTGCTTGTGTGAGTAACCTCTCATCCATATGATAAAGTGGTCCAAAATCTAACCTGTCACAATAACTATACATTTAAATATATACTCAGCATTGGACATATTCTGGTTGAGAGGCAGGCTATGAAAGGATGTGGTGCCCCTATTATATTGGATACTTCACTGTCTCTTCATTCTGCTTAAAACATGTCATATAGTTGGTAGATGACTGAGAGATAGCAGTAAATGTGGGGTTTAATATTGCTCACATATTGTTGTCATAGCCTGATTCTAGAGCCTAACTGTAAATTATTAAGTTAGGTGGGAAATTTGTTCATTTGCTGTTGATGAGTGGCTCTGTACCCTGAAATATCATTTCTGTAAATAAGGAAAATTAAGTTCTGTTAAAGGGAGAAAAAAAAATCACTGTCTCACTAAGAGAACAGCTATGGTATTTGTCTCATGGCACATCATCTTTTCCCTTGTCAGGCTGTATTGCATATTAGTTTAGTCCTCTCTAACAAATCACCCTGAACAGATTTTACTTGCTAGTTGAAAAGAGGAAAGCATTGAGCACTGTAGAGCTGCGTGCTTTCTGAGAGTAATGCAATAATGCTAAAAATACAATTAAAAAACTTGGTAAGAGAAGCAACAAAAATGATATCTACATTTTGGATGGGAAGTTGTAGAGAGGATGCACTTTTAACCAGGGAGATTCAAAGGTTAGGAAAGGATTATCTAAGGGAAAAAAAAGCTACATCTCCAGCAGCTTTAATCATTGTGATAGTGTTGCACATTTAACTTTAGAGGGCATGTCTACATATGCATTTATGCCAGCCTAAATTTACTACAAGATGTATACCATCCTCTGGTGCATCCTGTGAGTAGCTGAGGTGTCCATTCCACAGAGGAAATGAAATATGTCATTGAGACAATTTCAGGATGTTCAGAACGTTACGTGTCTACATGTGCATTACTGTGCAGTACTAATTGGGCATAAATTTGATACCTGTAAAATGCAGGTATCAAATTTACTCTCAAGTCAGCATAAGTCGCTATATTTACTGTGCAGTATGGATGTGCACATGTAGATGTGCTCCCATACTGCACAGTAATTTCAGTTACTGTGCAGTAAATGCATGTGTGTAGATGCATCCAGAATGGTTTAAAAGGCAAATGTCAAAATGAAACTAGCACAATCTGGTTCTTGTTAATTATACTTATTGCAGGGTTTGACTTACAGCCTGTTCTGAACACTTGGTGGGGCACTGAGAGAGGCTGAAAAAAAGAAACAGGTGAAGTTGGTAGTGATTGCTGTTCATCAAGACATTCTTTATCACTTGGGTCACTTTAATTGTAACATCAATATAATGGGAAGGAAATAATCTTTAACTACCCTTCTAATAAGAGAATTATTACTACAATATGGGCCCAGAAATCGATGTCTTTATTACAGATTCTCCAAAAAGTACTGTTCTTTGGGTGTCTTCTGACCTGTCATAGAGGCAAAAAATATCAGGTATTCTGAGATATTTTCAACCTAATTTTTCAAAATAGGATAGACTTCTTAGCCTATGGCTACTTGCTAATAACAGACTTAAGGAATTTTGTCTTGTATGGATGATTCAATTTTGCATCACTTGCCAGTTCAGTAAATTCAAAAACAATGAAAGGAGAATTAAAAGAGCCAGGTACTTATTCATACTCTCTGTTATCTATAAATCTTGAGAGCTAGCTTTCTTAGATGAATAATTTTAATCAAGTACAGTGAGATCAGGGAAGACGGTCCTTCTCTTGTTGTCTGCAAAGAAGCCTAAAGTCACTTCAAGTTTTACCACGTTTCAAAGTCGTTGATATATTCAGGCCCATTGCTTTAGTTTTAGTTAGGAACCAGTTAAAAAAATCTGCATTCTTTCTGTAGATTTTTAGGTTTGTTTAGACATAAAATTCAGTATATGTTGAAACTCATAAGATGTTGAAAATTGTCCCCGTTATGTATTCAGTCACCAGTTGGAACAGAAAGCTATATTCCCAAGATATTATGGAATACAAATGTGCAGGCACACATCCATATTTTTATATTTTTAGGATTTCATAAAAGTAGGGACCAGAATGTTGATTGTAAGATATCTCCTTGTGCAGATTGACAAAACCAATGTAAAATCTCCTCTCTTCTTCCAACAAAACTTCCATAGAGTTTCAAAGAGTTTTGTAATCAGAGTTTTAGAGTATATTGAACATGCTGCAATCTGAAATCTTCAGAAAATCGAGTCCTAAAGCAACAGAAGTGAAAAGAATCTTGCAGCTGGTGGTTGGTACTTACAATAAAAAGCAAACTCTGGTACTCTCAAGGGGCCCTGAAATATAAGGTCCCCAACAGGAATGAAAGTTAAAGGGAGTTATGAGCCAAAATCCCTTAGGCCCCTTTGAAAATCCAAGCCCTAATATTAAGGATCCCAGTTCCTTCTAGCCCTTCTCAAGGCAGTGAGTGCATATTCAGTGTCATTTAAACTATTAGTGAATTGCAGCTAATGAAATACCAAACCTTTCAATATTATTTATATTTCCTTTTACTCATCGAATTAGAGGTTATAAAGACAACGGGATCAGCTATTCCAATATCCTGATAGGACAGGAAGA
>NW_005841837.1:4994629-5010523 GCF_000455745.1 Alligator sinensis
GAAGAGCGGGAAGAAATATTTTTTTATGAAGAATAATTTTGTCAAAAATGGAATTGGGGGCAGAGGAGGAAAGCTACATGATTTGCAAATTCAGGCCAATGTTGATAAATAGTTTGGCTGCAGAAGGTGGAGGAAAAAATTGAAAATGTCAAAAGATTATGTTTCAGGCATTCTTTAAGTGCCAGATGGACTACAACTAATTCTTTTGTGAATTAATTTTTCTGAAATATTTTTTTACAGTTCAGCACAAAATATATATTTTTTTTGGTTTAACCATTGAACCAAATGTTCCATTTCCCCTATACTGAACTCAAAGTTTAATTTTTACTTGACTACAGCCTGTCTTCCAGAAGAGCATCTTTTCTTAACCTGTAGATAACAAGGTTTCCCTCTCCCACTAGGGAAAAAGGAGAAAGAGGATGCTTAAGTCAGTGGTTCCCAACCTTTTTTTTCTACACCCCACTGCTGGGAGTGGAGTGCAGCAGTGGTGGCGGCGGCAGCTGTGGCACAGGGACAGAGGAGCTTCTAGCATGCGATGTGACTCTTTTCAGTGCAGCACCACCACCATTTCCCCCGCGACCCTCATTTGGGTCACAACCCAGTGTTGGGAACCGCTGGCTTAAGTATATGCATGTTCTTAATAAAACTGGAGTGTGGAAAAAAAATCTGAAGATCTGAAAAACCAGTATCATTGAATTAGAAATATCAGATCCCAAATCACAAGCATGGGTGGTATGTGAAGATATTACATTCATGATTTTTTCTTCAAATTTAATCTATGTTTATAAAAAAGAGGACAGGATATACAACCAGTTATCCTTTGGGAAAGGAAAAATGGCAGCCTTTAACATTTTCAGTCCTTGAATTTTCCATATATTATTCCATAGCCCTGAACAGCAAAATACTTTAAGCATATTTAAAGTTAATGGCTGCTTATGGACATTTAAAAAAAAGAAGAAAAACTGTGATTTACTGGAAGCAGCATCATGTTAATTTGAACAGGTTCTGCAGTGTCTATATAGATCAGGTGCTTCAACAGGGCTGATTGAATCAGCTATTAGATAAAAGCACCAAAAAAGCCCCACTGAAACACCCAGGCCTTGGGCAAGCCAGGTCCAACTAATGCAATGCCTCTTTTGGGCACATGCTGGGCTTGGTGCAGCAGAACGCCAGGTTTCAAGTAAAGCGATGGGTTTTCTGGGGGTGGGGTTTAACAAGGACTGTAAGGACTACTTACAGTTTAAAGCTACAATTAGATTGCTGAATTAAGGTTTGTATGAATGTTTAACTCTTGTTAATGTCAGTGATAGTGAAATGCACACCTAGTATGTAACATCAAATGGATTTGGGAAATATGTGATTAACATGCCCTGATGTGATATAATTGCCATTGTCTTTCATATCTTTTTGTGCCAGCAGCAAGATCAAACTGGCCTTGTCTCAGAATGTCTGCTAGGAATGCATGAGACATGGAAATCACTTGGAACTATTACGTCTAGACAGAATAAAACTCTAAGGACCATTAGATACTATGACACGGAGCCAGAGACTCCTATCACTTTAAGTAGAGAGTTCAGCATGCCAGGTCTGTGGTGTGGGGCTGCAGGAAAGAAGTGCATGCTGGCCATTAGGGAAAGCGGAAATCCCTGTGTGTGGCGGAGAAGCCACATGATCAGAAGGGTGGGGCTTAGAGAGACATAAACCCAGAGGTACAGGCAAAGCATGCAGACTGGCCCTGTATGCTGTGGAGGAAGAAGCTCCTGGGAGAGAGAAGCTTCAAGAAACAGGCCCATGGATACCTAAGCTACCCAGGGGAGCTAGATGGAGCAGCTAAAGGGGAAGGGTGGATGACCCAGAGTGGGGGTAAAGTTTAGTTTGGGAAGTGGTTTGCTTATATTTGTGTTATGCTTAATTTTTGCACCAAAGCATCAGGTTATGACTACAGGGATGGTATGGAGGCCACAGGGGCACCTAAGAGGCACCTAACATAGAGCCTAGCCTGGGCCAGAGGGCCCAGAGGTACTGAGCAGACCAAGAGCAGCCTGGCCTGAGTCAGAGAGCCCCTGGGAGTGTAATAAGAGACACAGCCACAGGTCCCAGAGCCCAAGGGGCAGATCAGGAGTCTGAGTGGGGCAGGAGTCACTTGGCCACAAGGGAGCATCACAGCTGTCTTCAAGGCCAGAGGTTATACAATTCACACCCCAAAAAATCTAAAAAGTCAAGAGTCAAGGTTTCCAAGAGCAAATTCAAACTCCTGCATTCACAGAAACAATATTTTGGGTGTGTTGTTTTAATATAATAGTTACTTGACTTCTGACTGGGGGACTTAGGTTTTACTATAGTACAAACTATTAATGCAAGGATCAGCCGGAAAATAATTCCTCTTGTTGTTTTCTTGGCCAAATATTTTTGAGAAAATATTAAAATTGCCCAGAAAAATTATATGTTATATATGACATTCATCAATGGCTAATTTAGGAGCTAAACTTAGGAGGCATGACTTTCTGATTGATTTTTAATACCTGAGATCCTTTAAAGACACAACATACTTTGTGGTTAATTCCCTTGCAGTTATTTAAGTGTGTGGTAGGGAGAGAGACAAGAAGTAGGAATAATTACCTGTGCTTAATAATGATGGCATTTAAATAGATTCAGATTAGGCAGTGAGACCTATATTGCACCTAGCTAGTAAGATGAAGAGAAAAATAGAATTGCCATTCCATTAAGAAGAATGGGGAGGGGATATTTATAACCTTTGTTGAAACTGTTTGTCTAGAAAGCTTTTTTCATATCTGGTGTTACAAAGCTATATATATATATATATACTGTACTATAATGCACTATACTTAGAAGACCATCCAGAATATGGTGGTCTTTCTGGTATCTTGCTAGTGTTGTGTGTGTGGCCGAGTGGAGAGGCACATTATTTTTAAAAGTTTTCTGTGCATTTCATTTTTAATACCTCATCACAAAATAACCAAGCATAACCCAAGAGCATCAAACCACTGGCTTGCCAAATACCTGACAGGCCAAATCCTTAACAGTAAGCATACATTGTGATGCCACAAAAGATGTAGAATTTCAGTACACTTCACTGTGTATGACGGTGGTTTTGTGTCTGGGTTATGGTTTCCATGGCAATGAAACTTGCTTCTGTACTCGGCACTGGACTGCTGGAACAGTTCATGGAGCTGCAGCAAACAGGAAAGTGTGATGTAAAGTAGTATGAAAGCATATAAATGTTAAAATGAAAGATTTAATGAAAAATCCTACAAATTCTTTTAACAATACTCCTATAAAGTAAGTGAGATGGAGGTAATTTTTTCTGCCTTAGAAGACTGCAGGGCTGACCCGATGCTTGATGTAAAGTTTGGTATTAGTCTTTGATGCAGTATGTGATGGAAAGCTAGGTATTTGTGATATAAGTAAGTTATCTTTTATAGACAATGGTTAATGATGAAAAGTTTGAAAGCAACTGCTCTGGTGATGATACCAAAAAACCCCCCAAAACCCCAAACCCCAAAAAACCACTGTCAGGTTGACAGGTAACACAAAGGTTAGTTCTCTTGACTCATACTGAGTTATACCGGTTATGGATTCTCCCTGTATTGTTAATAACATATCACGTAAAACACCCTTTGGACTTGCAAACCATTAGTAACAGAACAAGGTGGTCTGCTGTTTCATATTGTGGTGTACTTCTGGGTAGACTCTAGGCCTGTGCGAAGAGGAAACTATTCGATTTGGATTTGGCTGACTTGGATGCCAGAGATTCAATTCAGAGATCCGAATAGTTTTTCTGATTCAATTCTGCTGAAACTCTTTGGAAGATTCGGAGCTGATTCAGAGATTTGGCCATAGGTTATAATGCAAAATCAATTAAATATCTATAACTTTGTTGTCCTCGCTGTCAAGGAGATAGGTGTAGGGGCTTCTGGGTTCTGGGGCCCTGCATCCCTGGCTGCTGGGAGGCAAAACTCGTGTCATGGGTGCTTGTGCAACTGTCTGTCTTGGGACATGGGGAGGGTGAGGGGGGAGAGGAAATACTGCATGCCTGGCTGCTAAGCTACTGTGTTACCAATCAATCATGATTCAATCAGGGACCAGCTCAATACACAGGAGCTAGCTAGTAGCTACTAGATAATGAGTTAATGAGCAAGGATTAACACCTACAAAACCACAAACTAAGGAGAGGAAAGAATCAATACAGAGCTGGGAACTGCTTCTGCCCCAAAACAGAGACAGTCAGTTGCACAAGCACCCATGTCACGAGTTTTGCCTGTCAGCAGCTAGGGGTGCAGGGCCTCAGAATCCCCCTGCACTGATCTCCTCCACAGCTGGCAGGCTTTCTGGCTGCAGCAGGGCCTAGCAGTCAGGCCTACAGTAGTCCCCACCCCACCTCCCCTCCACCGTGCCCCAAGACAGACACAGTCCCACAAGCACCCATGTCATGAGTTTTGCATGTCAGCAGCCAGAGGTGCAGGGCCCCAGAACCTAGAAGCCCCTGCACCTATCTCCTTGACAGCTGACAGACTTCATGGCCTCATCAGGAGCTTTCACCCAGCTGTGCCTAAACACACACAGTGTCACCCATGTCACGAGTTTTGCTTGTCCGCAGCTTGAGGTAGAGTTTACCCCAGCCGCCTGCACCTATCTCCTAGAAACTTGGTAGGATTTGTTGCCTCAGCAGGGGCTACCTTCTCTGCAGTTTTCATCCCCCTGCGCCTTAACACACACACAGTGTCATCTATGTCATGAGTTTTGCTTGTCAGCAGTTTGAGGTGCAGTTTCTCAGAAACCCCTGCACCTATTATCTCCTTGAAACTTGTCATGGGTCATGCTCTCCGCAGTCTCTCTATCTCTGCAAGCTTAATCTGAATCAGCCAAACAACAACAAAGTTATATATATTTAATTGATTCCCCATCTAAACTTATGGCCGAATCGCCGCATCTTTTCTGAATCGATTTGGAAGCTCCGAAGCTTTGCACAGCCCTAGTAGATGCTACTTTCCAGAGGTAGGAAAGGTCTTTTCTTGAGTGGGAATAATCTCCAAATCCAAATCATGATCCAAAGCTTTGCACAGCCCTAGTAGATGCTACTTTCCAGAGATAAGAAAGGCCTTTTCTTGAGTGGGAAAAAGTATTGTCAGATATGGCTGTGGTCCTTTATATGTCAAACAGTTTTATTCAAATCCTAGATTTCAATACCAAGGCAATATGGTGCTTAACATCTTTGTGTTAAATTTGAATCCTTTTAGCTTTTAGTAGGCCTTAAATTCAGATTAGTCCACATTAGCATATGTGAGGCTAAGGAAAGAAGTATAAAAGGAAATGAGCTATAGGCAAGAAAAACTTCTCCAAAAGTCTAGACAAATTTTGATTAAGGGTTCATGCAGGGGCAGATTTCTGGAATTTCCCAAATGGGGGTGCAGGAACAGCAACCCAAACTGCTGTTCTGGCTGCACCCTCTGCTCCCAGCCTCTTCCCCCACCCCTAGTGTGGGCAGACCCACCATGAGAGACCCCGGGGACCCCAAAGCAGCAGAATATCCCCTCTCTCTTCCCTATCCTGCTAGAGGCAATTCCTCTCTCTGCTCTCCACCCGCTACTCTCTGCCTCCCCGAAGTCCCTGACTTCCCCACCTGCCCATGCTGTTTTCTTTGTTGTTAAGGGCAGGGAAGCTCCAGAACCAGCCAGGCTGGACAGGGGCTGGGTTCAATTGGGGAGGGGACAGCAGCAACAGCACAGCAGGAGAGTACTTCCCCCCCCACCACCACTTTGCCTTGTCTCCTGGGAGCAGGCATGGGGAAGAATCATCCCCCCACCCTCCTAATCCCTGCTGCCACTGTCCATGTCTTTATCTGAGTCCAGCCCCTGCATAGTGAGAGGGAATGGCTCTGGTGCTTTCCTTGCCCCTGAGAGTGCACGGGGTGAATGTGCATCGCCTGAGATTATTGGTGCACCCCCTGACAGACCACGCTCCCTGCTTAGGTGATGGGCAGGAGGGGCAGGCAGGAGCACTGGTTCTCCCCTGTGAATGCCGTGGCCACTTCAAGGAGTGCTGGATGAAGCACCGTGGCCACTTCCGGGAGTGCTGTGGCTGCTTCCTGATCCAGCACAGTTGGCCATGGGGGGACCACCCCGGCCAGTGAAGTTGGCTGCAGGGGGAACCCCCCAGTCACTGACTGGTTGCTGTGGGGGCATGTGCCCCGCCTGACTAAAGAGGCACTAGTCACCCATGGACGTAGGCATGGGAGGGGAAGGGACAGGCCTCTGAGCAGGAAGATGGAGAGAGGGCGGATTTTCATTTGCTTTAAAAATTTTCAAAAGTTCCTAGAGGTTCCCATGGTGCAGTCCAATTTAAAAGTGGAGGTGCAGATGTGCTGCTGCACCCCCTCTGGATCTGCTTCTTGGGTTTTCATAACACACAAGACAGGCCTAGCTGGGCAACTCCATGCCAAGGTCTGCTGGCATGGCTGCAACATGGTCTGCTGCCAGGCTGATTGCACCAGTACAATCAGCTGCTGCTGCATCAGGGACTGGTTTTCTACCTCCTGACAAGTTGGAGCTGCTGCCTCAGTTGCTTGTGCTCAGTTATACTTACTGGGTTAATGTGTTCTAGCTCAACCAAAAGGATAACACAAAAATGTCTTCAGTATGTCTGACAAAAATGTCTGACAGTATTTGTTGAAATTTTCATCAAGTTTCATCCTTTGTTTGAGTAGGGGGATAGATAGGGGATCATTTCTGAGGCTTTCCTCTGGCATCCTTTGCTGAAGTACCTGTCTTCAGATGTAATGAAGATTCAACCCCTCTTAGAGCTTGGTGTCCAAATTTGGGTCATATCCCCCTAACAGGCTGGCCACCTGTTAGAAATGCTTAGCATTTTAAGATGTGTAGATTCTAAATTGCAAAATTGCTTATTTCTGCTTAGATCCTAAAAGTATATCTATCTATACATATTGATCTTTATTTTCTATCAATATTCATAATTAGAGAATTCTAATAAAGTTTACTATTGTATTTACTCCACTGCAGACTGTTTTGCATGAGAAAGGGGGCTGTCAACAGAAATTCTCATACCCCTAAATCTACTCCAGGTGTAACAAATAGATGTCTAAAGAACAACTAAAAAGATTAGCTACAAACACCAAAAGTTGGTGCATTATAATCTATGGTGTACATTTATATGGAACTTTAAACAACAAGATACAATCTATGCTACACAAAGGATGACAAGGTAGCTTTTATGGCAAAGAAATGACATGCTAGATAGAGAATGCTGGAGGAAGAAATTGGAGGAGGTGAAATTGAGTTTGTGACTTGGGAGGGTATGCTTCAAATCAAACAAAAAGGAGGCAGCCTCTCAGGGGCCAAGTTAAATTGAGCAAAAGAGACCAGATCTGCCCTGAGCTGAAGAGAACAAACTGAATTGTTAAGGGACAGTCCCTGCCTACTGCTATTGGAGGGAAAAGCAGTATTTAACAATGAATTTATTCATTTAAACATTTTGCTTTCCATAATTAAAAAGCAGCTCTTTCCCCTTCAAACTGCTAAACAACTAAGCAAAAAGAACCAGGGTGTGCAACCAAAACTAAGGAGCACATGATGACAAATTTGGTTTCCATGAAAAAAGCTGAATGGCTGAATCCTATAATGCTCTTCATTACAATATGTAGGGTATTATGGATCATTCTGGAGCCCCCCTCTGCTCATTTTCACTGATGTGAGTCCTACCAGAATTCAAAAAGCATTTAATCTATACTGGGGGATTATCTTAAACTAGCCCCTGTGATTATGGACATGTGAATGTTCATCTGTCTATATTTCTTCATTCAACGATCTGTGAGGGTTGCAACAAAGTTAACAAATGTGAAAAAGAGACATTTCATTGCAGCAGATGGCAGTGGAGTAGAGGGGAACTATTTCTAGATATTCCAGAAATGTCAGAGAGCCTCAGTATTAACTTGGCATGGTTTACAATTGATGCAAGGATAAGGCCTGGCATGTGAGCACCACTGACTACTTGCAGCAAGTAAGACTAATGTTTCATGAAGCCTGTGATTTATATTAGCCTGATAAACTTGAATTTGGCAATAATATTTTTCAGACTTGATTGAAAATTTACTTCAAGCATTTAATTAAGCCCTAGTAAAGTCAAATAGCACCCTTCACTTGACAATCCCTCCCCCCGCCCCCCCGATTCTAACTCCTTAATTATGGAAAAATCTGTAGGATAGCTCTAAACTACCATAGAGGAGCCAGAATTCAGATGCAAATACATACCAGAGAATTCCCTTGCCCTGGGACCCTGCTGCTGTCACATTCCTACTCCTACTGTGTCTGACATTTAGCAAAGACTAGATGCAGTGATAAGGAAGATTCACTGTCAGCAGGACAACTCAGTTTCTCAGCAGTAGCTCTAAGCTTAATTGGATCTAGGCTGGCCTGGATCCAAAGGAAATGAATTGGCTCCTTCACATTTTCCACTACCTAATGCCAAACTGGGGTCCCAGAGCAAGATTCCCACTTTCAGATCTTTTTTGATTGAGACTGTCCACCCTGTAATTTCTTTTATCTGTAAACTAAATCTATCCTGTCATCTTCTCGATAGATTTATCAACAGCCACAAAGTATCCTTTTTCTTGTAAGCCAGCAATAGGGGATGCAAGGCAATTGACTAAGATGTACTACAGGATCTATGACTAGGGACAGAAGTTACACTTAAACCAATTTAAGTGATCAGAAACTGGTTTAAACCTGTAACAGAACATAAGTTAAGTGGACATAAACCAGTTTCAAAATGGCCGAAACCGGTTTAAGATAAACCTAGCTGAATGTAGTATCAAACTTAACTGATTTGGGACAAACCAGTTTATGGAACTTCTGTCCCAGACCCCTTCCTGGTTTAAGTTAAATCAGAGTCCCCCAGCATCCCAGCTTGCTTTTCAGCCTTGTTCTGGGCTGGGCTGGGCGGTCTTCTCCAGAGAGCAAGGCTCGCCTCACCCCTCTCCTCCCTAGTTGGAGCTCTGGCTGGCTGAGAAGGTGGGGACTGCAGGCACAACAAAGTCTGCCTGGCTACCCTCTGCCCCGCACTCCCTGTTGCCATTCAACCAGGGATCCCCCCCTCCCCCCTCTCTCCCACAACATGGATTCCAGTGGCACGGACCATAGCCAGCATCTGGTCACGGTCATGCCACCCCATGCTAGCTAATGCTGAGAGGTGTTTGTGTGTCTCCAATTTCACTGGAAGAAGCAAACAGAACAGTGTCCACTTAGAGCTTTTGGAGCTAATCAACACATCAGCTGGTAATGCCTCTCCATTCTTTCCTTGGAAAAACCTGTTTAAGAAAAGCCTGGGCTAATGAAAGAAGCTTTTGTTTTCTTGATGGGCTGATCAGATTTGTGTTATCAGCTTCCTGCTGGCTTTCTTGCCTGTCAGTTTGCTGCAGACTTTATGAAGAAGCAGGGAGGGAGATTGAAAAGCTCAGAATTTTCAATAGATGCATACACTGCACACAAGCGGTCCTCCATCCCCCCCCCCCCCCACACACACACACCCCTTGCCTCAGAGTGCTAGCTGGGGGGTGGGGGTCTGGCAACATGCCCCACCCTTTGAGCAGCAGCCAGGGCTGCTTCTGCTTCCCCTTCCCCCTCCAGGTACACCCTATCTGGGGACTGTGCAGACCAGGGTGGGGGTTTAAACCTCGCCCTAATCATACCATCCTGTTTGGGCCTAGCCATGCCCCCCCTCCCCTGCCCCAGCTCAACACTATGGAAGGGAAGGGAGGGCTGCTCTAGTGACCCTAGCTTCTAGCTTGAGCCACTGCAGGCATGTACCTGCATATCCTGATTCAAAAGTCAATGTCTATCCACCTCCAAATTGATTTAATCTCTGCAGATTAGACTAACCTACAAAGATTGAATCAATTCAGGTTTAGGCTTTTTGAATGTCTGTCCCTAGCCTACTTGTGTAACCCTTCTGCTTGGCACAGGTCGGGTGTACATTCCATGGTACCCAATGAGTTACACTAGTGGCCTGAACTCCCACCCAGAAATCTAGGAACACTAATTTGAACCAGGCATCCCACATAGACAAATCCCCATTTTTGTAAGTGGTATAAACCAACAAATAAAAATGTATTACCAAGACAGAAACAAACAAAAAACCCCAATAACAGAATAAAATCTTAAACACAATATAAACATTATCTCTACAACTACAATATGTAGGTTTAGAGAGACTTCACTCCAGTCTCTGTCCTTTAGAGAAACTTCACTCCAGCCCAGGCCAGTATAGAACATCAGACTCCCCAAAGGGTTAGTTCTATGGTGTAAGGCTTTATACATAGATTGATCTTTTGGTGACTCTGCGGCCTGCATGTAGTGAAAAGTAGAGGGCCAGGTGCAGAAACTAGAGTGCTGTGCACAAAAGACTGTTACCACCTGAGGGAGGTGCTGTTAGCACCTGAGTGCCACGTGCAGTCTAGGTGTAAAAGGTCCCTTTGCCTCAGTGTGGGTGTGTATGTTTGAGGGGGAAAGTTTGCGTGCGCCTGAGAAAGAGCTTGTGTGTATGACTCTGAGGTAGTGAAAGAGAGTGTGCCTGAAGGGTAGTTTATTGTGAGCCTGAGAGGTAGTTCATTGTGTTCCTAAAATTTCCTGACACTGTTAGGAACTCAGTCGACCCCACTACATCCTAAAAATTGCAACATCGATATTGAGCCAGGAGATCGCTAGAGCTTAGTCCTAGATGCTCTTATCTTGTCCCCAGTTGCATTAGCTCATAGCCTCCTGGGGTAAATATAACCCTTTCTTCCCTTTTATTGTTATATGACTGAGTTTTGTTTGTATTCCTGTATATAATTGTGTAAATAATAGAAATAAAAGTACTGTTGTAGTATAGTCAGTTGTTTAAAATCGTGTAATAGATTTTGTAGTATTCCAGTTGTTGTTGTGTTTATTAAACCATCATCATTTGTTCCAGTTTTAAATTTGTGTTCAAGAAGTTTGTTATCTAATTGCATCTGGTTTCCTTACAGAGAGGTCTGAATATCTAGTTGATAGATGCTAGAGCTTGGACCATGCTCATTAACCCTCGCTCACTCAACTGCTAATTGGCTGGTGACTTTATTTACCTAAATTCTAATTCCAGCCAACAAGGGTCCATGCCAGAGCTGTCTTTTGATTGGGGTTTAGCACACATCGGGAAGCTGCTTGTGGTTGACAGTTTCATTGTGGTGCAAGGGGCCATCGTACACCCCCCCCCCCCAAAAAAAAAAAAAAAACAAACTTCTGGGCTGGATTGTGTGGCCTGCTGAAACAGAAACTTCAAGACAAACTCAAAAGGGAGCCAGGTTGATTACTGGCTACATCTGGCCAGGTAGTCTGGGTTACACAGCTCCACTGGGAGCAGAAGGTTATAAACCTCAACCCCAGCCCAAAGGTGACAGAGCCCCACCCCTTGCTAATCTAGCAGAATGAGAAACTCCTAGGTTTCAACCCTATTTAAACTGCCAAGCCTAATTCCTGGCCAGCCAACCCAAGGAATCAATACCTTTCTTCCCAGTATTAATCCCTTAAAACCTCAGAAAAGGAGGAGAGAAGAGCTCCCAGACACTGGACAATTCTTTTTCTCTCTCTCTCTCCTCTACCTGAGTTACCCCTTCCTCTAGCTGCAGATTCCTTCTCCACAAAGCAGCAGAAGGCCAGAGCTAATGGGGCTTAGTGCCCCAAACACGGGGCAAGTGTAGCAGTGGGGGGGACCTCAGGGCAGCCCAGGCGTACGCTCCAGGCAGCAGCAGCAGCGGGGGAGGGATGCACACAGTCACAGACATGCAGCTGGAGCCTGCAGGAGCCTGGTGGCATGTGGAGCACTGCCCACCACAGCAGGTAAGTCTGTCATGGGGAAGTGACATGGGGGAGCAGATCAAGGCCCCTGTGGTAAGGGAGGGAGTGAGACAGGGGCAGGGGCAGGGGCAGGGGCTGGAGTGAATGTGGTCCTAGGGCTCGGGTGGGTTGTGGGATACTTGGAGCCTGGGAGGCTCATCCAGGGGTGCTCCTGCCACTGTGTGCACCCCAGGGTAGGCCCGGGGAGCATGTGCCCCCCAGATTTGTGCATGGGGCAGAGGTGACTGCCGCTTCAGGCTGGTGTCTGTGCCCCATGCACAGCAGGCACATGGCATTATGCTGCTCTGGGACACTGCCAGCAGGGCACAGAATCCAGCCTGCAGAAGCAGCCGCCTCCGCCCCACACACAGATCTGGGGGGCATGTGCCCCCTGCCACCACCAGGATGCACACAGTAGTGGGAGCCCCCCTGCACCCCTGGACAAGCTACCCAGTCTCTGAATGTCCCATGACGTGACCTGGCTCCAGGGCCCTATTCACCTCATCCCCTGCCCCTGCCTCTGCCCAACACCTCACTCACTGTAGGACCCTGGATCTGTCCCCCCCTGCCACCACTTCTCCAGGACAGACTTACCTGCTGCCCCCTACAAATAATATTTTCTCTCCCTGCCCATGCCTTCTTCCCTTTGGAGGGAACTTCACTCTTCAGCAGCTCATAGCAGCTTCTCCCACATCCAAACCAGTCTAGCTGACTTTATCTCCCTTAGCATGACATCACCTTAGCCTTGTCGGGTCAGGGAGCTCCGTGCTTCAGTCTCATTCTTAACTGATCTGCCTGGAGAAGCTTCTGCTCCCTCTGACCAATCAGGCTAGATGATTTTACATATCTTACTCAGATATAAGGCCACCGCTTTCCATGTGCAGAGTACATGTCCAGAACAACAGGCGCCCTCTTGCCCACATTCCAGACCTCATGTTTTCTCCTTAAAGCAACAGGCCAGAGAGAAAAAAAAAAGGTTGTGGGGGAGGGTAAGCACAGAAAAAAGCCACACACAATACACAGAAACCAAAGGCATACACTCGGCCATATACAGCACAAGTGTGTGTTGGTGTTACACCTGTAAATAAGGCCTCTGGCACATATGACACTTAAGACATGATTAACCAATTAATCTCATTCCAAAGTGTAACCTGACCACATGTTCAGGCATTGTAATGATGCAACAAGGAGCAAAACCAGCCACAAATTTATTACAAAGAAAAGTATAATAATTTTGTGACTTGTTTCAACTGCATCTTAAAATAAATGCATGGCTAGGTAGACTGCATTGGAGCTCTAATAGGCCCCAGTTTGATTTCTGCTGGCCACTGAATAGTGGCCAGCTTTGGGGCTTGAACTGCACAGTGAATCCCCAGAGCCAGTCAGCAATCAGCTGATTGTCAGGTACCTTTGTCAGTGCAGAGGTAGCCCAGGATCATGATCCCAGGCTCCTTGTGTAGTGACAACTATGGCACGATTGGGGTTTGATCCCTGATCCCAAAATCATGTGTCCTGTCATGCATGTGTGGACAGGACACATGCATGACAGGAGGTGCAATTGTTGGGATCATTGATCAGATCCCATCAATCCTTTAATTGATAGTGTGTCAGCAGCCCAAGCCACAAATGTATACAACAACACTGCTGAGTTCAATCTAAGGAACAAGGCAGGCAATGGAAAACATACTTAGCTGCAAAATCAGGTTATTCAAGCTCCTAAAGCATGCTTAGGCTGTTAGAGAGGTACCGGGGTGGAGGCTGCAGCAGCTGCTGCCAAGGAAGAGAAAAAAGCAGAAGGTTCAACAGTTCCAGACAAGCCTGTGTGGGAGAAAAAAATGATCCATAAACAATAGTGTTTATTTTAAATGGAAGCTAATGGCTGTCTCAAATGGATGGACTCCAAAATCTTTGCTCCTTGCAATGAACAAATGTACTTGGCAATCAACCAAATATAGCTATGCTAAGTGTTCAGACCCATAACGCCACTCATTGTCTCATAGGGATGTGTTGTACTCATTCCAGGCTTGCTTTCTAGGTATTCACACATGTATTTATGTTATATCTTTTTAATAGATGTGAGCATTGTAGTAGTTGGCCATTAGGTATCCCGGGGGAGCTAGCTGTTGTGACTGCAATCACTTATCTACATGGGTGGGAAAGATGTGCCTCCCAAACCCACGAGAACACATACTGGCCTTTATTCTTTTCACCAATCCGTATTTCCGTCCTTCTTTTCATTCTTTTCATTCTGCTTTTTTAACTCATGCAACAGGGCCTGTCACTGAATAACTATTACTTGCAAAGCTGAGAGTCACTCCTGTTGTTTCTCAGTAGCCACCACCTGATTCATGCTGAGTCAGTTTCTTAAACAGCATGATATGTTCTTTCCTTTGGTCTCTGCTGCTTTTTCTGAGTTCAGGAGGGACACTTTCAAAGCATCCCTTGCAAAGGTTCAGCTTCAGCGCCTGCTTGAGTTTTATCTCTCTCTGTTCTTCTCAGTCAAAGCACTAGCTTGTTTTTAGAAAGTTATCTTGACTTCTCATCGCAAAAATCTGTTCCTTCCATGCCAGCTTCACCCCATTATTTGCAGTACAAGTATTTCAGTAATTCTCTCATTTTCTAGATCCAATTTCAGTTTCAAGCTGATAATTATTTGTGTTTTGCTAGGAGCTTCACTAATGGACCTGCACACCTTCGTGCCAGAGGGTGCATAAACATAGATCACTTCCTGCCTGTTCCTTAGGGCTGGCAATTTCTTAAAGCCAGGTTCATTATTCATTTGCATAGATATAAATCCACTGGAATTGACAGACATTCTCGATTTACAACTCTGCAAATAGCAACATGTTTGGGCCCTTAATGGCAAAGTCAGCATGTGATAGGAATAAGCAGGTGCACTTCTCTTCCCTCCCCACCCCCGCGCCTTCATGGTGAAAGCAGAGAATGAATGGGTTCAGGCATCTTTCAGGTATACTTGTTGTAGTAATTTATAGTTGGTATAGGCCAGCATAAATTTTCAGCACCTTTAAAGTAAGAATGAAGCAGTGGATAAGCTGGAACTCAAAGGGTTATTTCTAAGTCACAGTTTTTCCTTGGTAGTGCTATTAACACACAACCTTATGATCAGGCCTGCCACAACTTAGCGCTTAGGACACATCCACATTGTGGTAAAAATGTCTCATAATCTCTTATGCAAGCTGCACAAGGCCTTACGGCCTTGTGTCGGGGCTGTTTTTTCTTTCTCTCCTCCTGCAGTAGATAAGCAGTGTCATAATAAGAAACAGTCCAAGCAACGCTCACTTTGTGATAAGGTTCAAAGCTTCTTGTTAGAACACCTGAATTTTGTAATCATCATACTCGCTCATTATCCTAGAGTTACACCAAAATACAAGGTTACTAAGGGGCACATAGGTCGGGACTGCGCATGCGGCAGGTCTTTTTGCCGCAGTTCTGTTTTAGGACTACGCATGTACTAAACTTTGCAGAAAAATATAACCAATCACGTTAGAATCTTTTGTTCAGGTTAGCTATAAAAATGAAACCTTGGGCACGGCTCGGGGTCGACTTTGCTTTGAGCATTGAGCTCCACTGTCGATCTGTTTGCGCAAACAATAAAATGGAGTTGGACCCAGCCTGAGTGTATGACTCTCTCCTTGAGGTAAATTGGATTAGCCTCCAGGGGCACAAAACTAGCAACTTGTGCAACAATTTGGTGAGCCAGCCAGGAGCAGCCCTTGGACCACCCCGGGGTCGGACGACAAGACCGGCAAAGGTGTCCATGGAGTGGCCACCGGACCGCTTTTGGAGTCTGCCACGGCACTGGGACTGAGAGTCAGGACACCAGGGAGGTTAAAGGCTCTCCCTTGAATGAGTCAACCAGGCTGAGTGGGTCCGAAGAGACGGTGCCAGGGTGTTTACAGAGTAAGTATTTGCTTTCCTTGTGTCACTTGAGTAGTCTTTCGAGGATTTTGGAATTAGCGTTCAACATATAGGTCTGAACATTAGCCCC
>NW_005841837.1:5017152-5038571 GCF_000455745.1 Alligator sinensis
TACAAGGTTACTAAGGGGCACATAGGTCGGGACTGCGCATGCGGCAGGGCTTTTTGCCACAGTTCCGTTTTAGGACTACGCATGTACTAAACTTTGCAGAAAAATATAACCAATCACGTTAGAATCTTTTGTTCAGGTTAGCTATAAAAATGAAACCTTGGGCACGGCTCAGGGTCGACTTTGCTTTGAGCATTGAGCTCCACTGTCGATCTGTTTGCGCAAATAATAAAATGGAGTTGGACCCAGCCTGAGTGTATGACTCTCTCCTTGAGGTAAATTGGATTAGCCTCCAGGGGCACGAAACTAGCAACTTGTGCAACAACATCACCTTCAAGCCACTCTTGAAAGTGCTTTGAAATGCATCCTGGCTACTTGCCATCCCTCTTTGCTTGTCAGCTCACCAAAATGAGGCAAGGTAGCTGCTTTAGACTTTGGCTAGGCACATGCCACACAAGCACAAGCACCTAAAAGTGAGGCTGGTCACCATTCCTAGGCACTGAATTCCCTTTTTTCTGGGAGCTGGTGAGCACAGAGCAGGAGTGAGTAACCAGGATGTAGTTCATATAGCAGTGCTCTTGGATAGGGAATGGAGGAAGTGAAGATAAGGCCACAGTGTCATAGGAGAGAGAAACACTTTCCCACATGAATGTGCTCAGTAGTAATTACCATTAAAACAAAGTATTTTGTTATTTAGGTTCCTCAGATTTCAGTATTTGCTTTTCAGACTTGAGTTCTTTCTTTTTTCTTTTTGAAGAAAACATCTGCTGTCCCTAGGGTGACTCTTGACTTAGGGTGTCCTCTCCTTTCTCCAAAAAGATACTCCTTTTGTCTCTATTCATGCTGTCCAGGGGAAAATCAGGCAGGTACCTAGAAACAAGCTTTACACCTCCAGATAAACATAAGCTCATAATGCAAATGTAGTATTAAAAGGTACCTTTATTTTGAAGCTATGCCTACATACTGTATTGTTCTGATTGTAAGTCCTTTCTTTTTTAACACCAAAAGAACTATAAATACCTCTTCAATTTATTCATAGAGTTGACCAATAGCCACGGCTTGGTCTTGGCTTCCTATGCTTTTCTGCCTGCAATAAAAATACCAGGTTGATTTTTTTTTTTTCAGTACAGTTTTTATTTTAGTTTGTTTAGTGAATTTATCCCTTCTGGTCCTGCCCTTGTATGTTTGATTCTCTTGTGGGCTTCTGTAGGGGTGATAACAGGTAAAGGTTTTTATCTGGTGTTGTCAACTTATATTTAGCAGGAAGAAAGCCATTTTCTTGAAAGCGTGGGAGTCAACTTATAATTGGGATAAACTAATACATAGCTTTCCTAAAGAGTAAGGATAACCTGGCAGACAGGGAGGCTTACTCAGGGCCCTGCCATACATTCAAATTAAAGCTGGATAGAAACTAGATGTAAAGTTGTTACACAGTTTCAGGCACTAACTTTGTACTTGGCAGGCTCTTTTTATAGCTGGATAGACATTTTTATGTCATGATAATTGCTTGCACATGTGGCTAGCCTAAATTTACTGCACACTTAACCAGTTAACTGCATAGTGTACTTAATGTATAGCTGAGGGTAAACATTTACAAATGAATTGTCTCTAACATTTCTGCCACGTCTTTGACTACTTCCCTTGTAGCAGGGGATCCCTACCCCTATTACTAGGAAGGGAAAGCAAAGCCAGGGAAGCTTGCAGAAAGCCTGACTGCAAGGAGAAGCAGGTGTGGGTAGTAGTTTGGTTAAACTGAGCTACAGGACCCAGCCTGCAGACCTACCATGATAGAATGCAGGGCTGCTGATTAGGAAGGCAGCAGCACTGGGCCTTGTTGGCAGAGTTGGGTCAGGTGACTGGAAGAGACAGGGCATCAGTGCATATAATCTCAGTCACTAGACTTAAGCAAGCAGCTGAGTCTTGGTTACTACAGTGGAAGGAGCTCTAGACAAAACTGGCTTCTGAAAGGGGATCACAGGCTGGGAAGGTACTCAGGAAGCTGAGATGAGACTAGGTACTTGGAGAGAGGGTCTGGCAACAATAGAAAGATCCAAGATGGAGTTTGAGATTTGAGTTTTGATCTCTCTTAGTTTGCTGTTGTTTGTGCTTACTTTTACTTGGGGGACTGGACTGTGGCTGCAGTAGAGTTTTTGGAGTCCACATGGCAGGGTGCAAGGGGGTGCTCTGCAGATTGAGACCTGTTCTGGGAA
Source organism: Alligator sinensis (assembly GCF_000455745.1). NCBI lineage: Eukaryota > Metazoa > Chordata > Crocodylia > Alligatoridae > Alligator > Alligator sinensis. The sequence continues at coordinate 5,019,360 of NW_005841837.1, forward strand.
GGAATGTGGAGGACTGAGGTCCAGAAGCTAAGGTTTAGAGTAATGAACCTGGGCTGAGGGGCATAGCCAGTGAAAAAAGGGCCGGAGTTGAGAAGGCTGAAACCAAAACAAGAGTCTTCTGGCCTGAGGGCCACAGTGCTGGTTTGGGGCTAAGGGGACCCTTCTAAGTGGTGACTGAGTAGTATCTAAGAGGCATAGGTGGGGGTGTCTGGAGGCTTATTTAAGATTAAGGGGGCATATTCAGAGTCTGTGGGATCACAGCTGTGATAATAAGGGAGAGAAGCTCCAGGGCCTGTCTTGAAGGGGAAGTACCCCTAGAGAAGGTATAGAGGCAGAACTGTGTTTTGGGGTGGAGAAGCCCTGGGGACTTGCAAAGAAGGATGGTGCCAAGGAAGAGGATGTTTCTCCAGCGTATTAGCCCCAAAGACAGTAGGTGAGAGCAGGAGGTGAGGGAGGCTAGAGAACATAAAAGGCAAGTCCAGAAGGGGTGTCAGGTGCTTGTGGCAGAACCTCTTGAGTCTGATGTACCTTTTCTAACATAATTCATAGGGGAGCTGCAAAGTGGTCAGTCTGTGGCATTTTCCAGAGAGCCAGGACATGCTAATCTTATATTTCTGCTGTCATACACATTTGGGGTTTTTTTGGGGGGTTTTTTTTTTGGTTTTTTTTTTCCTTTTTGGTTGGAAGCAAATAAGGGCAGTATCATATCAAAAACTAAATGGCTGTTCAGTGTTGGAAGCAGGTTATTTGGGGTATGGAATTGGCCATTTACCTGTGATTAGGTCTTGTGGCTAACAGTCCAATAAGATAGATGGGACAGTTCAAAGGGCTACAAATCTTAAATGTTCGCTTTAAATTCCAAAGCACAGATCTAAAGTAGCTGGAGTATGTTATTGCAGGAAATTCTGTTTCTTAACTTTTTGTAGGTCATTTTTTCTAATTATTTTCATGGCAAAAGCAGGAAACTGTACATAAAGGCTCTCTTTACTAAACCAAAAGCACTAACATCATATAGAAGAACTCCAGTGAAGGTATTCATTTTATTCAACTCTGTTCCAACCCATTTTTTTAACCCCATTATAAATTCTGCTTCAAGTGGAATTTGAGTCATCTGACTGGAACTACTTGAACCTGAGTTTCTAAGCCAAATAAGACCTGCTCAATTGAGTTAATCTGCATAACTTAACAAAGGAACTTGCACAACACGGACCTCTTCATAAATCCAGGTTCTGTGTTTATTGAGCATTGGCCCCTCCCAATTCAAACATTAAGAAGGCAGTAAGTAGCCTTTGCAGCAGTAGATGCTAACCATGCTTTCAGTGTCATCTGCAAAGACGGGCAGGAGACCACCTAGATTTTATGTGGACTTCATACGTAAATGCTTTCCTCAGCAATACAGGCATTTTGGTGGAGGTGGGTGATCATTCTGTTCCTTCCCTAAAGTGCAATACTGGCATGTAACAGGATGCACTCCAGTGGCTGCCTCATCCTGCCTAGTTCCCATTCCAGGGACTCAGGGTATCAACTTGCTTCCTTACCTGCCATACTTTGATGTTAAAGATTATGAGGGGAGGCTGTCCTTAGAGGCTGGCAAGTTCTGGGTGCTTTCTCTCTACTAGGTTCTCCTGTTGGTCTCAACTTGGCCCACCTAATTGGGGTCTGACTCTTCACCTTGGAGCTCTGAGGTCTGGTTGCCATCTTTTCCTACAGTCATGATCATACCTTGTAAATGTTATTTTGCCAGTGTTCTTTGCCTCTGTAGGGGCCTCAGCCTTCTTGGCTTTGACCTACTTTTATTGTGGCTGTAGGCCTCCAGTCCTAGCCCACTTATTTTGGCCTGGCTTTCTTGGCCTCAGCCCCATCTATGTCTCTGGGCCCTGCTGGCAACCCTGACCCAGGATGAGGCTGCTCTTGGCTCTGCCCAGTCATACTGGTGTGCCCAGCCCAGGATAAAGGCTGTTCTCTGTTTATCCCAGGGATGGGCAAATTCTGGCCCCTGGGCTAGATCCACTTGGAAGTGGACTAAATTTCTCTGCAGCCCCTGCCTGCATGACTGGGTCTGGTCTCCATGGAGCCCCCAGCTGCAGCTGTGCAGGAAAGCTCAAGGCTGGATTTGTCATGGAGACCAGCCACAGCTGTGCTGGCAGCAGAGCAGGGCAGCTTGCTCTGGAGCCAGGGCAGAGCCACGATCTGTAGCCTGCATGCTCTGAGCCAGGGCATGCAAGCAGAAGATCACAGCCCTGCCCCCACTCCAGACCAGGCTGTCACTGATGGAAGGAGCCAGGGTAGAGCTGTGATCCCCTGCTTGCACACCCCTGCCCGGAGCATACAGGCTACAGATTGTGGCTCTGCCCTGGCTCCGGAGCAAGCTGCCCCCATCACAAGTTCCCAGTGGCTCTGGAGCAGCCCCCTGTGCTGCTCTGCTGTGTGTGCTGCAGCATGGCTGTGGCTGGCCTCCATGGCAACTCCAAACTTGAGCTTTCCTGTGCAGCTGGGGCTGGAGTCTCCATGAAGAACAGCCCCAGCCATATAGGCAGGAGCTGCAGGGAAATGGAGTCCACTGCCAACTGGATCAACTATTTTGCCCGCCCCTGGTTTAGTCCCTGGCCCTTTAGCTGGGCTCAGCCCTGAGTCCCTGACTCTGCAGGCAGTGTTGCCTCCTGTTCCTAAATGGGTGCTCTCTTAGGCACCCCTATGACTTCCTATCTATCCCTTCCAGCTAGTACCACTCCATTTTTGGTTCTTTGCCAGCTATAGATAAACCTCTTTTGGGTCTCCCTGGGACCCTAGTCACCTATCCTTTGGCTGCTAGATCATTGGGCACTTGGGTGCCCCTCTGTTAGGTCTCTGGTCAGCACCAATGGTGCTTGCAGTGGGAGCCAGGGTGACCTGAGCCCTCTGGCTCAGGAACCAGGCTTTTAGTAGGCTGGGGCCCCAGCCCTTTGGATCACATGGCCTGCTCCCAGGTATTGCAGCTTAGCTACTGGGATGTAGCTGCTGCTCTTTCCCCTGCTGTCCTTTAAACCCTTGGGTTCCTCTGGTTTCATGCTGTGCTGCATCTGACCTTTGCTTAGCTGCCTACATAACCACAGCCCTTTGGTGCTGGTTCCCTGCCCCCACAATGAACAGTGATTATGGGTCCCACCTACATGGCACAATCCTAGTCCTACTAGTCAAGTGACATGCGAGAAATAATTCTAACTCCTAGTGATGGAGTTGAAGGGGCATAAGGAGACAACATCCGTCTTATCTAAAAATGAGTGTGGGGGGGGACCCCACATGGTACTTCCTCTTAAAGAGGTATGATTTTTGTAGGTTATGTTTATTGGGCCAAATAAATAGTTGGAAGAGATGCAGAGAAGCTTTCAGGTGCCACATTACTCCTCCTCAGGTGAGATGCTTGCAACCTTGTCTGTATTCTGCCACCAATACAGCTGTTTCAGTAAAACATATTGCCCACAAAAATCCTTGCTTCTTGTATTTTTCCTGGACCAGCACAGTTATCTCTCTTTTCAGGCTAACTGACCCACATGTAATTGCTGCTGGCCCAAACTAGAGGGGTAGAGGGGTGCACCAAGTGGCTACCCCTGTGGAAAAAGGAAAACTTCAAAAGGAGAGGCAGAGACATTTAGAGCTGTGATGAGTGGGAGGCTTTGTGGGCAATGGCACAGGGAGGCCTTCCCCTACGTATATGACATGTTAGTGCAGCACATGAGAGCAAAAATGCTGGAGAGCCTGAAGCAAAGTGGAACAGACAAGTAGATAGACTAGCCAAAGACAGCACAGAAGCCCTTGTTGCTGAAGCAGAGGCTCAGGCACCCCCAGAGGGATTACCAGGGAAGGTCTCTTGATCAGGATTTGATCCTCACTCATACCGGGAGTCTGGGGTCTGGGCGTAGAACAGCAGTGACCGTTCTGTTCCCTCCTTCCTCTTGGTCACCTGATGCACGCGCTTTTTATACCTAGTCTTATGCTAACCTGCTGGCCTCAGGGCTATTCACAATCTTGTTTTATAGCTGTTACCCTGTGGGATTAAAAGGTATTAAAATTATTATAAAAGGTTGCTACCCAGACTTGGGTTTCTCCAATAAGCAAATTGTAACGCAGCATCTTCAGGTTGAAATTAACATCACTCCACCTAAATCCAACTCTTTTAGAACTGTCTGACTATGCTTTTTTGAGATGTCCTTTCCTGGAATGTACTGGGTAGGCCAGGTGGTTGAATCTAGTTTTTATCATCATCAAGGTTAAATTCTGAGGAAGAAAGAACTATTAGGTCAGCTAATTTCAAAGCTATAGCTTTGTCTTTGAGGCCTAGTCAGTTCCACAAACAGTTACAAGTTACATTTGCGGGTTACAAATATACACGCTTTATATTAGACAAAAGTTCCAAATGCCTCTAAGAAGCATGTATTTATTACTTATTAATTTCTTTAGTTCTGGCCGTCACATGTTATGTGTTTAATTGGACCAGAATCTGGACAAAGAACATGAACCGAAGCCTAGTGAGATCAGCGGAAAGACTCCTGTTGACTTCAGTCAGTTCTGAATGGTGGTGAGAACACAGATCAGGAGACCTTGGTATATGGCTTGGTGTAGCTTCTACTGTCACTCCTTTCATCCACATGCAACCTATATGATCCTTTTCTACAAATGGGGCAGCTGCTTTGATTTGGGGGGGGGGGGGTTTTTGTTTAATTTTTTTGTTTTGGTTTGTTTTTTTAAGCAGGCTAAATGACTGCCAAGAGCTAAATGACTAGATCCAAATAAATGACCTTCAAGAGCCAGAGTGTGAGGAGGATGACTGCATTGCTGAGGCATTGCATTTCTGTGTCCATTCTCTCTTTGCTGAGTGGGTCTGGGGAAGGAAAGCAATGTAAGAACTGACCCTTCTTTGATTATTTGCTACTGAAGATTCATTCTTGTAGAGGGTTCTTGCTGCCACTACACTGGTTGCCTGGCCACATCCCTACACTATTGTCGTAGCCTATTTGAGTTTTGGAAAAAACGTATTCTATTCTCTCTCCCCACCCCGCTGCCCCTGCAATCTTTAAAGCAGGTCCTAGAGTCGTCTTCATGAAATAGTATAATGAAGATGATGGGAACCTGTAAGAACAAAAATAGTCCCTATAACAATCATATGAAGTTAAATGAATTCAAAGGATCTATTTATACTGAAGTAATGTTTACTACACCAAAAGCAAGCAAATAGATAGTATCTCTAGTATTCCATGCTGATAGACCAGAACTTTGATTATTGGCTTCTAGGCGGGATATAGTCTTATTATTACTTCATAAGAGAGGGTTAACACCTTTTATTTTTTTTAAAGTAACAACTTGAAGCACAAGTAAGCTGAACAATATTAATCATTCCTAATAAAGGTACAATTACAGCAGGCTATGAAATCTGTGCTGTCAAGATATTTTGCAGTGTTGTATAATCTGACTTGCCCTGAGCAAGTAATGAAGCAAGTGGCATCAACATCAACTTCTGCAGAATATAAGTTTAATATATATACTTCATCTTCAAGCTTTGTAGATGCCTAGATGATTTAAAGAAATGAAAAGAGTACATCCAATACTGGAGCAGTGGGGGGACGAGTAATTATAGGCTGCTCTTAGACTGAATTAGTACAGCAATAGAATAAGCTGAGGTAAAGTTGCACTGGACTCCTCCTCTGGAGGCCCATAGCAAGGCAGGATGAAAATTTTCTTGCTGCCTTTTGGCTTCACTTTTAATCTCCTTCAGGACTTCTCTATTCTAATATGAAGGTCTTCTGAATTCTATTACTGGGTAATCAGTGTAAAAAATGTAAACCTTATGATCTCGAACCTGGTTGCAGTACTTTGTAATGTAAATTAGGTCATTTTCCTTTTCCACGTTTAATACATATCCAAGAAGAGATTTATACACTGTTATTTTTCTGAAAAGAAACCACCCCTGGTGGAGAGTTCATCTAGACTGTGGATTTTTTTTCACACTATTGTTGTTAAACCTAACATGTTTTATATTAGGTTTTGATAACTTATATTGTGGGGTGGGAAATGAAAACCTGTCACAATTAAAGAATTTGTGCTGTCTACTGCAAAATATCTACTCTCATTTGTTTTTGAACTCAGACATGAAGCTAGAAAGACTTTTTTTTTTCATTCATGTGGGTAATGGCTGCAGCTTGTCTATTTTAAATGGCACAGCTTCTAAAGCATCTCCATAGGATCTTATGTTCTTACCTGAAGCTAAAGGAGAAGGTAACAGCCAGAATAATTTGTGTCTTTAGTGCTCTTGGACAGTAGTTCTCAACTGGGGATTCAGATCCCCTGGGAGGCTGTGAGCAAGTCTGGGGGGGGGGGGGGCCATGTGGCCTGGGTTGGCATTAGGAGAGTTGCCTTGGTCCTCCCAGGGCTGATGTGAGTCTTGAGGAAGGGGTGATGGTGGTGGGCCCACCCCACAGCCTCCACCTTGTGGGTGGTGCTGCAGGTGGGTGGGTGGGGCTCTGCACTGCTGCTGCTCAGGTGAATGGAGCCCCTAGGTTCCCTGCCACTGAGCCCCATTGTGGCACACATGGACCATGGAGGTTTTATAGCATGCTGGGGAGGGGGTAAGGTGGGGCAGGCACTCGGGAAGAAAATTCTTGAGAACCCCTGCCCTAAGAGATGGAATTTCAGGCTTTAATTTGGGAAGGGGGGGGGGGGAGTTAAAGTTTCTGACTTCCCGTTTTTTCAAGCTCTGTGGACTAATATAGTTTAGATTCAAACTAAAGTATAGAAATGTATTTCTAAGTTAGAATAGAGCTGTGTCTAACAAAAGAACACCTGCATGAGCTTATCCCCCTTACCCTTTTATATTTGACCTTCAGAGCCATCACTGATAGTTTCTTGGTCACATCCTCAGCTGATATATGTTGGCATGGTTCTTGCCTAAAGTCACCCAGAGGGAAATGGTATTCAGTAAACATACACAAGGCAGTTTTTGTAAGAATTTTCTTGAACCTTACCTCATTCCTAGATGCACACTTTGTGCTTGAAAACATATTCTATTTTCATCCCCCTTGCTTGTGAACTTTTTGAATCCTAAAAAGAGTGGACATATTAAATACAAGAGCTAAGGCATATCTTATTCCTCTGCCTTGGCTTTTGACAAAGCCCCATGTGACCTTCTCATAAGAAAGAGAAATGTGGGCTAGACAAAACAATGCTGGAGGGCTAATTAAACTGGTGTGGGCTAATTGGCATTACTGCACAGCTATGCTAATTAACGTGTCTGCACTCTGCAGATCTGGCACCCGTATAGGACTCCTTTGCTTCCATTTTAGAAGACAGATTGCCCAGAAGTGAGCAGGATGATATCCAGCACAGTAAGGTTGCTGTGTAGACCTATCCAATGTGCCAAATCCAGACCCAGTGAAGCTCTAGGCCAGTGGGAGCCAACCTCTTTGGCAGGCATGCTACAACTGCACCCTCCCAGAGTGCCACTGAGACTCCCCTTCCTCATCTTTCTGCTCCCTTCCCTATCTCTTGCTACGCTACCTGCCTTCTCCCCAATCTCTCGTTTGCCACATGGAGGTCACTTGTGGCACACATATGCCACAAGCTGGCCTCCCCTACTCTATGGAGCGTCTGATTCAGAATCTAATGAGACCAGTTCTAGTATTTGAAATCTAACAGCCAGTAAAGGATTAGAAGTGGAGTTAGTCCATATGCAACACTGCTAAAATATCTATAATGACAGGTAGCAGCCAGCTGAACAGCTAACCCATAGTATGCTGTGCACTTGAGGGAAATCTTAGAGCAGAGAGACGAGAAGTTCCACAGATAAAGCCTGCTGAATATTGGAAATGTCTGTCCTCTAGATATGTAACTCAAGTCCCAGCTTAGTTATATTTCTAGATATTTAACCAAGTTCCATATGATTTATTTAAGAATTGGAGAAAGTGCATCCCAGATCTGCAGGAACATAATGTATCTGATTTACACTTTAAATCCTGGTGCAATATCAAGATATTCCCATCAGCTTTCTTTCCCCTCCCTCTTCCCCTGCCCCCAAGCTGCATAATGCCTGCTCTATCTGTCCACCTTCATGGGTGATGAGGCAAGGCAATTATGACACATTATTGCAAGCAAGTGTCTTAATGCTTCTCCATTCAGTTTTTTCAATACAAATCAAGTGAGGCTTATATGGACAGACATGGGACTTAAGTTCTGTAGTGATATTATACTGAGTATCAGTGAATTATCAGTGATGTATGCTGAGTATTTCAGTTCTTCACTACAGCCAAGACAATCATTCAGTAGGAGTAGCTGTTGAGCCACAGTTTGGTGATAGCTGAACATTTATCTAATGTTTAAAAAGATTAATTTAAAAAAAACCCTTGGTTTAAAAAAAAAAAAAAGGCAAACAAACTGGTATTCTTCAGTACCATAAAAAGTGAACTGTTAAACTTTTAATTTTGCAAATTAAATAGTTTTTCCCTTATTGTTTAATTTTTTTTTATAAATATAAAAATGGTTATTTAGATATTTTCATCTATCCAAACCACGTGTCTTCTGAAAGCTGTCAACTCACAGGGAGCTGTTTTCTTAACACAGAAGTACCATCTTTCTAGACAGCACCTGTTGTAAGTGCAAGGTGTAGACCCCAGGGACCCTTAATAGAAAAGCTTGAACATTTCACTTAAGTCCAGGTTTGAGTGTTTGCTCAAAGTAAGAGAGATTACTGTCACAAATATCATAAAGTGGAAGTGTGGGATAAGGAGGTCAGAAACCAGTAAAAAAAAAAAAAACCCTGAGTTTTAAATAATGGAATTCTTTCTTTGTGAATTGTAGGCAGCCCTTGATCCTCTAGATCATGGTATATGCATAAGAGGTCTAGTCAGCTGCCTGATGAATCTGCTTGTATGGAGTCCTGCACCCATCACCTCAAGACCTTTGATGCATATGCCTAGACAAGAGTATGGAGGAGTGGAGGCTGCCCAAAACCTACCATTCCTCCTTTAGTCTATAGTCAATAGACTTTTTAGTCTATTGAAACAAAATTCAAAGGCCAGACTGAGTCCAGACATTCAGTGTCTCAATGGCCATAGATTCTGCCAGAAAACAAAAGATAAGAACTGCTGCTGACTGCCTTACGTCTCGGTGAGGGCATGTTTGTGCCAGGGTGATGTCCCTCAGCCTTTCTCCAACCAAGAAGTACCCACAAAGCAGTGGAAGCTAGCCGCCCTATATTTTTTGAGGTGTCAGGTGCATAATTCATCTTACTCTGTAGGTCACAATGTTATGGTATTTTATAGGAGCTACTCTGCCACAAGTAGCCCCACCATGTTACCACCAGACCCTTCAGTCAGGTGCAGGTTACGGTCATACCCAGGACTGATTCTTTGTGAATAATTACTTTCAATAGGCAACACATGCTTGTTCTACTTAAAAAAAAACCAAAAACAAAACAAAAACAAACAAAAAATATATTGTCATGCTGTTTTCTTTTATCTACAAAATAGTACAAAAAAGGCATATCAGAATTGTACTGAAGCTGCACTTGTCAGGCTAGCAGAATGGAAGGTTTTCTACCATACAATTGATAGAATACTGGAGTTTAATGAAATGTCCTTGGTAATACCTATAGGTAGGCAAAATTCACCTGTCTCCAATTTATTATATAGTGAATCTTCCCACTGGGTTTCTGGAAGAATGGCTAAAGTTCATATGCCTTTTGTAAGAAGCAGGGTAGCACTCTTCATAATTCAGTTTCCCACTGTACAGTGGAGATCACATGGTACTCATCATTTCAATGCAATACAAAGTTATGAATGCAAGCTAAGCAAACATGAACAGAAGAAAAGGAATCCATGGCTCCTTTCCCCACAGTGAAGCCCAGTGAGTGGTACAGACTTGCAAATTACCTGATGATGGTTGATATATATGGAAAATTATAAATGTTGCACTTCAGACCTACCATATTTTATAGTGTATAAGTGAACACAGTGTATAGGTTGTATAGGTTGACCCCCATATTTCTGTACAAAAAAGTTAGGATTTTTGTAGCTCTGGTGTATAAGTCTACCACTCCACTAGGGAAGGCAGCAGGAGGGTGGCAGGGTGCACTGGCAGTGGGAGAAGGTGATGAGGGTGATCTGCAAGGTGCTAGAAGCCTGGGCAGGCTTGTGGGAGTTACAGAGAACAAAAGATCAGGCTAATTAAACTAAGTATCATGGGAAAGAACAGTACCAAAATACAAAAATATATCCTGGACACACTATGGACAAAGGGCTAGGGCTTCTTGTGCTAGGCAGCCATGAAATTCCATGGAGGTAGTTGGGTCTGACTGAGAGTTATAATGAAGTCTGACCAGTACAGCTATGTTAGGATTTGCTTTGGTTACTACAGGAAGTAATGTTGAGCTACCATGAATATTAACCAAAGGCCTAGACTGTACTGAGAGCCAGGCAGCTATGTGGTGCATCATTTACTTTCATTCTGCTCAACTTCAGGGATGTAAGTATCTGTAGCCTAAGGCCTTGGAGCTAATGGGACCAGATTTTCAAGGGCACACAATATTTTACTGCACTGCAGAGCCAGCTTGATTGTTTTCTAGGTAATTTTAATTTAAGATTAATATTGCTTTCCATGATCTCGTGAAAAGAAATATTGTAGTTAGTGGGCCTCATGCCTAATTACTTTACAATTATCTTTTCTAAGGAGATGCATATTAATATGTATTATGGAATCTCTCTTTCTCTCTGCTGTAGTTCTGGTCTGTCAGAATTTCCATTATGAACCTGTAATTTCAGGGATTTATAACTTTTTGCACCCATAAAAATTTGTTTGAGCCTGCAACTTGGCATAACAGGGTCCCAAGTCAAACTCATCAATATCCTGTTTTTATGCTCTCAAATTATTTTGTAAAATAGAAGTTTATTTTGTATTCATTTCTTGCAATTTGTAAATCCAAATATTGGTCGGCTATTGATACATGATATGAACTAATTCTATTTTCTTTGAAAAATTCTTTCATACTTTTGTTGTTGAGAGTAACCAGAATGCTCACACTAAAAATATCTTGTAAATTTAAATCCATTTTAATCTTTTTTTGTCTCTGAGCAAATAATAGGGTTTTCATTATACACCTCATATTTTAAAGCTACTACAATCTGTGGTCAGATGATCACACAATCTGACAATTCTACCCAGAGGGTAGTGATTTGACTTATCCATGCTAAATGATATCTGAGCTGCTGGTCAACCCATCCCTTCACTCTAATCATTTTGTCAGGAACAATCTCACCATCCTTTTTTTTTTTAATTTATTGTCCTTTTAGTCCATTTATCCTCCTTTCTGTGATGCATTTGATGATTAAGCTCCTAATCTGCATCTTGCTCAATACATCAGAAACACTACTATTGACATTCAGTGATCCAAAGCCCAACTGGACATCTGTGACTGACAATTTAAATAGTCACATGCTTGTATAGTATGCTTGCTTTTTAAATACAATTTTTTTCAGGGGTGGAAGATAAGGAGGAAGGCAATGGAGCCTCTGTGAAGGCAGTTTCTTGGCAACCAAATATTCAGATATAACCTTGATGAGTTGACTTAAAAATAACTAGATGGAAGAGTAGTGAAAAAAACAGTAAAAAATATTTCTCAGAAACAAACAATTTAAGCAAACATTCATCAGCTGTTTCCAGTATTTTTTTTTTTTCTTAACTAGACTGCTGGTTAGAATTAAGTGCTTTCCTGAGCTCACAGTTGGCATGGGAAAAGCTGCTAATTGGACAGGGTGAGGTGCAAGATTAAAGAAATATGTTATTGCTTTGCACTACAGTTCTTGGAAAAGGCATTGCAGGTAAATCAGCGGGAGCTAAAAAAGCATTCAGGAAAATATACCCAAGTGCATTAAGTACTTGATGGATTTTTCTCCTAGCAAAGTAAGCATCTAACTTGCTTTGCTATATGCTGGGCTACTACACATCAGAAATGACCGTGCTGAATTTTACAATGCAGATTTATTTTTCACTAGGTGCATCTACATGTGCACTTTACTGCAGTTGACTAATTAGCTCCACATTAAAGTGTCACCGTCTGCATGTGTACCGGTATTAGGGCACAGTGAATTAATTACATCTGCCATAATTTAATATTATTAGAGACAGTACTATCTTACAGGGGAGTCATTTACTGTACAGAAATGCACATGTGGGTGGTGACCAGGACTACAGCAGTTTGAGCCAGCAGTGGGGTTGGGGCATTGGCCACAGAGCTCCGCAGTTTTGGCACTGGTGCCTCAGCCATCCCCTCTTTCACTTGATGCCATGACCCAAAGCTTGGGCCTATCCCCACTGTGTGCTGCCAGCCCAGGCCTGCTCCACCCTGGCTCCATCAGCTGTGGTTCCAGAAACATGTGCAAATGCTGTGCCTGGGAGCAGCTGACTCCAATGCAAACAGCACCAGAGTTTATCACATTGCCTAAATGGCATGTGTGGGTGAACCCATTGGCTGGATCCAGACATTCAGGCACATGCAGTTTGTGGCACTGCAAACCTCTTTGAGATACCACAAACTGCATGCTGGGCATGGTTAAAATCCTGCACATTCCCCTGCACTGCAAATTTGTTATCCTGGTACCCAAAAAAATGTATGTTGCAAAAAAACCTGAAGTAGCATATACCACAAGAGCATGAGCCCACAGAGAGAGACTTTTTGTTGTCCTAGAAGACTCCCTCCTCTAGTTCTGCCCTAGCTCCTCTAGCATGCTGGGAGCTGGGATGAGCAGGGAAATGGCAGTTTCCCTGAAGTGGGGCATTTTGCCCTGCACCAAAGCCCACGGCAATGGTCTATATAGTGGCAAGAAGTAGTGGCACAAATTTATGCTGCTGCTTTTGTACTATTACAAGCATACACCTTTGCATGTGGACTATTTAACAGTGTATTCAGTAGAGAGGGTTCAGTAGGTCTTAGTGGCAGTTTATCAGCATCCTCAAGAGAGGCCACATCAATTTATGATTAAGGGACTGGACCGGGACTTGGAAGATACTCCTTTGTTCAGCTCCTGGTTGTGCTGCAGACTTTGTGACCTTGGATAGCTCGTTTATCTGTGGATCTCCCCATATGTGAAATTGTAATGACAATACTTCTTATCCAATTCCCTTCCTCTGTTTCCTCTCTGTACAAGCCACTTAGGAAAAGGATTGCCTATCTTGTTTGGGCCTATAGATGCACCTCTAATGTAAAGCAAAGAGTTGCTTAAGAACAGAGTAATTTTGCAAACCAAAAAAAAAAAAATTGAGTCACTACTATTTGACAAGGCTCAAGGCAAAACATTTTTGCTATATTCCACCCCCCCAAGAAGAATGTTATTACATTTTTGGGGGGAATATTTTTTTTCAGGTTTATCACTTTTCTCCCTCGTCTCCATTATTCTTCCATTTTGCACAGATGTCCATGATGGATTCCTTTTTCTGTTTTTCCTCATCCACTTCCTCATCCTTCTGAGTATGGAGTTATGGGGGAATGAAAAAAGAAAAAGTAAAAACAAAAAACAATTTTTAGCCATTAATTCTTCTGTCTTTAATGGCACACAAGGAGGAAAATCCTACATGAAAGAGAACTCCATTTTTAAATAGCAAATGCAATAACTTCAAATTGAAATTTATTTCTTTTCTTTTTGTTTCATTAGATATTTCTCCATATAAAAATATAATATTTTCCTGTGAAAAAAATGACTCGCTGTTCTCCAGCTGGAAAATCTTATTTTAAAAATGGTCTAGCTGTAGCAATTATTCATAAATATATAAATTCCTTATGCATCTCCATTTTTAATGTATTCAAATGAGTTCCACCAGCAGGTGGTACATTAATAGAATATTAGTAGAGTTGGCAGAAGAAGAGAGCATGCCTGCCCAGTGACAAGGTTGAAGGGCATGAGACACAAGTAGCAGCCAGAATTGCATCTAGTCTGACATGCACAATATATGTATTTTCCTCCATAGCAACAGAAGACTTCCTGGATAGCTTAGTCTCACACAGTGCTGCCTGAGGACCACCAGCTGTTCATCCATGGCATGCTATTGGATTGCTGTTTAAAATGCCCAGAGATTGGTGATGATTGGAAATCAGAGTTGTTGACTGTACAGTCATTTTTAATATTTAATGGGCAAGCTGGTTTCATGTTCTAACTGTGTTTTAACTGTAATAGCCAGATCTTGAGGATGTATGTTCAGTGTGTCCAGGAGGAAGGATCCCCTGATTGAAGTTACTGGCATAAGTATCCTGGACAGAGTGAGTTTCAGGTGTCCTTCTATTTTATGACTGTCTGTTCTAACACCCCAGGGTTATATAACTGGCATAACACAGCACAGGCCTGCTCAGTGGCTTCGGTAGTGGGAAAGTTTGCCTCCTTTACATACGCTGCATTGTGCACAAATCAACCAGAATCAGGGCTCTGTTCCTTTCTACTGAAATGTCTGGTATGCTATAGATAATTGGACTTGGATGGCTGCTTTTCCAGCTCAGCCATTTACAAGCCTGATTAAATGCCTGGCCATAAAAAGAAAAAGGGTTGTTGGACTGAATCCATGAAGTAGATAGAAACTTCTTTGCCTACAGTAAGGGAGAATGCATGGAAATTAAAGAGTAAATTTTTTCTATGTAAATTCATTTGATTTCCTCTAGGATGCTGAATTTGATTGAGCTCTCTCTCTCTGTCTCACTCTCCATAGTGGGATTTTGAGCTAGGAATGGATGGTGCTGCAATACAAATAGGACTAACTGGCCCACAAGTTGGTGTACCTGATATTACCAGATACGTTATAAATATTGAATTAAGGCAATCTCATTGTAAATACCTTATTCAATTGGGACTGCGGAGTGTCTTACCATTGATAAAAGTAGTATTTTCAAGGTATTTGTTATAAATGATAAAAAATGAGTTACTTCAGCAAAAAGAGATGCTAAAAAGAATGTACATCCAAATCACGTAGTTCTCTTAAGACTTTTGTACTTACTGTATATTTTTAAAGTCAAATAACCTACCCCAAATCATCTTACTCTTTTACTAACTCCCCACCTTAGAGTTAAAACTCTTCTCCATTTTCTATTTCTAAGGGGAAATTAATGGACTTACAATGTACTTTTAGAGTCTTCAGTTTTGGATCAATGAAGAACCCAGTTATGAAGAGGAGGAGTTTATGCAAAAGCCATTATGGAACAATTAGAGAAAGTGCAGTCCTGGAAGTCTCCTTTTGTTTATACTACTGAGGCATTGGAACAGGAGCCTTCTAGTAATCTCAGTAGTCAGTAGGGCTTGGGTAAAGAGTATGCTCCAGATCCATTTGGCGATTACTATACATAAAGGCAGGGATCTGCTGGGTACTTAAGCTGCCAAAAGGGATACATCTGAGGCGGGGCAGGGGGAATCTTTAGGGTACGGATACTTAATTTATGAACATACCAAGGCTTGAAATGGTAAGGGAGGTTGTGTGTATACCTGAGATTAAAGGTATAGGTCTGTAAGTACAGGTGGGAATGTACAAGTGGAAATATTTAAGTCCACTTATATCAATATATGTACAGGTTGTTGTTGTCTGTATGTATGCATGCACCTATATAAAATATTCAGAGTCATGGGTAGGTGGATGCATATATACTGTAATATGAATGGTCACCTCAATTTTTGAAGCATGGTACTAAATGCCACATTAAAGTATTAGTTATAGATCAGTATTTAAAAACACAGTTCTTTAAAATAAAAACAGGTCAAATTAGAGTAAGTTTTCTGGGACTGAAAAGCCAGTATACTAAGAACATTTTTAAAAAATGGACTATTTTGTTTCCCAGCTAGGAACCTTAACTCTTTTGATGAACTGGCCATATCTGTAGGTGCTATGATTTGAAAATCTAGTTCATACTGTACAGACTACCTTTTCCACCTATAATTCATGTTATTAATGCTGATGAAGTTATACTCCTGTTACAATTTTTTTTGTCAATTTATAAGTCTTTTATCCACTGCCCTTTTTGTTCTGCTGTCCAATCTAAAAGTAATCTTTGGAGGATGCTAGCCATAAACCAGATGAATGTACAGCAAAAAGAACAAAGCTATTCAATAAATTAATCTTAAATTATGCTTAATAGTCAGCCATCATTAAGCAGCATTTTTGATTTTTGAGCCACTTTTCTCCAAGATTGTCAGATTTCACTCCCTCCTCCCCTCCCCCTTGTTAAGAATTGAGGTCTTTACAAAAGAAACTAAAGATCAAGGTCATGTCTAAAGCTGTTTCATTAAAAATGCAAATGCTGTTTGATCTTTCGATGCACTCGGCTTTTACCAGTGTAGTTTTACTTGATACCATGTTCAGTTTGGTAGAAAGGGACAGACGGCTAAAATTATATAACTAGGGACTACCTCCACTAATTTCCCTTTTGTATTGAAACTTAAAAAATAAACTTTTACATGTTTCAGGAAAGTTAAAAGACATGTTAAAGAAACTGATCTTGCTATTTCATACACTGAAGTGAGACTACTTTGAGTAGTTTTCAAACCCAAATCCTGATAATTAGAACTATGAGCTGTGGATTTAACTGCCAATTGTTAACTCCATTTGTGTCACATTTTCCTGGGTGAGAATGTCTGTCTGCAGTGAGCTTATCAAAGTTATTTACAAGTTGTAATGAAAAGCGTATCATTATTTTTCTATTCTGGATTGAGTATATTGTATTTGCTGCAATTGCAGGCTTAAAGATTCATAGCAAAATTGTGCCTACCATTGATCTAATTGAAAATCACAGCATCTTCTCCTGTAGATTCCCAAATACTGGTATTTGATTAAAAGTCACTGTACCAACTTATTTTTATATTCTTTCCTGAATTGTATCAAACAACAGCACAGAATCTTCAGTATTTTTTCAAAGGTGCCCTGGAATAGTAGTTACTTAAATTCAGGAGCAGGATAGTCTAGACAGAGGAGCACAAAGGCTAGGAGTTGGGAGATGTGATCTGCTTGCCTTTTGTACACAGACTGAGTATGTGTGTCTGGTTAATTCTGCAAATATAGGGATAATAGTCTTGGAAATCTGGTTAGAGATTGTTTGAACAAAGATCTCTTGTAAGTGAAAATGTTATTGTTCTTTGTTTGCAGTTTATTTTCATGTATTGCATCTTACTGAGGCTTTTTCCTTCTTTTCTACATGATAAGATTATCTATCTATCTTCTAATCCAAACCAAGAAACACCTCCTACTACTATCTCCTTCATTCCTTTCTCTGACACCCAGGTCCCCATTATGCCATCCAGTCTTCCTCAAATCACAGCAGCTTCCTTTCAGAGACACTTTCCTGTGTCTGACTCTCCACAGCCAGCCCAAGTTTTGCAAAAGTCAGAAGAGGATTTTATGGGATTGTATTATTCCCCCTAGAATTACAACTTGTAGGTAGCATCAGATTGATTTATCGTGAAGCAGACAAAGATAGCAATGAAAACACATTTAGTAAAAATACTGAAGCTAAAGAGATGAAGGGGAAAACAGAACTGGGAGAGGAGGTGTGGGGAATAGAATTCTTGTAACTAGTTCTGGGTATTTTTCAGATAAAATATTCCTGCCTCAAATCAATGAGAGAGAGAGAGAGAGAATCTGTAGCTTGTTCAACTTGTATAAATGGCAACCCTCCAAGGTAGCCAGCGCAAAGAGGCTCTAAGGAATTGTAATTATCTAGGCAGTTGAATCTCAAACATTTATCAGAGCCCCCAATCTGTTTTGTCAATTGAAATGAGAGAGAAAGCCCAAAGGTTATTCAGTTACCAGTAGTTACTCTTGAGGAACTACTCTTGAGGAACACTTCAGAATCTTTCTTTACCCTCTTCTCTCACAAAGAAAGATATTCACAATGCTTCTCTCACTATTGCTTATGGGAATACATACCCTCCATTGACATCAGATCATAGTGCATTTTATGGTTGAATGTTTTTTAACAGGTTTAACTTTAACAACCAAAATACCAATTTGTAATTTCAAACGATGGACCTGGTCCTCATGTATACTGTGGCCTTTCTTTTCTATATTGCTGATAGGGTGTTTTGTACAAAAAAAGGAAAAAGCTAGTTAGGATCTTTTTTTTACCTCTCATACTCATGAGGTAAACTTGTAGAAATTGTATTTACGTATTAATAATATTTTTGTTTGAAGCAGGATTTCTAGTATGTGATAGGGATTATCCAAATGTTTAGCGTCCATTCTATGTTTCACTGAAATTTGTAATTGATCTTTTTATTTTGTTCCCTTTCACTTCAATTATTCTCTTATATACAGCACAACTTGTCGCACAATCTTCTTTCCATTTCTTCATGCCACTAACTTAAACTTTTCATGCCAGTTAAACTCCTTTTCATTGCTCCATTCTTCCAGAAACTCCATCTCTCTAAAGTACATAAACTAGAGCTAGCCTTTGGCTTAAGTGATTCAAACAAAGATGACTAGGAGCAAGCTGGGTAATGGAAGGGGGACAAAATAAATCATAATCTCATTGTTAATAAAGGGGGCTTTAAGATGTTGCAAGATACTGTCTTAATATATGTCAGTATGGCCTCTGGACTGAGCCTAGGACCACTGCTAAGAAACAATCCTCGCTTGCTTCTTGTGAACGCAAGCATATAAATTAGGCAGCATATATAGCAGAGGAGCAGGCTTGGGGAGCCTAACTGAAATGCTGGGATATGTGTTCAAGGCCAGTCTTAATCACTTTGGCCCCCTCCTAAGCTGCCTGAGTGGTAGACTTGGATGTGTAGAACTGGCTGTGTGTGGAACCAGGTGCGAGTGAAGCTTATTTCTTGGTGACAATCGTGGCCGCCTCCTGAAGGCTGCAGTAGTCTTGGTGTCTCATTTTCTCCAAGCACCCAAAGCAGTCCTTGCATTCAGTCTGATTACCTTTCTGATACTGTGTATCCTGCAATCAAAGGTATTGTTGCAGCATGAGCAGAGCTAGATTTAAATTAGCTAGTTAATGTAACAATGCAGTAAGACTAGTGCAGTAAGACTAGCCGCAGCCCCCTAAGTAGATACTTGCTGATATGTCTTCATTGCATTATTATTCAAAGGAGTCAAAGGTAAAGCTAGGGTAGGTTTGTCTACCTGTGGTGCAAAAACACCTCTCACTGTAGTGTGAAATACCCTAAGACTAACGAGAAGAGGGCAACTTTTCTTTCTTATGTTGCAGCAAATTTTAGG
>NW_005841837.1:5038583-5045160 GCF_000455745.1 Alligator sinensis
CTGCTGAACACCAAGCATACAGCACATTCATAGTGATTTAGAGGTGCAGTGTACTGAAAGCAAAGGCATATGAGCTTATTAGATATACAAAGTTGGGGGGAGGGAGGGCAAATTGTGAAACTAAGTTTAGAAAGTAGTTCCTCTTTCTCATTTCCTCTTTATACCAAATGTGAATTTAATCAGCCTTGCTAATGAAGCAAACTTATATTTTTGCAAGCTGCATCATATACCCAATGTTATTACCATATGCTACTAAATATAAAGTAGGAGAGATAGGTAGTAGTGGATAAAAATGTAAAACCCATGGCAGAGTACTTAACAGCTGTTAAAATAAAACGAACAGCACTCCAAGATGCATGTCTAAATTTATTAACTATGAAATCTGGGAATTATTTTAGCTCAAGAAGCTGGTAAGGCCACATTTGGAAGTCTGTTTGTAGTTCTTCACATCTAATGGCTCATGTGGAACGGCTAATATGGCAAAGGAGAAAATAAACCATATGGCAAAGATAAAGATAGAGGGACTGGAGGATAATGGTTATTCAGAGAGGCTAAAAAAGTACAGTGAGTCTCTCTTCTCTGAAAAAGCAGGAAATAAGAGGGAAGCACAATGAGATACAATATACAGAAGTCTGAACGGGTGTTTATTAGGGCTGTGTGAAACGGCACCATTCCGTTTCGATTTACATTTCGAGGTTTCAACAGAACAGCATTTTGTTTCGATTTCCGTTTCAATTCAAAACTGCTATTCCATTTTGTTTTGCCCATAGGTTATAATGGGAAAGCTTGAAACAGCCTCTCTCAGCTGGCAGGCAGATCAGGGGCCTGCAACCCTGGGAGGGCTGCGGGGGCTGTGCCAGTCCTCCCAGGGTTGCAGGTCCCTTATCTGCCTTCCAGATGAGGGAGGGAAGCTGGGTGCTGCCGCCTGGGACCAGGGATCTGGGAAAGAGAACTGACCCCAATTGCTCAGTTCCCCTCCCCAGCACTTCAATCGCACTGGGGAGGGGAACTCTGCTCAGCTGGGCTGAATTGCCTTCCCCAGCCCTGTTGCAGTGCTTGGAAGGGGAACTGAGACCGGGCACAGTTTCCTTCCTCTGCACTGTGATCGGCTTCCAGCAGCCCAGCTGTGGGAGGCAGGGAGAGCCAGGACTGCACTCCCTACCTGGCTGAGCCACATGGGGCTGCAGAGCTGCTGGGAGTGCAGCCCTGGTTCTCCCGTCTCCCACCACCTGGCTGCTGGCTGTTTTAAAACTTTCAAAACATTTTGACCAGCCTCGTTTTGTTTCAAGGCTGTTTTGAAGCCCTTCATTTCATTTTTATTTCACTGTTTCAAGCTCGAAATAAGTCGAAACAGTTTTGAAACAAAACAGCAGGCAAAATTTTGCACAGCCCTAGTGGTTATAAAACATGAACAAGGAAATATGAAATAATAGGAGCAGTTAGGTATCACTGCTTTACAACATGATGACTGTATCAGAGAATAAACTGTTATGAACCACCAGTAGAAAGAGTTCTAAAGAGTTTGACAATCAATGCAAGGAATAGTCATGGTGAAGGAATAGGAGAGGGGTAGGTAGATACAGGTGCCATTTTCTATCCACATCTATGGGTAAAAGTAACTTTACTACCACTACCACTTGGAGACAAATGAAGAAAAAGGGGAAAAGCAAGAAGAATGATCTTTTTTTAATAAAAATATAATAAGTCCCTCCTCTACACCTCTCAAAAACCAGTATTGTAATATTTTCTCGAGGAAATTACCAACATTTTTGGTACATTTTTGGTACAAATACATGTGTCTTTTTTTTCATTCCTATTGTGTAAACAGGGTTGGATCTGATATCCCCTGTCTGCCTTGTGGCTTAGGTGGTGGTGCACAGAGTAAATGATGAACCACCAACTCCCTGCTGGTCCTTTTAACTAGTGTATGGATTATTATGTTATCTGCAACAACTTCAATTAGTTTACACAGTGGTGTTTTAAGGAGAAAAGCAGCAGGAAGGGTAAAACTTTAAAAAGGACAAATATCCTTTTTCTGTGCATGGATGAGGAAAGAATGAAATAAGCCCACTAGTAATTAATATTATAAAGGGGGGGGGGGGGGGGGGGGGGGGTTTCCTCCTCCCCCCCAATATTTTCTGTCAGATTGTAGTAGTTTCACACATTTGAATCCAGCTGCATCACTTCCCCCCCCCCCCCCCAAAATCTGGTCTCCATAGGCAATCCCTGCTCAGAGCCCAACTTTGCACCTTTGCTGATCTTAAGGAGAGAAACTCAGTATTCTCTCATCTAAGATCAGCCCACAGATGCACTGCTGTGTGTGCCAACTAGTTATCCTCTTCAGGCCCAGCTTGGTTTAGAGGCAGTGGCATATTTTCCTTTTGGCAACCTGTGACCAGTAACGGACGGCCTCAGATTTTCCATTTAGCAGTTGAAACAATATCAAAGAAATTAAAAAAAAAAACTTCTGCATAGAAATTTAGGCTCATGTCATCTGACACTTCAGTCCAAGCTATGGAAGCGTCCATGACTGAAGAGTCATGGATCTTCAGTAAAAGGAACAAGACAGAGCCACTTACATTCTCCTGGCATCAGACTGCTCTGGGTGCATGGAGAAAATGAGACACCAAGACTACTGCAGCCTTCTGTGTGTCTCTATACTCTTTTTTGGGGACATTCTGGAGCAAAAAAAGGCAGGTCTGTTCAAACCATTTGCTCTGGCATTGCCTGTTAACAGTTAAGTGTAAGTGGCTAGGTAACCCTTACGGTGGTTGCTGCCTCTTTTCACCGATACCCAGTCTGACCTATAAAACAAAATTTCCCTTGTTATGGATGTTACAGTCACTTTGTGGTAGTGACAGAGCCCAGTACACTGTCACTGATTATTGAAGAGTATCCTTATGTTTGTCAAAGATGCATCTATCCTGTGAACTCACTATCCGCTGCAGCAGTATCCTCAGGTGTGCTAATCGATTGCGTTCTATGGCAATGCTCTGTAATTGCATTTGCTGTGAACAGCTAAGGGCCTTATTATACTGTGAGCCACAAAAATGTTGATGGGTGTTGATGTTAGCTCAAGTTTGGAGCAGCCATGCATTCTGGCCAGCAGGAGCCTGAAGGACTGAAAGGTAAGAATCCCTCTTTCTCTCACCCCAGTTGTGGGGATCTGGGGTGCTGGGAAGGATGAAGGGGAAGAGTGAGCCCACCCAGACCATGGTGGGAGGGAAGTTGGGTGTGGTGCTTACACTAAGGTGTAGCCTAGAGTGGCTAGACCTTAGTGTAACACAGTCTGGGTAACATGGATTAGAGAGAATCCTGCCCTGGAGCAGTATAACTTTGAACTACCGAATAAGTGCTTAAAACTAGTTTCAGGTGTTAGTGTGTGGACAACACAGGGTTGGTTAAGTGCTCCAAGGAGCTGCCCAGAACTACTGTGTAACCAGTTTTCTGAAATTAGGGACTTGCTATCTCTGTCTGCAGGTAGGTAGAATTCTAAAGTGGTAGATAAGTGCTGATGTAAGAGTAAAAATTGATGTCACCACATTAGGCAGATTTGCTGTGGCAGGATGTATCCCACCACAGCTGATCCATTTTATTTTGTGTTATACACATTGCTCAGTGTAGTGCAGAACAATGAGTGACTGTGTTCCTTTTGCCCAGGGATTCCCCATGACCAGTGCTCCCCCGTGGCACACAGAGGCATGGGTTGGCCTGGGTCCCAGCATGGGACCTGGGAAATTCCTGGTGCTCCACACCTTCATGCCATAACCCATGCCACTATGTGAAGCAAGTTGGCATGCATCCCTGTACAGGTACCAGAGTGGAAGCATGGGGCATTGGGAATTCCCAGGGTCCTGCACCACCCCTTACTGACACCTACAGATGTTCCCTATGCTGTAGGAAGAAAAAAGGAAACATTGTTTAGCAATACTGTCTTTGTAGACTGTGCTCAGAGTTTGTGTATTAGCTGGTTGTAGGTAGTTCTGTTTTGCTCAAATGGACCTAAATGTGGGTTTTTCCTTTGTAAAGAGTTGTTAGATTTTTCCTGTGTTACTTACTTGGTCTATCCTTGAGGTAGCTTGTAACTTATGAAAATCAAGAATTTAAGTGTGCGCGCCAGGCAAACAAAGTAATTTGGGTAAATGTGATATATTTTATTAGGCTGATTGAATGGTTGGGGAAAAAAATGTTCTTTACAAACTTGCAGGCACAAGCACGTTTCAGGCATAGGAAGAGTCTGCTGGTGTTCATCTTATGAGAAATATGACACATACTAGAACCCTCTTTTATCATAGTTGAAGACTGGTTTATATAGATGTTTAAAAAGCCATACAAACCTGTTGAATCCTGATCTGCCTATTTAAGGGCTTTTTTTGGTGTTATAATTATCACTGAATCAAAATGGCTCGCATAAATAGACCACAATTTTTATCTACACCCTAGAGATTAGACAAACATCAGCATGCTCTCCCTATGCCTGAAGAAGTGTGCTTGTGCTTGTAAAGAGCAATATTTCCAACTACTCAGTCTAATAAAATATATCACATTTACCCAAATAACCTTGTCTGCCTGTGTCCTTAGACCAAAATAGCTACAACCAATGCCCCCCAAATTGTGTGTTACATGAACATGCTGAGACAAGGCATGCATCTTAACTTTGCAGTTGCTGTTTTACAGAAGATTAGGATACATTACTTCTCTATTTTCTGTTTTATAATTTAGCCCCTACATATTCTATAAAGCCACTGTGCAATTGTAGCCAACCATAACTGTACCTTTACAAAGTTTGTGGGTATTGAATTGGCTGATATCCAGGGGGGTGGGGGTGGGGAGAAGAGCTATTTAGGCTGAATTGCAATATCAAGAAAGATCAAGTGGCAACAAGCTGATTTAAGAACAAAATAAGCAGGAAGCTAGAAGGAGGTTTCTAATAATTAAAGGAGTGAACTTTTAAAATGGTCTTCCATAAAGAGTGATAGGAACAAGGAACTGGAAAAGCTTCATAATGGAGCTGAACAATTTTGTGGAAAAAATGGTAGGATAGGTTAGAGGTGTTTTTGGGTCAATAATCAGAGTATGTAGTATGTTAGTTCAGACACTGGATATCGCTATGTGTGGTTGAGAGGTAAATAACTCTGTTTCGGAGATATCTGGTAACCTCATCCTTCAGTGTTTCTGATGGTCACTTTTAAGTTCCAGGAAGCATTTTGTTTTCTCCTCATAAATGGTTTTTAGGCTTTTGTTAATTGTATGTGTATTTGCCTCCTTACCTTTCTGTGAACCATTGGACATCAGCCACAGCTTGGGTGTGGAGGTTTGGATTCCTGCTGGTACTCACAAATGCCCTAAACTCTGGCTGAATGATCTTGTTCTGCTGATCAAAGTCAACTTAATCATCAGTTTGGGGGTCTAAAAGGACTTTTTTTTACCCCCAGGTCCAATTGACAAGGATTGTGTGGGTTTTCCTCCTTTGACAGTACAAGATGTGGTCATCTTCCTAGAATCATATAAGCAAATGGTGCAGAGTGGTCCATGAGCCAGCTCTAGTTTGTGGCCCCAACTGGGCATGCATGGAGCCCTGCACTCCATATTGTAGCTGCAGCCCTGGCCCTAAATCAAACTGAGCCCTGTACACAATAAGTCATCTGGCCCACAGGGGTTGGGATTTTTGTTTGTGTCGGGACCGAGGGTCGGTCTAAGGCTATGGCCAGTAGCCCGGACCGTCAGGTGGGGTTTTTCCACGACGGAGTAGAGTTAGGCACAGAAGCATATTGGTTTTACAAAGAAAGCTTTACTTACACTGCCGATGGTCACAGTGCAGGGAGGAAACTTGCTTGAGTTGCAGTTGCACACAAACAAACACAAGTGAGATCTCTTCCCAACTGCACCGAACCGAGATGAGTCATCGATATACGACTCCACGAGCGCTTCACACGGGGGATACGTCAAATTTCCACTATGACAGGGAGTGGCTAAGAGCTGATCAGGCCTCTATGTCCTCCTCCAAGACACACGCGGAGTTTGCTAGGCTCCATAGCGTGCTCAGAGTTCCCCACGAGATGATTGTGGAGTCCTCCAACTTTGGCGGAAACTGCTCTAACCTTTTATACAGCTAGTGAGCCAATTGCTAGCCGCCACGTAGGAATAATTTAGAATTGACCAATAGTGAGACACTAATTTGCAAACATGTGGCGGGAATTCTTTTGCACCAGGGATTTCTTTCTGCAGCTGAGAAATCCACCATGCAAAGAAAGCTCCATGTGGCGGGAAAATTCCAATGTGCTGAGGCACTAAAATCATTGGGTTATGACAGTTTGAAGGAGTGGGAGGGAGTGGGGGGGTTGCAGTGTCCATATTTATTTTGTTTTCTTAAGGTGTTCCCTGCCTGGGATGTGAGAGAGGGACTAGAGGGACAATTTTTAAAAATGATTTGGATAAATGGCTTGAATACCTGTGAATGCAGGGGACTGGACTCGAGGATTGGTAGGCCCCTTCTAGTTCTTTTGTAGGAACAAATTGCTTTGATTGCTCTTAGGTGGACCAACTTTTTGATTCATCTGACCATGTCTCATTCCTG
>NW_005841837.1:5045191-5046948 GCF_000455745.1 Alligator sinensis
CCTTTTTGGCCTTGAATTTACCTGAAACACACAAAGATGGCACTCTTAGGCCACATCTGTTCCGTTTCCCTGTTTAGCATGGGACCACCACTGAGAAACAAGCCTATCAATTTCACCCTGCTTGGCATGCACCCAAGCCCAAAAATTAGGCAGAGTGCCTGGTGTGGAGAGTTCCTAGTGTGCGCTCCATCGTGTAAGAGAGAGCCCGGTGTGTGTGCTCAGGACCACACTGTGCTGTCTGCTTTACCAGATTGCAGGCTTGCTCTCACCTGAAGCATGGGGAGTAGGGGTTGTTCCTCTGCAGGGGTCCTGTGCTTAGTATGGAGGCAGTGCAGAATAAGAGTGTCCATTAGAGGGGTCGGTGCAGAATAACAATTACATTTTAAAATAAAGGAGCATTAGCTCTTTTGCATTAATTTCCCCATGTAATGAGCCTTAAGAATCTAAAAGTTTTGTGACTAGAGCTGGTTGGAAATTCTCCAGCAAAGCCTGGTTGAAATTGCTGCATCAAAAATGTTCTGTTCAAAACAACTGAGATCTAATGAATATTCACTGAAAATAAGGCAGGGTTCCAAGGAGACTCTTTTCAGATTCCTGGTGCATCTGTGCAGGGCCAAGGACCCTAAAAAACAGAAATTGCCCCCAAGTCACTGGGCAAGGACATCTGGTATCTTTCCCAAAGCCAGAGATGCTAGTTGTTGGGTCCCTTTCACCAGTGCAGAGCACTAATAGGTCTGAGCTGGAGCTGAGACTCTGGGAGTCCCCTGCAGTTGTTCAGCAAAACTGATATTTGTGTAGTGTAGTTTGAGCTTCCTGTTTGAGAGGCGTGAAAAGATGGCACCCAGCCATGTCCATCAAACATAAATTTCCTCTGATAATTATAACACTAAAACCAATTATTAACAAGCCTTCTTGTGGAAATGTTGAAGAATGAAGTGAAGAGTGTAAAACACTTTTTGATGTCAGTTTAATTGCATCTGTCAAGAGACTGAGTAGCTTAAAGGTTACAAAACAGGGAAAAAAAATTATATGCCTTAATGTGTTATGAGAGAGAGCATCAAAGGCATCAAGAAGCAGCCTGCATTTCTTCAGGGAAAGGCCAGATCTGCTGGGAAGATGAAAGTTTTTCTTATCATGCTGGTTTATGTCTATCATCTGGCTGTTCTGTAACAAAGGCCGAGATGTTATGATATTGTGAGAAATATGACACATGCTAGAGCCCTCTTTTATCACAGTTGAAGACTGGTTTATATAGATGTTAAAAAGGCCATACAAACCCATTGAATCCAGATCGGCCTATTTAAGGGCTTTTTTGGTGTTATCATAATTATCACTGAATCAAAATGGCCTGCATAAATAGGCCACAGTTTTTATCGTCCATGTCCTGCCCAGTTTATTTGAATTCTGTAATCTATTAGGTTCATAGCAGACTGAATTTAGTGTAGACTCATGTTTGTATGAATACTTATACTGTACACAACTTGGCCATCCTCCAAGGTCCTGTCAACATTGCCTCCATAGTACATCTGGGATCCCACTTGTCCTCATTCAATACATGTCAAAGCTAGAATTTAGTGCAGCGGTGAATGGGTGCCCAACACCATTCTTAAGATCTGTTTCTTAGTGGTGCATTGAGTTTGCCCCAAAAGTTACGCCATATTGCTGTGTATGATGCTAGGACTGGCCTGAGCTTTTGTCTGTGTGACCTCTGCAATGCTAGGATCATGCTGACGTATTGTTACACTATTCTGCACAGC
>NW_005841837.1:5046979-5058874 GCF_000455745.1 Alligator sinensis
ATTGGTCCATTTGGGTCACATGCTCCTGAAACAGCATACTTCAGCCTTATAGAATGCTGCTATAAGCAGTGCTATACAAACATGGGGACTTTCACAGAGAGCTTGGATCTCCTTCCCTCTGGAGACAGATGAAGCTGTAGCCAAAAACTAACATAATAACCAGGTATGGAAAGGCATTAAACAAATGCTTAAGGGGGGTCTGTCACAACATGCTACCCAGTGTGGCAACAAAAATTAGGAACAGGCCCATATGTAAACTAAGGCCAATGTAAACTAACAGGTCAATATGTAAACTAAGATAAAAAGGACTTCCCAAACTTCTTCTGCTATGAGGAGCTGGGAAAGCTTTTAACATGGCACATAATCATTGAACCCCTGGTAAGGTGCTTTTAAGGCCCCATCCCCTTAGTACCTGAGGACCTTATAATCTCTGACAAAACTTACCACTATTTTAGAGATGCAGAACTGAGGTGCAGGGGAGGGGTGGGCAATTATTTTGGCTGGAGGACTGCTTAACAAGTTTTGGTGAGCTGTTGAGGGCCTCAAGGGTGGCCCTGCCCCTTGACAAATTCCCTGTCCCCTGTTCACCATCTTGGGACTGGAAGTCCTGCCCCCTGACCTTTGCCACAGGGAGTCCCTCCCCTTCCCCCAAAAGTACTCCTTTGGGGAAGGGGATGTGACATCTTAAAACTGAAAAAAAAAAAAACCCCAAACAAATTATATACTAAAAATCAAACATCCACAATAACGTTATTTTTAAAAATATTTTTGTCCTGATTTGTGTTTTTGCACTGTGTACACTGGCGACGTGTAGGGGGTGCATGTGCACCCCCTTAGAGCAGCTCGGTAGTGGTGGCTCCTTCCAGCTGCTACCACTGCTCGCCCCAGCTTCTGGCCTTTAGACTGCCCACTGAGGCAGTGGTGTAGTGCAAAGCAGTTGCAGGGCAGCCCAGTTTGACATGGACTCTGGGCAGCTGCAGCAAGAACTGCCCAGCAGTGGCAAGGGGGAGGGGTTGCTTTTTCTCCTGCACTGAGCAACAGTTTCTGCCTGGCACCGCTACTGCTGCTCAGCCCAGATGGGCAAGTCTGGAGTGGGTGCAGGGCGCACCAAGTCAGGGCTGTGCGCGCTGGTCCCCACTAGTACCGTGAGGCTGGGAAGGAGCAGTCAGAAGGAGCCACTGTTGCCTGGGCTACCTAGATAGGCAGTCTAGTTGCAGAGCCCCACAGCCTCACTGTATGCTCAGGGGCAGCAGGACACACCATGGCTGGGCAGCACATGGGCCAGGTAGGACAAAGAGACCCACCACAGGCCAGACAAAGACCCTCCATGGGCTGGATCTAGCCTGT
The DNA here is from genome assembly GCF_000455745.1 of Alligator sinensis. Classification (NCBI taxonomy): domain Eukaryota; kingdom Metazoa; phylum Chordata; order Crocodylia; family Alligatoridae; genus Alligator; species Alligator sinensis. The sequence goes on from NW_005841837.1 coordinate 5,048,327, forward strand.
GGGCTGTACTTTGCCCACCCATGAACCTGGGGGCCCCTGGCCAGATCTAATAAGTGATACTTAAGTGGAATTTAGGCACCTGAGTCCAAATTTACAGTCCTGAACATTTCTGCTCAGTTGCTACCTAACCCTGGTTGGGAGACATCTACGCTCTGTTGGCACATCACTTTCTGACTTTAGTTCCTTGCACACCAACAATAGTGCCACATGCCTAGAATTCTGTCTTGACAGGACTGAGCAATATGTCCTGTCTTGGGCCTAAGCCCAATTAGGATCTAGTAACAAGCTGTTCCTCCATCTATGGGTTTGGGCAGTAGTGTAACCAAGGAGGCTGTGGGGTTCACCAGGGCAGCAGCCCTGGGGCCACCTTTGCCAGTTTGCCAGTTGGGGGAGGGCACAAAATCAGCTGTTACTGTGGGAGCAGCTGATCACATTGCAGCAGTCAACTTAGCAGGAGCCAGTGCTGCCCTGGGTGCAGAACTGTGCTGCTACACTTCTGGGTTTGGACTAATGGAATACACTCTCTGCAAACTGGTTGGCAGATTATAAATACAATGCTTTCTAATTAAGAGCAAGAAAATTGGTCTTCTCAGCTATTTGGAGAGTAACTTCATCCCTCGCCTTAGTAGAGTTATTGAGGTGTAAGGGAAGAACTGAGTCACCAGTTGCAAGTCAGTTAGGTGTCTCCTTCAGGAAGTGCTTAAATGATATAGCCAGACTGTACAGCCCTGAACATGAACCTCGCTGAGGACACCAACCTGTGTCACATTGGAACCAGTGGCTGTCTCACAGAGAAGAATGTTTTCTTAAGGAACTGCATTATAAAGAGCAGCTGTGATTTTCTGTTATACTTTGCCCTTTTGTGCCACTCTGACAGTGAAAAGGAGCTTTATTGAATATGGAACAAATATCTCCCTGAGAATGCCTTCCCAGATGCTAAGTAGGGTAGAGCTGGAGTAAGAATGGCTTTGCCTTGAGTCATGAGCATGACTAGATTATGCTTCACAACTAATCCATGCTTGCTAGGGCCAGAGAAGTAAGGACATAAACCAGCACAGAGGCAGGTATATGACTCTTAGATACAATTTGAAGGTAATCTTGTCCATCTACTCTGTTTATGCTCATGTGCAGGAATTGAGTAACAGAATTGGGACCAGTGTTTCAGTTTATCCAAACTCATTCTGGAGGACTCCAATGTACTGTGAACAGATCCATTGCATTTTATTTGTTTTAAATGAGTACAGCTTGAATGAGAGCAATATTGAGGATAATCAGTCTTCTCTATCAGCCCTATATTTTGACTTGCAGTATTATGACAATGATGAGCTGCTTCTTACATCCTAAAGTGAAACTTAATTGCACATATTTTTCATAATAATCTCCCTGGGAGAACACCTGCAGTGTAAGCTGATTCCAGATATGGTAGAACCAGAGTAGAAGTGCAATTCATCTACAATTAATCTTTAAAATGATCATACATCAGATAGAGAAGATGAGCCAAACTGGCTAAATGATGTTCCTGCTTTCTTCTTTGGAGTCTAATTCAATTAAAAACATGTCAAGAATGTTCTATTTTCCTGGTTTTCCTGCGCGTTCGAGTTGCACGGACAAGGGATTTTTGAGATTTCTCAAGAGTATCTGTTTGGAAAATGCCATTTGAGTCAGTTAAGGGGTCATGCTCAGAAACAAAAGGTGATCTGTTGCAGTATTCATGACTGCATTCAAAATACACCTTTCCAATGGATATTCAGTCCACGTGTTGTTAACAAAACAGCCCCAGTAAATGGATACAACATAAGCACCATATTTCTCAGCTGCATTTTCAGTCAGTGTCAACAACTCTACAAAGTAGAGTGAGTGACACAAGGGACCTTGATGGTTTAAATATAAAAAAAGCCAAAGAGTCTTTTCAGATCAATTCAGAAGTCAAAGATCCTGTCAAAGGTTATGGCCTGTTTCATACCACACTGAAGTTAGTGACAGTCTTATTATATCTAAATACAGTTCAGACACATTTAAAGGAAAAGCAATCATCCTGATGTGTTTCCTGAATGAACATCTAGCTTGTTAAGACATTTATCACCAAAGATGTCCTTAGATAAACTATGGCAAATGTTCAATTTGGACAGGCGATTTCATGTAGCTCATTTGAAAGAAACTTGAGCAATGATGTAATATAATGGCAAAAAATGTCTGCTGCAATTTCAGGCTGCATGGCTTTAGAGCATAGTGCAAAAAGTTAATTTCCCTTTATGTACAGTACTGTGCAACTGAATCCATAATGCAGTGTAATGATGATGTGTTCATTTGTGATGTTGACAAACTGCATGGATTTCAAACTATGAAGAAGATTAAAGCTAAATTTTGGTAAAGATGGGACACCCATTAGGGCTGTGCAAAGCTTTGGGTGCTGATTCAATCTGGAGGAAATTCGGCCTGATTCGGTGGCTGAATCTCAGAATTGAATCAGGGGACCAGTTAAAAGGTCCGAATCGATTTGAAGCTCTTCAAATCGATTTGGAGAGTTTTGATGATTCGGGCAGTCCCTCCTGGCTGCCTCAGGGAGCTAAACTCAGACTCCATGCTGGTAAATTGGGGGAGAAGACCATGGGGGGGCTCCTGCCAGGCCTTACTCCCACCCGCTTTCCCAGCCAGGCATGGCTGCCCCACTTGCCTCAGCTCCTGATTGTTTTAAAAAAAAAGCCCCAACTCACCGGATGCTGCCAGTTGGAGACGCAATCCCTGTTGCCCCCACTTCCCTATGCTATGTGGTGGGCTCTGCCTCAAGCCCCCCTCTCCCAGCCCCTGCCCCCATGGCTGTCCTGCCTGCCTCAGCTCCTGGCTCTTAAAACAAAAACAGCCTCACCAGCTGCTGTAGTGGCCTCAGGGCTTCTGGGGGCTTGTGGAAGAACCCCTCATGCAGTGGGGGGCAGCAGGGATTGCCCCCCCTGCCAGGCAGGGAGTTCGCGGGGGGGTTGTTGTTTTTTTTGTTTTTTAAAGGACTAGGAGCTGGGGTGTGAGGGGCAGCCATGTACAGCTTGGACAGTGAGGGGGGAGGGGTCAGGGGGCTTGTGGCAGAGCCCCCCAAGTGGCATGGGGAAGTGGGGGGCAGAGGTGATCGTTCCCCTGCCTGTGAGTGCAGGCTTTTTTCCCAAAGACCTGGGAGGGGGGGCAGGTGGGGCAGCCATTGAGAGTGGATGGGGGGATGGGGCCTGTGTAGTTGGGAGATTCAACTGATTCGGCAGCAGCTGAATCTTTGAATTGGATTTGATTGAATCAATTTGGGACAGCGATTCAAATCACCAAATCGAATCACTGTCCCCCGAATTGGCCGAAACTGAATTCGAAGCAAATACAAGCCACTTTGCACAGGCCTAAAAGCCACGGGAGATTGAATAGTCTGCAAATACTTAAAAATATAAATACCAAGGAGAGAGAGACATGTACTATTTAGGATAAAGAAAGGGTTGTATAACCTGGAGATAGCGGATGCCATCACTAAGGAGTACATTTAAATTCTTATTAAGCCAATAAAATCCTGGAAGTGGGGGTGGAGTACTCTCCCAAGGCCAAGATGAACACCTTTTATTGTTGTAATATACAGCTAGACTACACAATTAACTAGTCAATATAAAGGAGAGAACCATTTTGCACTGCCAAACAGAATAAAACACTTACTGGATCACTTCCATTTTTACCTTCTATGATTCTATAGACCACGTGCAGATTCAACATAACTGTACAAGCTGAAATGTAAGGGGTCAAGAAAAACAGGATTAACATCTCTGTTTCTGAAAAAGATGACATGGGAACTTGAGTGATGTATGACTGATGCTTACTCTTATTCATAAGGCAACATCTCCAGGAACACTGCATTTCCTACCACTGTCACAATAAAACAACATTGGTCTGTTTAGTGTAATCAGTGTCATCTTTTGAATCACCAGTGTTGCTTCTTGCACCATTTGGATTTTCCCAGTGTGTGCCCCATCCAAATATTGCATAATCACAAGCTGTTTAATTTATACAATCTTAGGAATAACTATTATAATATTATTCTATGCACAGAATCAAAGTGAGAGAGCAATATGCACTGATGTTAAGTAGAAAATAAAATTCAGTAGCATAAAATTAATTCCAATAGTCCAATGAAACTAAAGGCAAACAAAACCTCAAAAATAATGTTATTATAGTCTTTAAAATTGTATTCCTTATGCTTCTTGAATGTTTTATGAAAGGAGCTATCAACCTCATCAAAAACTTTGTGACTTTCAGTGACTGACTTTAAGATGCTTTATAACTTAGAGAGACAAATACAGTACTTTTCTAGTTTTAGAGCATCTGCTCCTGAAGTTTAATATGTTGCAATTACTGTAAATTAATTAGTTAAACAAACACGTCATGTTTGTTTTTATTACATGAAAATAACCACCCAAAGACAAGGGAGAGCTTTTTAAAAAATATTTTTTTCAAACAAAATAAAAATTGCTGAACATAAAATGTGTGTTCATTATGTAAATTTTGATCCCACTCGAACATTAGATTTTTTTTGTTTGCGAAGTTAAATCTTTAGTAAAATGTCATTTCAGTATAATGATATTCATGAGTATTGCAGCAGTACCTGGCAAACAGTCTTGAACCAAGACTTCATTGTACTTGGAGCTGTACAGTACTTGTACAGTATAACACTTTTCAATGCTGTATTTATTCCTCATGGTATTAGATTGCACTTAGATTGTATTTAGGTACATAGCCTGTAAGCTCTTAAGATTTGAAAAGATGTTTGTTCTGTGCTTTTGCTAGAACAGCTACATTATGTTCTATGAGCTGGATTTCTTGGTACAAAAGCATTATATAGCTATTCCTATTTCTCAGATGGCAAGATGGGCAAGTAACATACCCATTTTCTTCCCCTTTCATTTTCCCCTTTAGCATCTCTGATCTTTCTGACTGTTTGAGATAGGGTACTGGTTGAACAAAATGTTCTAATCCATTATGACAGTGGCTCTTTAAAAAAAAAACCCAATTAATGACTGAAAAACATACCTTGAAGAATTTAGATGGGTTTTTTCCCCCTTTACCCAATGCACAACAGCAGCAATGGAAAACATAAAGCCAATGATGGAAAGGTTTGGAGTTTTGTCACACAGGACCATGTTCCAGGTTATCCTTAAATCATCATAAAAGCACTTAAAACAGGAGTATTCACCATTTAAAGAATGTTAAGCCATCATAACTACCCTCTATGGGTGTCTATACCTGAGCAGGGAGGCTGCTCCAATGCGCTGTAATTACAGTGTGTTGGAGCAGACTCAATTGAGTCTGCTGGAGCATGCTGATTACCATGCTCCAACAGTCTCCTTCATTTTATGCATTGGCATCCCTGCATTTCAAAATAGTGGTGGGGGCGTTTTATCTAAAATGGCCCCCACTGCCACTTTGAAGCTCAGGGACACTGATACAGGATACACTCCAGGTGCTTTAAGTAGACTGGTTCTTGGAGATGCACTCTAATTAAAGCACCCCCTCCACCATTCCTGGAGCATGTGTATAAACACCCTCTGTTTTAAAGGTAGGCCACTCAGAATCAGGATTATCTCTGAAACATTTTACCCATGCCCTCGCAGGGTCAGGGGAGATGAAATGTTTTACTTTCTTTCCTCCAGCTTTCCAGGATGCACAGCTCCTAGCCACTCTACCCTTTCCCACCCTCAAAACTCTAGTGGTTTCTCCACCCCCTCCCCCATTTCCACACACAGAACAACCATTCTGAGCAGCTTAATTGCAGAGAAACCATGGAGCCAGGGGAAGTATGCTTCTACCAGCTGCATGGTCTCATTGGTGGATGGCCAGTTGCTCTCAGCTTCAGTTTCAGCAAGACCAGAGAGCCTTGGAGAAGCATGCTTTCCTGGGGCTCTCCAGTCTCACTGACATTGATACAGTGGCTCCTTGCTGAAAGTGGAGCTGCCAGGGAGTATGCCCAGGCAGCCCTGCTTTAAACATGGAGCCACCATGGTTCAGAGAGCCAGGGGAAGCATGCTGGTCTTGCTGAAACTGATGCGCTGGCTCCCTGCCCAGTGCAGAGCCACTGCACTTTAACTGTTACATTTATAAACATGATTCACAAGATACTCCCAGAGATTTCAAATAAGAATATACAGTGTTTAAATGCATTCTACCCCGTTGGGGTCTTTCTGAGTTCTTTGCAACAGAAGACTTGCCCTATTATTTTTCTATAGTATAAAAAAATGAATGAAAACTAGGACCTGGCACTTACTGAGGGGTGCTTTGAGTCTATAGAGAGGTGCCTCAAGTAGCACCTTGCCAAGTGTACTTAAGCAAATCCAGCTCACTGGAGATAGAGGGGAATAGATAAACAGCTGCTGGGAAGGCAGGGCTGAGTAGGGAAGACATGGCTGAGTACTACCCAGACTGACAGAAAGGAGAGCCCGGATAGATAGTAAGCACCTACCAAAGCCATGCTTAGCTCTTGACATTTTTTCATCCATGTATTTCAATGTGCTTTCCAAAGGAAGCTCAAAATCATCTCTCACAATGGGAAAGAGGCAGAGAGACTTCTTAACAGGCTAGCAGGAGAACCAGGACCAGAATTCAGCTTTTCAGACCAACAGATTAAAGCATGAGCTAGACAACACTCTTTTCTGCCTGTTTGGGTCCTGTCATCATATGAATAATATCAAAGGATTACCTTCAGCTGCAGCTGAGGGACATGTTTCTGCCTATGCTGTATCTACTGTGTAGATACATTCAGGTCTTCATTTTCTAGGGCACCTTTTAACCAGTGCTACATCAACCAGAGAAAACACATTCTCCTTGCTAAATCTCCTTTCTTCCTTCACTTCCTTTTGCTCTGCCTCTACATGCCCCTTACATCCCCCCTCCCCTCCCCCAAGAGGTGAGAGGAGCAATAGATTCCTGGCTCTTGTCTGTGCCTTTGCTTCCCAGGCATGTCAAGGTGAGTTGTAACTGTGCAAATCTGAGATGACATTAAACCTTAACTTGTGACTGCTCTGAAACTGCTCTGACTTTATGATGGCATAATAATTCAAAGGTTTAAAGCGTTATAAAGGTAACCTGTAATAGCATCTGATGGTACTCATCAAAAGCAAGCTTGATGGCACCCTCTTGGACAAAACACACCTTGTCTATCCTAGAGTGGCATATGCTAACAGAAGGGGTTTTTCTGCTCACGGAGTTGCAACAATTTCCTGAATAGCATAAGCTAAGATCATTCCCTCTGTGTTGGCACTAGGACTCAGCTATGTTGGCACCAGGATTTTTACTGGTAGAACTATGTAAGCTGGGTAAAATTTGAATTCAAATTTCAAAATCTTGCAAAATGTCATAAAATGCAAATTTCTTCTTCTGCACATTCTGAGTTATGGCTACAAATCTTTCCTTCTTCCTAAGTATGTCATTGTTTCTTTCTGCTCCTTCATCAGTATTCACCTATTGTTTCTAGATTTTGATACCTAAATTCTAAGCTGTTATGGACCAAATAGTGCTGTTCTTATTTGTACAGCACCTAGCACAATGGGCCTGAAGCATTAATTATGAGTCATTGTTGTAATACAAATAAGAACATTTTTTCAAAGCTAGCACTGTATAAAATTACACAAAATAAATATTGGGGCATCTTCTGGATATTTTAGGTTCAAAGGGAGCATGTATATTTCTTTGCAAAATCTTGTAACAACCAAAGTAGGCTACTTTCAAACCTAAACCTCAAAAGAAATTATGTTTCTCTATATCGTGCACACCCTTTTTATGGTGTAGTTCTCTTACCCTCTTGTTAATATAGTTATATGTTTGTGTTATGGTTTTCTGTACTGACACCAAATGAATAGTCTAAGCGAAGCTGTACAGTCACTTTATCTCTGGCTATCGCAGAGATAATCATTTTGTCTCTGAAACTCCCATTTATTCTTTTCTAGTTTAACGAAAAGTATTTAAATGCAGCGGCAAAGGAAATTCCTTCCCTACATGTTAAAGAAGTGGAGCCAGGCACTTACCATATTTACTCAAATCCAAAACTACTTCTCTCCCCATTCAACATGGGGGGAGGGAAGACCCTTGTCTTAAATTGGAGTACAAAGTGGGGAGCAGTGGGTGAATGGAGCAGGTGGCTATTCCACCTCTGATTCTAGTCCCAAACCCCAGTCAGGACCAGAGTCAGACCCTCAGTAGCTGCCTGCCTTCTCCTTCCCTTACACTATTTTTTATGTTTAGAAAAGCTCCTTTGAGTTGGGTCTGGGTGGTTCTTCCCCCTGCCAAAAACCTCCACAAAACATAAACAAAAAAACAAACGAAAAATAAAACATTGAAAATACTTTCTTCTCCCTTTGAGGCCTTCTCAGTTAGGGTCAAGTCTTTACTATGAGCAAAATTACTCTTTGACCTCAGGCCAGTCATTTACCCTCTTTTTGTCTTGATTTTAACATGGAAATGTGTGCATTATAACCATTCCATACATCATTTACTGGAGGACTGTCATACTCATATCAGTCAAGGGACTGCCAATGACCAACAATGAATTGTCAGTGATGAGCCTGTTTTGAAGTTTTGGTCTTATATTTGAATTTTTCATTTTAACATTTTTTATCTCTTGAATTGGAAATAAATACTCTTATAAGCAATTATAAACCTTCATATTATCAGTTTGATTCTAAGACTGTGACATTAAAGTAGACAAGGAAGACAGTGTGTATATTTGTGGACATGTGAACTGAAATGAACCTGAGTCACCTATGTTAACCACGCTGTAACAAAATAGGTTGTCCTTTGAAGGAGAAATAGTCCACCCTGTTAAGAAAGCACAGTTGTGACATATTTGGCTAAGGAAGCAGTGTCCCATGGGAAGCATTGAAAGCTCCCAGAAGAAAAATAGGGAGAAAAGGGAAGGAAGCTGTAAAGGGAACACCTTGCAAGGAGAAGCCAGGCTGTTTTGCTGGGGAAAGAGCCAAAAGGGTCTCTCTTTCTAGTGTCTGGGAAAGGCCAGAAGGATTTTGTTTTGTTTGCTTGTCTGTCTGTTTTGTTGAACTTTGCTTTGGAGAACTGGCTGAGGAGCTGCTCGTAGGGGAGCAAGTTATCCTGTACAAGCCAGCAGGATAAATAACTTACATAGGTATGTACATACGCTTCTCCATAATAGCCCCAGAAAGGGGTGGGGAGGGCATACACATGATCTTAGCTTGTAAAAGGCCGAGAAGCGACCTTTTATAATAGCCATAATAGCCCCAGGAAGGGGTGGGGAGGGTATACTACATGAGCATAGTGGCTCTGGTGGGTGGAGAGTTCCCCATTGTCATTTGTGCACTGTAACCAACAAGTATGATTTAAATCAGCTTAAAGGCTTCTCTAGCTTATGCAGAGCTATCACAATTTTGCCCACTAAATCAGGGTCCTGTTTCTTTTACTTCATCTTTCCTACAGCATCTGCCCAGTAGATCTCAGCAAAGGAGAGAATCTGCGTTCATTTTAATACTGGAGTTTGGATTTAAGGTACTCACAAACTTCGTAATTATCCTCATTGTAAGAACCCCTGGAGGGTGTTGTATACATGATCAAGCACCTGTCCTGTGGAAATGCACAGGTGTATGTATGTCATTGCTCATCTTTTTAAAGAATATACCATATGCTACTTTCTTTACATCAGGATCTAAAAAATATACCATATGCTACTTTCTTTACATCAGGTACTGCAGACTAAAAGTATTCATTGAAAAGGAAGCCTACAGCATTACAACATATCTGTTTCTTCCCAGGGCTCTTTTTAACACTTATTTTTCTTTTTTCATGGAATGCCAGTGAAGCTCACTTAAGTGGGACCATTATTCAGTCAATTATAGGCATTTGTTTCTAAGCAATTACTTAGCATCACAAAGGCATATAAAAATTCTGCCTACACTAGGAGTCAAAAGTTGAAGAAGTTATATAAGTCCGTATACTATTGCTTTTTGCAAAATAATATACATTTCACCTGCCTTAATGATTATCAGTGTCACTTGACACAGAGACTAAAAAAAAAAAATCTTAAAACCCTGGATCTCTAGCAGGAATAGGGATTCAGCCAGTATAGCATGGGCCAGAGACAGAGAGACTTGCAGAGTGTCAGTGGCCAAAATACTGAATAGTCCCTACATCAGGGGAATTACTCAATAAAAGTAGCCAATTAAAAGTATTTATTCCACCAAAATCAGTATAAATACATTCCAGAGAGAATGGAATCCAGATTTCAGGTCTATAAACTTTATACTAAATGAGCACACTATGTGCCCAAAGCATTTATGATGAGTAGCTCCATCAGCTCTTAAAAGTGGCTTGATTCAGTTTTTTAGCATTTGTTTCAAGTGCTTGAGCTAATATTATATACATTTGTCAACAGATTTCTCTGATTTGATCATAGTGTTGATTAATATTGCAGAAAATGATTTTACAGATTTATATTTGAATTCAAAATATTATGTTATTGGCAAGCTTTTTATTCCCTTTCCACAAACAGCATTAGTAATTTTTTTCCTCAGCAGG
>NW_005841837.1:5058894-5089589 GCF_000455745.1 Alligator sinensis
CAGCAGGAAAATAAATATCTTACAAATAGGCATTCAGTGAATATTTCAAGTTGAAAGTTGTTTAGATGAATTCTTATACCCTAAAATCAAATGATTAGCTTATAAACCAACCAAAGTGAAATATTGTGGGCCAATATTTTTTCAAAAAGAGGTTGCTAAAAGTTAGACTTCTTGATTAATTTGCCCTGATTTTCAAAACTGTTGAGTAATCAATAGTTGATTGACTCTGACTTTGTTTGGAGTTATTGAGGTCTCGTTCAACAGCTAGTTGGGTGCTGGTTTTAAGACACCTATATTTTAAAATGCTGGTTTATACCCTTTCTTCAGTCCTAGATGGGTCCAAAGTTTCAGGCCTAAACAAAATAACTATTTGCCTCTATTAAATAATTACATATTGTCCCAGGGTGACAGAGAAGAGGGATCAGGAAGCCCCGCCCACAGGGCACAGCACAGAAAAAAATCATGAAATAAAGAAGGGGGCACTAAAAAACTACTTACCTGCAGGAGAAGCAAGACCGGAAGGATGAAAAGAGCTTGTGTAGTTCACAAGCTGTGCTTTTGTGCAATTAAAGCCAGCGGGTGATGTCACAGGGACGCGCTGGCCAGCGGGGATAAAAGGGGCTGCTGAAAGTGAGGTGGGGAGAGCAAGTGCGGAGGTGGAGACTCTGTGTGCCGGCAACGGGCAGAGCCGGCACAAACAGGGAACTCCCAGATGATGGGCGGCAGCTGGAGCAATAAGGTTCCCTTGCACTGAGGGGACCAAGGCAGGATGCCGGGAGGGGAGGAGTATCAGGGTGACTTTCCCCTTGTGCCTCTAAAGAAGTTCAGCGGTAGAGGTTCCAGACAATGAAACAACCAGCACTGTGACCCAGAGTATCAGGCTGAGATCTATCTCGGGGAAGCAGAAGGTTTTCTACCCAACCACTCCCAGGTACAGGAGCTGGGCTAGGAGCGAAAAGGAGAGAGAGACCCTGCAGGACCATCGTCAGGGGAGTACTGCCAAGCCCAAGCAGGAATGCGGGAAGAACCAGCTGGTAGGACCCCAGACGGGAAGACCCTTTTGGGGTACTCTTTTTTTTTTTTTCTTTTCTTCATTTCATTTCTTTACCCCTGCTCGACAGGGGAACTCATGCTAACCCCAGGAATAAAGCCAATAGGTTCAAAGGGGCCTCGGGCATAGGGCCAGAAATAACCAAAGATCCTGTCCCAAGGAGGAGAGAGGGACACAATTAGGTACAAGAAACATCCACTAAAGGGAGGTAGCCATTTTAAGACCTGGCACCCCGCCAGAGGTTCTCATAAGGTTGGGGTGTAGGGGAGGTGGAGCCCCATGAACATCCCATGAGTGGAGTGGTCATCCCTGAGGGGACCTTCGAGGCGATCCCCCTCCACTGAAGTAACATTCAAAGACATGGCAGGCGAGTTCAGGGGAGGCCAGAAGGACAACCGAAGCCCACCTCGGGGTACCCATGGAGCCAGAAAGCGCGCGCCCTCCACAGCATAGGCCAAGGCTGCATGCGAGCGGGCGTTCAAAGCCAGGTGGGCACACGCATCAATGTCTCTTCTTAATTTTAGGTCCCCTCTACATGTTACAGGTATCGCACAATTAATTGGTTAATTGCATACCTAGAGACTGGCTACACATGCAAAATAGCTATCACACCATAAAAAACTCCAACCACCTATAAAGTTAGACCTCGACAATGTGTACTAACTTTATACAGGCAACCCCCACTTAATGCTGTTTCAACGTAGTGCTATTTTGCTATAATGCTCATTTGAAATTAATACCTGATTTCACTTGGCACTCAGTGAGTTTCATTATAACACTTGTGGCCACCATCTTGGGTCATTAAAACAATTGCAGTTGCCATCTTGGGTCATCAAATACTGTTGGTTTCACTTAATGCTCAGTTTTTCAGGAACTAATTAATAGTGTTAAGCGGGGATTGCCTATAACTGGTTGCTATTGAGCTTTAATTTGCACATATAACATGGTCTTCCCTGCATCTACGAGTGCCATCAGCTGTTAGCTCCCAGCCACAGGGATGAACCTTGCTCAGTCAGGGCTGCAAGTCCTGCAACTGCAGGGACTCTCAGCTCCAGCAGTTATGGACTCTGGGTCCTGACAGCACCCTGCAGCTGCTGGGACTTAGAGTCCCATAGCTGCTGATGCTGGGTCCCAATGGTGTGCATCCTAAGGTGGGGAGATTGCTGCAGGTAGTGGGGATTTCATACACCTCCAAGGCTGGGAGATCGTAACAACTGCAACTCCTAGTCACAGGGTTGTATAGGATGCTGCTGCAGCTGAGATCCCTTCAGCTGAAGGAAAAGCATGCTTCTTGTGAAAGCATATTTTTTGCCAGTATAGGGGGAGACAAGGATCAGGCTCTCTGGGATCTAATGTGAAACCCCACAATTGTGCTTCTTGCCCTGCATGTGTGGCATGGCAGGAGGCAAGATTGTGTGAATTGTACATTAGATACCATTGCACCTTTACCTGCATGTGTATCCTATAGAACATGTTCCATAACATTTTATATTAATGGATCTTTTGGGTTTTTGAGAATAAATAGCTGATAAAGATAAAACACAATATCTCATTTTTCAGTGATAATGGAGAAACATTGATAGCATTTGTCAATGTACATTCTCTCTCTGTAAGAGCCAAATTTTGTCATTACCTGTCAACCGCCCTTAGTGAGGGCAGCCAAGTTCCACAAATGTTAACTGAGGGCAAGAAGCTAACAATACATTTTATGAGTTCTTTATTGAGAGGATTAAGGAAAATGCTTGGGTTTTTTAAATACTTCTCAAAACTGTTAATTTTCCATTTCATTCTCTCTGTCTCAGTAGTGTACTGAGCATGCACCCATGGTTCATAAAATCCTTAAATAAAATTAACAGCAGGTACAAGAAACTTTTCTCATTGTGCCTCTTAGCTATAGAATTTCCTCTTAAGTAAACATGGATAAAATCTCTTCATAAATTTAATGGGTTGCTTATTTTTACAGGCTCAACCCTATTATATTCTACTTCATTAAAGGGTCTACAGCCTATGCAACAAAGGTATCTTTATTTCCCAAATAATACTTTAGCATTTTTTTTACACCCTTACATAGTCGTATTGGAACAAGGAGAGTCTCTTGAGCTCACTCTGGAATCATAGGCACTTACACATGAAGGGAGCCTGCTCCTATGCCCTGGAAATCCAGCATGTCAGAGCAGACTTGATTAATTGAGTTTGCTGGAGCATGCAAACTGATACGCTCTGGCAGCCTCACATGTCACATGTATCAGCAGCGCAGTACACCTCCACACTGAAAAAATGGTGGTGATGCGCTTTGAACTAAAACACATTCCATGTAATTTAGTTCAAAGTGTCACCCCCATTTTCTCAGCATGGAGGTGCACTGCACTAGTGGTAGAAGTGATGCATGGATGCTTTTTAATTAGCGTGGCTTGCTAATTAAAAGTGCCTAGCACCACATTGGAAACATGCACAAAAAAGACCATAAGAACCTAGGAGCCCTTAGTAGGTTTTGTACCGATAGATCAGAGCACTAAATAGAGAACATCTAATTATGTGAATGTTTCCTTTTTTGGAAGATAGATAGCATAAAAGCACAGATCCACTACCGATACAAATGAGTCCTATTATTCCCATCTATTTTCTGGCTATAATCTGGATTTTTACATCTGATGTATCTAATATTTGCCCTGTATGTCTTCTTGAAGAATTTGAAGATAATGTTGTTTTTCAAAATTGTGTTTGTTCTTATTCTGTCTTTTTGGGGTAAGCCAAAACATTCTGCAGTCAGTTTGTTTTAATAAAATGGGAAGGCAAGACGATATGTCTAACTGTTGGCCTGTTCATTCAGTGAGCTTTAGTTACAGCCTCCCAGCAGACATTTTTAAACATACATGATGCTACAGCACTCTAATTAGAACATGGAGCAGACTCAATTAATCAAGTCTGCTGCTACACGTTCTAATTAGAATGTGTTGGAGCATGTGTATAGGCACCCATTGTTTTTTAAAAGGGGTCTTCTTGCATGAACTGAAACTGAGTTTCTCTTGCATGAAATAAAAGTCATTTAGTTGGTAAAGTAGTTCAGCTTTTGCCAAATGGGAAGAAGTAGGACATTTTGAGTTTTTCAAGAATATGTTTTTTTTTAAATGTGTGTAGTGACGATATTTTCCAAATTGCATAATCCTATTTCCAACAGTGGCTTAGGCACTAAGGATCCCAATCCCTAATGGAAATCAATGGCGCTTAAGTTTCTAACTCTTGTTGTTTTCAATGGAAGGTAGGCATAGAAACACCTTTAAAGATCTGGCCCATAATTCTTAATCTATTTTGAAAATGAATTTGGGATAATTTTCTAAATCACTGAAGTACTTGTGAAAATGTAAACTTTACTTGTGGGTACTAAAAAGTTGAAAACTGTGAGGCCTGCAGCTACATTTGAGGAAGAGCTGAGCTTGGTCAGAAAGACCCTGTATATTGGAGTGTTTTCTGTATTCTTTTTAGGGGATGTCTTTATTGCCTGTACTGTCATTCTTTCTATGGTACAGTGTATTGTTTAGTCTCTTTGAAAGGTGCTACACAAATATATTAACACAATATATATGAGTCTAATAATCAAGACTCTTTGTAGCATGATTTACATTCCCTGTCTTCTTTCATAATATCTTATAAATGAATAGTTCAACTGAAAAGTTTATATTTTTCCTTCCAATGACTAAATCTTTGCTTAAAGATCATTAGCTAGATGCACTGAGACATTTTAATAGAATTAATACATATTGTTTCATTCCAGACCAATCCAAAATAATATATGAGGAAACAGAGCTGCTTAAACAATTGTCAAATCCCTGGAATACAGTTTCAATTAAACACGTACAACTTAAAGCTTGTAAATAGACTGTTTGCAAAGCAATATATTTGCAAATTATGAGCACTGTTATATTGAATCCAACTGTATTAAGATAATCATCAAGTGATCTAACTTGCAAACAAATTAACTGACACTTGAACAGTTCCAGTACCACTGCGTTCTGTAGGATTGAATCAATTCCATCAACAACAGATTGGAATTCTCTGATTTCTGAAGATGTTCATTGAAGCTGATGGGAAGAAATCATTTTCATGTCCTTTCCATTGTCTCAGGCTGTGATTCTGTGATACTTCTGCAAGGTGTGGTGTTCAGAATTTTGTCAGGATCATGGGAGAGAACAGGGCATTCTAACTTCTCTTTGAGATGTGACCAAATCAGAGTAGCTTCATAAAAGTGGGTTCACTTGCATGCTAACTATATTACACAATTAACAATCACGCAATACATTTAGACCAACGGCACGTGAAAGTAATTAACATGCCATAAAAATGACTATTTGGGTATAAAAAGAATCAACTGGCTACAAAGTTAGTTCTTGAATATGTGTAACAACTTTACAGCTGGTTTCTATCCAGCTTTAATTTGGACATGTTGCAGGGCCCTTAAACTGCAAAGCTGAGGTTTGTTGTGTGGCTAAGGAGAAATGGACTGGGGTTCAGGACATTTGAGTTCAATTGCCAGGTATGCATTAAATTTCTAATGGCAATGCTTTACTAGGGCAATAGATAAGACTGTGAATGCTGCTCTTAAGCATAGCCTGCCCACTCTTTTCACTTCTACTTATGCCAAATTTAAGGTAACATAGCCATCTTAGAACAATTCTGAATGTGTAGCCAATGCCACTCTTGAACTCTGTCTTGGACATGCTTATGAATGTGCTCAGAGCTGCTTTAAGGAAGCTACATGGTCTCATTTCTAGGATTTTACATGAGCAGCTTAGAAACATGGGTCTACTTCATGGTGGCTGTCCTAGCATGGTGCACAGGTGATGTAGACAAGCCCATAAGGTCAAACGTCAACCCATTAATTTCCCCCCCTTCCCCCCACCCCCCCATGAGATTTCACTAGTCTGATACCTACTTTCATTTGTTACTTTTTTTTTTTCTTGAAAGAGACCTAATTTAAATGAATCTTTGGATCTGAATGAGAGAACCTGAAAAACCTCCAAGCAGCTTTTCCCCTACCTTGAATTCTGGTTGGAAAACAAAAATGCTATTCCACAGGAAATAATGCCAGTTCAAATTCTATTTTCACTCATTTCAAATGGAAATGTTGAAAATATGTAATGTCTTATGGAATTATTATATATTTTTTAAATCCAGAAGTATTAAAACATTTCATTGTGATAATGTTCACAGCATCATAGAAAGTAGGCATGGGAAAGGCCATATGAAGTCATTTAGTCCAGCCCCTTGATCCAGGAAAGAGTATCCCTGACTAAAATATCCCAGGCAAGTGTCTGTCTAACCTGGTCTTGAAAAAGAGTAATACCTTGTAACGTATATAACATAAACTGCAATGTAGATTAGCATGTTACATTTAATATTAATTAAGTTAAAATAAATTACAGAGTCAGCCAAAATGTTTTTACCCTGTCAGAACAAAATATTTTCATATTACTGAAATGTGATATGCAACATCAACATGTTATGAGGAAGTAAAAAATTATTTGAATCAGCATTTTTCAGGTGAAATAGATTAGTCCTGGTAAACAGTCTAATTTTGTAACTTTTTGCAAAGAAAATCTTTTCCCACTAAGCCAGCCCCCTAATGTTTGTCTGATTTTGGCAGCAGTGTCCTATTACTATATTGTTGTTGTTGCTGTCATTGTACTTTACAATCCCCTCTGGTATTGGGAACAGTCACATTATTCTTTCAAAATTTGGTCCCCATGATAATTCTATCAGTTCAAGTTTGTTTTCTTGAAGCCAGAGTTATAAGTAACTGGAAAGGGGAATTAATGAGAAAAGATGCTGAAAACAGGAAAACAAATGCAGGACTGTGAATAGAGTTACTTATAAGTAGTGCTGGTTTGAATTTTCAACATTTTGTTCTGTTTTAATGAGATTTTGAAGAACATTCAGAAAAAAAAAATCACCATTTTTCAAGCTGTTCTACCTACACCTTCCCCCTATAATTATTCACTTCTCTAGCAGGCAGTGTTTGATGGACAATTCACCCTGTTGTAAAATGCAGAGAATCATTAAAGATTTTCATTTTAATAACACCTATGCCTCTGCATCCTGTCAAAACAGGTGTGTCATTTATGCATGCATGCGTAGCAACCAATTTTACAGGATACCAAAGTTCAGCTCTTGCTAAAAGCAACGTCTTACAATGTTCTTATGTTAAAAAATTTAAAGGGTTTACACAAGCTCAGTTAGACTAGACACGTTGCATTTTTTCATACATAATTGTAACTATTCAATTCCGATCAATAGTGTTTCTTTTTTCCTCCTCAGCCACAACCATCTAACTCTAAACATTTTGACAGTTCAGACTGCACCCTACCATGCATGAAAATGTCAAGGGATAATGTGTTGTTTTTCTTGTAAAAGGATCATCTATTTTCATTTGGTAGCAAACAATTTAGTTGGTGTCTCTAGGAGCTGTAGGAAATACTCAATTTTTGAACTGCTGCCATTAAACATTGTCCTTGTGACTTTATGCTAAAAAATGTTGTTCATTATCTATAGACAGAATTCATTAAAATAGATTCGTCTCACAGGGGATATGTGAAGCTTTATTCTACTTAAGTTAAAAAAAAACAAACAAACCCTGCTCATATATTTTTCTACACAGAATAATGTTTGTACACTTGACGAGCTAATGTAGCAACTCTGTTCTCAGCTTGTATCTGGTATTGCTAGCCTAGAAATGGATGAGGTTGTGGAGGGGAACCTGCCTGGAGGCCATACTTGTGTGTTTCTGAGGGCACAGAAATGAATTATTTTGAGGCAGTTCAGCTGTGCCAATTTTGTAACAATTCACAGCCACATACTTCTGGGTGTGGATGCAATATGTGATTCAAGAAATGTGTGTTGATATAATGGCATGAGCGCTATTTGGAGTTCAAAGGAGTGAGAGCATACATACTACAGTGGGAACTTGTCAATGCAAGTACTATCCTGAGGCACTTATTTACTCTGCTGCAACATGTGTAGACGCTGGCTGGGACATGAGGATGATTCAGTGCCAGGGCTGTCTGCTGGTTAGCCCCACACTGGAATGCCCTTGTACCTCAGCCAGCCCCTCCACAGCATGTTGATCTGGGTCAGAGAAGTAAGACCTTAGTTTATACCAGAAAGCATGGTCTAGTTTAAATAATATTTAGTGAGCTGTTGTTTCTGTATATTTCATTACATCAGTACAGTTGTGGGAAAGAAAGAAATAATGGCATGTGATTAGCATCCGTATTTTTCTTGAATCTGCCCTTGTCCCTCAGCCAGCCCCTCCACAGCATGTTGATCTGGGTCAGAGAAGTAAGACCTTAGTTTATACCAGAAAGCATGGTCTAGTTTAAATAATATTTAGTGAGCTGTTGTTTCTGTATATTTCATTACATCAGTACAGTTGTGGGAAAGAAAGAAATAATGGCATGTGATTAGCATCCGTATTTTTCTTGAATACAAAAGTAGGTGGGATTAGGTGCAAAATCATATAGGAATTGTACTATAGAACTGTACTATAGCAAGACAAAGTTATTTTGAACTTCGGTTATTGCCAGTTATTATTAACAACATTCGCACTGTCGTCAGCATGTATGTCAAAACACTCTATTTTGGACATTCTAAGCTGAGGTGAATTCTTAAGAAATATACTTTTGCCAGCATACACTGCAGTAATGGGATATGGAGGGCTTTTGGTTTCATGTGTGTTTGCCAAAAGATAACACGGTGCCCATTTCTAAGCAAGCTAAGCATGGATGTTGAACAGTAATATAAGCTTTTGAAATCTCACTGAAATTGACTTTAAATGTTCAGACTTGAATTTCTGTACTCTGAAAGGACAATACTGTTTTATACACCTCTATACAATGATAGTGCCTAAGTACATAAATAATACCATGCATTGTGGAACTGTATCAAATGCATTACAGATTGGCATAATTCACGCCTGAAAAATATGGGGCAAACCTTGTAGGGGCTAAGGACCTGATGAATCCATTGATCGATAAAATCAAGTGATGAAATCTGCTACCATTGACTTCAGTGGGTGAGGAAGGGTGAGAAATACACACCTGGACTGAGGGTCCATAAAAGTCTATACACCACTTCAATTTTTGCAAAGTTTGATGATGGAAGTTTGGGACAGAAGTTAATTTCTTTCTAGGCTATAGCACCTCAAGATTGGCCCCAGGATTTCATTATGTTTTGTATGTAGTAGTTTATATTTTCATAAGGATTTCATCTCAATTTGATCTTATTTTGATATATATATTTTAACAGACAGAATTACTGGCTATTTCTAAAGCAGATGTCACAGTAATTAATCATAAGGAAAATGGATCAGTGATTCATGAAATCTGTCAGAAATACAGCTACAGGTTCATTTTACTGAGGAACACAAAGCTAGGAAAATTAAATTCTTAAAAACTACAGCTTGCATATTGTTGGGAAAGTGCCATACTTTATTGCTACCTCTTTTAAGTAAGATGACCACCACTGTAAGTGGTTTTCAAAGCATATCCTGAAATATAATTTAGAAACAATTCATGGTCACCCTTGCCTTTTCAGTATGTGTTATTTTGGCTGTCCAGCAGAATTTTCAGTGTAAGTTAAGGGGTTGTTTCCCAACTAGACCCCTAGATGAAAATGTATTTATCACAAGAGGAGATGCTTAAAACAGAAATCAATAAAAGCATCTCGTCTTTCTTGAAAATCAGATGGTGTGCTGGATTACCAGTACTGACGTTTTTCAAAGAAAAGGTCATTGTCTTCTCAACATATTTACAAAGTAATTCCATATACAGAAGGAGAAAAATCATGGTCCTCATCCTCATCCAAAGTCAGTGAGAAAACTTCCACTGGCTTTAATAAGCCAGGATTTCAACTGAGAACTACATGCCTCATCATTAAAACAGCTTCAGACTGAACTTTTTCATCTGAATGCAAACATTTGATGGATGCTACCCAGTGACTCATCTGTCTTCAAAAATAAGGTTCCAAATCCAGCAACTTACAGCACATATATGTGTTGAAGCATTAGGGACAAATTTGTTTATGATACTTTAAATTCCAAGTGCCAAATCAAGAGTGAGACCTTATACAAGGGGATAAGGCAAAATGCCGCGTTTATTGATTACATGAATTAGACATAGGCGTTCAGACATATCACTCATATAGACACACACAAATCATCGTGCACATCATTACACACAAGCACACACAAACACAAAACAAGCATTCCATTCAGACATGATAGTTACCAGCAGCAGTTGTTTAATAATGGCATTGGGTGGCTGGCCCAGGTCTTATTGAGAGAGAGATCCTGGAGATAACAGCTTGGGGCGGGGTGAAATAGATGCGTCTGTGCTCTGGAGAAACAGCAGTTGAGAGAGAGAGACACCCAACTTGGCATTTTCAAAGTCCTTTTTTATAGGTATTGGCATCCTTTGTTTCAGTGCTTTGGAGTTTTTCCATAACCATAATGTAGAATATACATCCTGTTCAATGACCCACTGACCCCATTGTCAGAGCAATGTAAAATTTCCCTCATGTAAATGAGAATCAGGCCTATTGATGCAAAAGCAAATACGTAATCCATTTCTTGGTCCAGTTATACTCATTATATGCAGGGAGGTAAAATGCTGTCAAGGGTAAAATGCCCTTTAACTTCAGCAGAGTCAGGATTTCACCCCAAACTTCAAACTACTAAAACTTAATTAGCATAGGAGTGAAGCCTGGAGTGCAATGGCTGATTTAAACAGTAAGGTGTATTTGCTTTGTTCTTTGCTATGCATTCAAAAAATATCTCTGGAAACTGTGCCATTGGCACATTGTTAACAATGTGTGGTAAGTAATTTATTAATTCATAATGGTATCAGAGACCCTATAGAATGTATGCAAAATAAACTCTTAAAACCAGAATTAAAAAACAAAAACATGCATTAAAAATATTTTTAAATTAATTAGTTTTCAGTCATAATTATGTTACAGTAGCACCCAGAAAATCTAGTCATTGATCTATTGTGCTAGTTGCTGTACAAATCAGAACAAAACACACTTCTTGCCCCAGAGAGCTTAGAAGCTGATTTCATTCCTATTTTATACTTGCTTTTTGAAATGCATTCAAATAATCAGGGTTTACTGGTAAACATGCCTTTTGAAAGCTAATTTTCAAGTCAAGTGCAAGTACTCATGCAATCCACATGTTAAAAACTCTTGAGTGTTCTTGATAGAAACATATGTCAAATCAAGAAGACTAAAAATACATTGTGATCTGTATATTAAATTTGAAATTTGAATGTCTGCAGTAAACCCCCATGGAGCCAGTAATCAAAAAATTGTTTTCAAATAAACTAATTTAGCAAGTACTCTCAAATGAGGCCAGTAACCTTAGTTCCTTTTTTTATGGATGAAGAAATTAAAGGTACAGAAAATTATTTTCCTAAGGTCATCTAATCAGGCCAGTGGCAGAGCTGTGAATAGGCCTCTGATACTTTTGCCTACTGATCATACCACTGTCCTCACTGGGAATATTAGACTGGTGCTCAGTGTTTTTGAAAAGCATGCCTTTGCTACCCTGAATCAATTATTTATTACATACTCATTAAAGTTACTTAAAATTTCATAGATCTTATTTCCTTTTGAGTCCTGATCTTGCAGATACTTACACACAAGCTTCACTTCCCTCTTATAAGTATTTCCACTGACCTGATGTTTCATTCCTCACTTACAGTTAATTCTGTTTCAGATATATAACCACTGAATTTAATGGGACTATGACAATTTATAAAAAATTAAGCTCTGACCACTTCTGTTTATAATCTATGGGATCAAACCAATAAATGTCTTACTTTTTTAGGAAAATATTTTCAGTAGAAAGCTCTCTTTCAATAAAAAATAAATTTTAATTTCCTTTTTGTTTGAAATATTCTCTAATTATTCCCCTACCCCCCAAAAAACCAAATATTGAAATGTCTTTAGTTTTTAAAAGGCATTTTCCATTCTTGTTTATTTTCCTCTCCCCCATTTTTCTCTATCTTCCAAAATCAAAAACTAAAACCCATAATTTTGCATATTTAATCAACACATTTTTAGTGAAAAGACCTCTATATATATATATATATATATATACACACTTTTTGGTTTGTTGTGTGGTTTGTTTTTTATTAACACTATAATTACTTTTGTATTAATGCTATAATTATTTCTTTAGTCAAGGGCTCTAATGTGCCCCTGAGGCTGGGAGAGGCAGCTGATCAGTGCTCCCCACCTCATGGTGCATTGGAGTGTTTGACTTTGTGCCGTTGAGGCTGGGAGCAATGACAGCTGACTGGCACTTCAAGCCAGGCATACCGGACACCTGACTTGCTACTTGTTGCTGCAGGGGAAACCCAGGATCATGATCCTGGTCTCCCCCTCCACTTTCAATACAGCACAATTGGGATCTGATCCCCAATCCCACAAACACGTTCCTACCATGCACATGTAGCATGGCAAGAAACGCAATTGTTGGGATTCCAGATCAGATCCCTTTGCACCTTGAAATGAATGTCAGGAGCCTTGGCACACAGAAAAAAATAACCAATTTCTTCTGTCTGTTGGGTCCTAAATTCAGGTTGAGAACCAAGGGCAAAATTTTAAGTCTATTTAAACACACCTATTTTCATTAAATCTTGAAAATTTGACTCCATAAAAATGGAAATAAATGCTTAAAAATAAAGATTGATATCATTTAAATAATAATTAATGATAATTAATTAATGATTAATGATGAATTTAATGATTTGATATCATTAAATAATAATTGATATTATCCATCAAAATTATTTTAAAAAAAATTGAATTCTGCCAAGCCTAATTATACCCAACTGGGAGTTCACCCATCATCTTATCTATAGGAACAGAGAATGTTTCCCAAATCCCTTCTGTTACCACCCCCATCCCCACCCAAGACCGCCTTTACCACCAAACCCTTCTGCTTGCTGACCACTGACTTATAAGGGAAAGGATTGCTACCTCTGTGTAACTTGGAAAGTAATTATGACAGAGATACAGAGTTGGAGTGAGAGAGGTATTATGGATGGTCAGGGGATGGTTTCCCCTCTCTTTTCCTTTTCACCTGCTCAAAATGAAGAAAAATTCCTGCTTGCTCCTAGTATATATAAGATACTTACTTGATCTTTAAGCTTTGTAAAGACCTACCATTCTCTGTTTCTTTGGTCATAGTGACTAGCCCTAAATCCTCAACTGGAAGAATTTTGAGGTGGGGGAGGGGCTGAATCTCATGTTTGACTTCTCAGAAGTCTCCTAAGGGTTGTGTTGGTGTGAGTTTGTAGTGGCTGGGTGGAAATGGAAGTCACTATGAGTGACTGAAGGCTCCTAGAAGGAAGCCATAAGCTGCTTGAGACTCCCAAGATCCCAAGTGTAAATTACCAGTATTGAGGCTAATATGACCAATTTGTGAATTGTAGAAGAAATCTAAGTGAGAAATGTTTTGCTTATTATAATAACTGACTTATGAGGAAACTGGAAGTGTTTCATTCCATTCAGTATGGGTCATTACATAAGTTGTATCCTGTGGCATAGCAGTAGAAACAGGATAAGTAAGACGGATTTCTGTCCCACCTCTGTTATAGAACCATTCCCAAAGAAGTCTTTTGACTGAGGAACAGC
Organism: Alligator sinensis; assembly: GCF_000455745.1. NCBI lineage: Eukaryota > Metazoa > Chordata > Crocodylia > Alligatoridae > Alligator > Alligator sinensis. The sequence goes on from NW_005841837.1 coordinate 5,072,636, forward strand.
AAAAATATTTGTCAGTCCCTTAAGCATTTCATAGAATCATAGAAAATTAGGGTTGGAAGGGGCCTCAGGAGGTTGTCTAGTCCAACCCTCTGCTCAAAGCAGGACCATCCCCAACTAGATCATTTCAGCCTTAAAGACTTCTAAGGATGGAGATTATACCACCTGTCTTGGTAACTTGTTCCAGGGCTTCACCACCCTCCTAGTGAGAGTTTTTCTTAATATTCAACCTAAACCTACCTTGCTGCAACCTGAGATCATTAGTCCTTGATCTGTCATCTGTCACCATTGAGAAGAGTCTAGCTCTATCCTCTTTGGAACCAGTCTTCAGGTAGTGAGTTTTGGTTTTGAAGGAATACATGCATCATTCCTTATGTTAGGAACCATTGGGATAGGTGATATAATGATACTGCAGTTACCTGAAAGCTTGTATAGTTTGCAAAATCAGTTAGAGTGGAGGTATTAGAGGAAATGCAGAATCCTTTGTATGTCAACATAGGTGGCAGCAACATAGGGACTTCAGCAAATCTTTAGAGAGAACTTTACCTAGGACAGGTGCAAAGCTGTGTTTGGAATTAATTTATTACAAGGTTATGTGTCTGTCTCATTGCCTTTTTTCTGAATGATCTGTACTTTTCTACAATTGGACAATTCTGCCTGGAACATTTTAATTTTGTAGGATGGAGACATTGATTCTAAATGCATTGCTTATATGTACAGGAATGATATAATAGCAACCACTACACATGGATTATGTTGACAACACAATCTCTAATTTAAATGCATGTTTATCTGCATCTGATATCTTTGCACCAATGAATACTAATAAAAGCAAAATTAAAATACTAGTAAACAAACATCCATGTTGACTAAATTTCATCCCACGTGAGATGCTTTACCGTGCAGTATAATAATCTACTGTGCAGTAAGGCATCACCATGTAACCATGCTCAGCAACTACTGTGCAGTAAATTAGGTTAATACACAGTTTTTTACTACCTTTAAATACAGGTAGTAGATTAACTGCACATTACCTACTGTGCAGTACCACTCTTGTAGAGACTGACCAGGAGCAATTTGCTTCCAGTCAGCCACGCCAGCCAGGGGCCACAAGAGATGGAGGAGTTCATTGTCCCTGGTCCTGGCTCTGTTCAGCTCCCCGCTCCCATGAAGAGCCAGAGGCTGATCAGCACTTGGACAGGGTCTCTCTCTGTCCCTTCTGTCCAAGTGCTGCATGGCTCCTGGGTCTGCACAGGAGACTGGAGCTGAGCAGCACCAGGAGTGGGGAGCTTTCTGCTTTTCTTCTCAGCTGGGGGCTCATTGGCAGCTGTCCCTCTTGTGGGGAAGCTGCCAGTGAGCCCCTGGTTGAGTGGGGATTCCCTGCCCAGTGGGAGACTGGCTGGAGCTGTTCCACTTATAAAATCCCCATCCAGCCAGGGGCTCACTGGCAGCTGTGTGTCCTGATGTGCATGGAGCTAGGGAAGCTCTGCTGGCTGCAGAGAGAGCTGTCTCTTGGCCCTGCGCACATCAGGACCAGTCCCTGTGCCCCCTGCAAACCCATGGGCTAGCACCCCTGAGGAGCATGGAGCTTTCCCTTGCTGCTGCAGGAGGACACAACAGGGCAGAAACAGCCCTGTACCTGGCTGCTCCATTGGGAGTGGATTTGCTCCAAATAGGGGGCACATGTAGATGTGCTCTTGGAGAAGGCTTACTAGTCATGTCCACACATTCATTAATGTGCTGTAATTGGGACACAAAAAGTTAAGTACTTGTAATAACAGGTACTAACTTAATGTGTTGTAATTGGTGCTACTGCAGAGTAGTATCAGTGCATATTTTTTAGGTGACACTAATGTGCAGTAGGCTAATTCTACTGCACACTAGTGCATTAGCATAGCTTTTGCCTGCTGCGCTAATGCTCAGTAGAATTGATCCACTGCATATTTAGCATCTCTTGTAGATGCTTCCACTGAGCAGTATTTTACTGAGCCTATATTTCATTAATAGCACGTGTAGATGTACCCAGTGATAATGAACCTGAGAAGCTTTGGAAAAGAAGATGAGTTTGTTTCAAGCGCATAAAACCCAGATGCTTATGTTTTATGCGTGCTGTCTGAAGGAGATGGGGTGAGGTGGGCACACTAGTAGGGAGGGAAAGACTGCAGAAAGACCTGGATAGGTTGCAAGGGTGGGCTAACAAAAACAGGATGCGTTTCAATACTGACAAGTGCAGGGTGCTGCACTTGGGCAGTAGTAACCAGCAGCATGCGTATAAGATGGGAAACTCCCTTCTTGAGAGCACGGAGGCAGAAAGGGATCTTGGACTCATCATTGACTCCAAGATGAACACGGGCCGACAATGCGAGGTCACGGTCGACAGGGCTAACTGGACCCTATCGTGCATCCACAGGTGCATCTCAAGTAGGGCCAAGGAGGTGATCCTCCCCCTCTACAGGACACTGGTCAGGCCACAGCTGTTGTACTGTGTCCAGTTCTGGGCACTCCACTTCAAGAGGGATGTGGACAACATTGAGAGGGTCCAGAGGAGGGCCCACCCGCATGATCCGGGGACAGCAGGGCAGACCCTACAATGACAGGCTACGGGACCTGAACCTGTTCAGCCTTCACACGAGAAGGCTGAGGGGGGGACCTTGTGGCCATCTATAAACTCACTAGGAGGGACCAGAAGGGTTTGGGGGAGACCTTGTTTCCTCTAGCGCCCCCCGGGATAACAAGGAATAACAGCCACAAGTTGTTGGAGAGTAGGTTCAGATTAGACATCCATAGGAACTACTTCACGGTTAGGGTGGCTAGGATCTGGAACCAACTTCCAGGGGAAGTGGTGCTGGCTCCTACCCTGGGGGTCTTTAAGAAGTTGGCTCGATGCCTCTCTGGCTGGGGTCATTTGAGCCCAGTTTTCCTTCTGCCCAAGCAGGGGGTCAGACTTGAAGATCTACAAGGTCCCTTCCGACCCTACTTCTATGATTCTATGAGATAAAACACAAGACTAGTTTTTCTCATGAGATTTCTGGTACCTGAGCCATGAAAATGTTGTATTACAAACACTTGCTTTTACTGTCTGGCTTTCATGAAACCCAGAAATATAGGGGTATGTGAAAATAAGGATTACTGAAACAAACATCACATCTTCTACATTGATCAGGGATGATCTAGGCATAGCCATGCCTTTGTACTATGGGTTTTTCCCACTGTTTTTTTCTGGACTTTGATGATTGCCATGCAAGGCTGGGAAGTGTGTTCTTTTTTTTCCCCGGCTTCTGCTGTTACATGTATCTTTTTCTTTTTTTCCTGCCTTCCTCAGAAGCATTGGGTGTTGGCTGCATGCATGACTGGAATATTGACTAGGACTGCCAATGTCAATGACTGGGACTGCCAATGTCAATGCTTCTGCTGGGGTCTAAACATGGAGTTTCTTGGATAGAGGATCTTACCTCTCAGAGTCAGATTAATCACCGTATTTTTGGTCAGGAAGGCATGGTCAGATTGGTATGGACTGTGGAGGATTTTGACTTCCTCTGTAGCCATCTTGGAGGATAGCCATCTCTCAAGGATATTTTTACAGCCTTTGCTGAAACAGAACATTGGTCCCCATGGTCCTCTTAATTTACCTGTGGTATGTTAGGGTGTATATATCTAGTGGTTATATGAGGGTCAACTGTATAGTTTTACTAATAGGTTAGAGACAATGGACTTGTATAGGATAATTTGGATAGGGATGATCCTGCCTTAGGCAGAGGTGGACTACTACCTCCAGAGTGGTTAGTAGAATCACTCCTACACTTCAGGCAGGTAACTCAGAGTTGGTTGCAAGCTGCACTTTGGCTGTCCATTAGGTGAAACAGAATTCTGCCCATAATGAATAAAAAATATTTTCTGTGCCAGAAGAAAACTACTTTTAAACATTGACTTCTTTAAGCATCACACTTCTCACCCTCCTTTTAGCACATGTATGCCAGTGAGTTTGTAAAGGGTCAAATATAATGTTGGGTGAAATAATAGGATTAAAATAAGGGCCTCCTGCCAGAAGCTACGATAATATGATTGTAAAATGTGGAATTGGAGGCATAGTGATGTAGATAAACCAAACGATAAAGAGAAAACTATATTAAATTCAGGAGCTCTTGGTCTCAAATCCTTACCTCAGCCCACTAGTCTGTGTTGCCTTTCTCTATGATGGATGGAAGTCCAGAAGGCCTAAAAAATTGAAAATAGAAAAGATATAGGTTATAAATCATTGAAGCTTCAACTTGCTGAGGCACCTAAGCTTGTACTTAAACATATACTTAAGAGTTTGCTGAATTTGGGGCCAGAATCCTTATGCTTCATTTGGCAAGGAAAAAGATGAACAGTGCTAGGTAAGTTACATTCTATATATAAACATTTTTCAAATTGCTTCACATATAGTTCCCAAATTTCTATGATAAGATTTATTTTGACAAGCAATGACTGGGTAGGCTATGGGAGGACAATAGGGATATGGTGGATTTTTTTTTTCATTCCTGGAATATCTTTCAAGGTTCACTGATTTATTTTATTTTATTTTATTTTATTTTATTTTATTTTTTACTCCCCTTTTTTAGCTCCCCTTTAATAAATGCATATGAACAGGAAATCACCAAAAGCTCTAATACTCTATGAAATTGCTTATCTGTGCCTTTCAAATGTCCAGGCATCACAGCATCAAAGTACCTCTTTATGATTGTCTTCATCAGAAGAAGTTCACTTAACACAATGCTCAGACTGATCGTAAGCCCAGTTCTTCCTGACAAGTGGGAACAGGATCCAGAGTACTGATATAAGTGTCAAAAATATGTGGCTGAGGAAAAAGCAAAACTAACAAATCTCTGCTATGATTTGTAGGAATAGTTATTGTAGCTTCAGCTTCTTGCACAGTAGTATGGACAAATATATTTTAACTATGTACTTTGTATATTTAAAATTCATAGGTTCTTTCATTTATACTTAGTGGGTGCATCTACATGAGATGTTTACTGTGGAGCTGCCTAATTAGCTCTGTCACAGGTTAGTACTTGTAAATACAAGTACTACCTACAGAGGAGTTCTTTAGTGCATGGCAACAGATGTATAGTTGCTGACAGGGTTGGCTAGATCATGAGGGTGCTTCAGTGTGGGAGCTGTCTGCTAGCTAGCCCCACACAGGAGCACACTCATGCCCTAGCCAGCCTCTCTGGAGCATACTGAGCTAGGTCAGAGCAGACCTGGGCTGGCAGGCTGACCGCGTCCCCCGTCCCCTGCCCCAGTACGCTCTGCCAGTTGGGGCTGCTCTGACCCTGTTCAACATGCTGCTGTCTCAGGATCATGTGTAAATGTGGGGCTTGGGAGCAAGAAACTCTGCCATGATGTGCTCTGGAGTGTATTGCTTTTTGACAACTGCACGTGTAGGTGTGCCCAGTGTCTCCTACTGCACTCCTGCCAAGTGTATTAACATCATGAAATACTTTTAAATTCTTATTATTTTAATTAATAAATTTCTGGCATATACTAAAAGAACCTTGCGGTTCCTTGATGGCCTACACATGAAGGAGTTCCAAGGCAGTCTAGTGACCTATTAATTAGAATCCAACCTTCATTTATGATTAATATGAATAAGAAATTAAAACAAGGGGAGTTCAAAGTAAATTAGTCATTGATGAAGATGGAGAAAGGGAGTTAGACACAGAGAATTAGTGTGTTTTCATTAAACAAAAGTATTTTATTTGTTGTCCTTATTTTGTTTTCCTGCTGTAGTGACTTCAATATAAATGGAAAAGCACTACAATAATAATTGTTCTGCATTCAGTCACAAAGGATATTCTGCTTGCATTATTGGACTAAGTATGATTTACACCTTGAGATAATCAGTTTATTTGGTTATGACAAAATCTAAGTCACTTCGCTTATGGAAGTGTCTCTTCAGTGAGATTTGTTTGTGACAGTGATAAGACAGTGATGTCATAGCCCTTCTAACCTCTTGATATTAAAGGAGCTTGGAAGCTCGTTGCTTCCACAGCTCTCCCATTTAGCATGCAATCTCAGACTTGTGAATTACTAGACACTTGGGCCAATGCAATTTAGAACATTTAGTACTTAAAGTTTCCCCTTCTACTAACTTTAAGTGTTTTGTTTTGTTTTGTTTTTATACCTGTGCAAAAGAGGAGTTAAGGTATATATAATGGGTTATGGTATATATAATGAAAGAGTACTATGCAGGACTGGTATTAAACAGTTTGGTGCCCTAGTTCGCTGCTACACTACAAAGCAGGGGCACTCACAAGGGTTATATCCTCCAGAAGATGGTGAAAAGAGAGTGAAAATTTCTCATGATAGTGTAGCATGTTCTAAGTAGAACTTTTGCTGCTTCTGGGAGTGAGGCATAATGCTCTGAACTGAATGGCCTTCCTGAGGCTGTTCTGACTAGTGAACAAAGAGCTAGAATGGAAGTATCCCTGAAGTCTGGCACCTTAGGGTGCAGACAGATGTGCAGTTCCCAGCTGTAACTGATAACCAGGGATCCTGGTTTTCTCTGTTTAAAAATTGCAACTTCTTTGGTTAAAAAACCCCAAATCCATGATTAAAATGAATGCCACTGTATATGTAGGTATCAATTAAACAGAATGTTTTATTGATATATTTACAATTTTAAAGCAATTTGGAAACCTATCAATGCTTCAATTACTATTATTCTAACATAATAAAGGGCTTAGTCTGTCTGTCTGTCTGTCCATAACACTTTTGATCAAGTGCATATGCTCCCCTGAGAGGACTGGCAGCGATTGGTTGGGCAGTCTCTGTCTCCTAAGGCAGGGAGACAGAGGCGGAGGGATATGGTTTATTATTTACTTGCTCCTGGATGCCTGTCAAAGCTGACAGGAGCCAGAGGCAGTAGCACCCAGGAGAATCCCTCAGCATGACTGAGCACCCTATCGTCATCCATCCCCAGCCATTCCCTGCTTCGTGTCCCTGCCCTGCTGTGGCAGCATGTGGTTCCCAGCTGTATCATCGCCAGACCAGAGAGCACGGAGCCATGCCAGTAGGGGTGTGTGTGTGTTTGTGTGTGTGTGTGTGTGTGGGCAGAGTGTGGGGGGGGGTGTTATGCAAATAGACTTTTTGCTTATTGCTTTTAATGTTATGTATTTTCTTGTGTTTTGCATTGCCTTAAGAAACTCCATTTTGTATTGCTCTGTAGCTTGATACAAGTGCATGATCTTTATATGCTGTATGTGTGAGAGAATGGGTGAGAGCATGTCTGTGGAAAAGGAAAACATCAGCTGGTAACTGGCTGAAGAATGCAGGCAGACAAAAGACCAAAAAAAAAAAAAAAAAATCTGCCCCAGAACAGCAAAAGAACAATGGCAATTGACCTTCAACAAAGAACACAGTGATAACACAGCAAAAGCCCAGAGGACTGGGTGAATTGGCAAAGCTATAAAAGATGGGGCGAGATGCATTGATTTTGAGTCTTGTTCTGCATGTCATCCTGGAGCATTGGTTCATCTGATGAGATGGATCAGCAGGAGCCCAGCTCCTACTCATTATCAACTTGGCTGGCCACTAAGTTGATCCAAGCACTGACAAGACTGGTAACGTATACCAGCGCAGAACAGAAATTGTGGTGTGAATGTGGTGTATGTGTGTGAATTAAGTGCTTAATCAGTAAATACAGCATCGTGCCTTATCTTCCCTCATAAGGTCTTGCTCATGATTTGAGCAATTGGCAATTCGTGTAACACGTGCAAGAGCAGACTGTGTGCGCGTGGTGGGGTGCAAGCAGGGGCAGGGTGGAGAGTGTGTGTTCATAAGGTGAATCCCACATGCACACTCCATCATACACTTGCACTGCCATACATGCAGACACCGAAACCCCCTCACAAAGCCCAGTCACCCTCCCCCCACACACAGCCCCCCATAAATCCCACACCTACCCACATCCCACATATCCACACACACACCCACATGCTCCCTCACACCTAATAACCACACATGCACAGCCCCTGCACAAACCTATACCCACCCTTCACAACAGACAAGAGTAAGACTTAATTTTAAGCTATTATACGATCACCTCTGTGTACACTACACAAACATGTAAATCTGGACAAAAATATTTTTTGAAATCAATTTATGAATGCAGTAGATGTTTCCTTTTTAGAATATAATTTGGTATTTTTCTAGTTCCAAGACAGAAAAACCTCTTGCTGAAAGGACTACTTCAAGGGGGAAGGAGAGAGAATTCTGGTGGCAAAGGTCAGGGATTGGTGGCGGGACTTCCAATCACTAGATGGCAACCAGGGGGTGGGGCACCTGAAAAGGGGTGGGGCTACCCATGTGGCCCTGGACAGCTTGCCAAAACTTGGTAAACAGCCCTCCACCCAAAATAATTGCCTGCCTCTGGTTTATATGGTCAGCCCTGAAGGGTGAGTGGGGGTAGGGCATGTAAACACTCCCTGAAACACTCTGGCATTCATGATGGGAAATAGGCTAGTATTAAAATAAATTCTAAGTACCTATACATTTTGGTATTTGATTTGGGGTTTTTTATCATGGAAAATCAGAGCTCCCCCTGCCCCCCTTAGCTCACAGAATGCACATCTAGGCCCCACACTTCTCCCCCTACCCATGCCAATGCCCCTCACTCTGCACCCACAGCCCCCACAGCTCTGGTGGTGACCCTCACTCCTCACCCATAGACCCCTCCATGCTCCCCAGCCCTACTGGAGAGGGTACAACTCTGCTCCACTGCTCCCCCTGCTGCCGGGTGGGCAGGGGACACTTGGCCAGGGTGGTATGGGGATTGCAGCAGCAAGGAGCTTCCCCTCTTGGCCCTGCTCTGCCTTGTTGTGCTATCTCCCACCCGCTGGGCTGTAGAGGCCGGGAGGGGGGGGGAGGCAGACGGGTGGGGAGCCTAAGCCTGCAGCAGGCAACCTGCCCCTGACCTGCACACACATTTGGGGGGCACATGCTTCCTGTCCCCCCCAGGAGTGTGCACAGCAGCAGGGAGCCAGCCCAACTCCCCAGATGAGCCACCCATGGCTCTACCCTGCTCCCCACTGGGACCCTGAGGCCACACATCCTGGCCCCAGCCCCTAAGCCCCATGCACCAACCCAGCTGGGCAGCAGCCCCAGCCCCAACCCCAGCCCTGCCCAACTCCCTCCCTCCATTTCTCCCTCCCTATGGGGGGCCTCAAACTCCCTGCCTCCCCACCAGACTTATCTTTGGGAGCTGCTTTCTAGGCTGTCTGGAAGCCACGTGCATGTGTGAGCTGAGGAAGGAGCAGTTTATGGGCAGGAAGCAGGTACTTGCCTCTAGGAAGGACAAGACTTAAAGGGCCCTCCCCTGCTGCCTGAAGAAAGTGCTTTCCTCATGTCATTAGGTATCTGACATTGGTGCATGAGAGGAACATTGTGATAGCAGAACTTGGGCTACCACAGTACTTCTGTTTTCTCATCTGTTATTGATCCAAGAGGAACCAAGAAACTTGAGTAAGTGCAGTGAGTTTCAGAAGAGTTTCTGCTCCCCCTTCCCCCCAGTCCTCCCCCAGCAATGAGTTAAAGATGCACAAAAACTGCATGTATGGTACATCAACACATTGACATCTAGACTCTTGGTTACATCTGCATCTCAGACTTCTGTGAACTGTAGCTTGTGCATCTCTAGTTTTCCTGCTGCATGTGGGTGTGGGAAACAGCATCTAGAAGAAATGGGCACCTGGGAATAGAAGGATAATTCCCTTATCTTGCTGACCATCTCCATCTGTGCTGAAGTCCTAGCATAGCCCTGAAGGAGAGGAGTTCCTGCCAGCCTGAACTGCTACAGAGGAGAAGACACAGACATTGGAAAACAGCTTAAAACTTCAAGAGGCGTGGGAGAAGCACCTGAGGCAGAGGCAGCATGCCCGGACTTTCCTGCTGTCTGCAGACAGTACCCAGGGTAGGGGCCTCCACAGTGAGGCTGGAGAGTCTACATTCTGTGGGAAGGAGGGAGAGAGTTGGCACCGGCTGTATCAGCAGCAACGAGGATCAGAATAGCCAGAGCATCAGCTCCACCAGAAGCAGTGGATGGGCTGTCAACAGAAAGAAAGCTGGCAGCACCCGTAAGAGCAGCAGCAAGGGCTGGAGCACCAGTGGCAGAACTAGTAGCAACAATGGAGGCCATAGCAACCAGGACAGCCATAGCTGCAGCAGTGATGGGGGCCCCTGGTAGTTTGGCCACTGAGTCCAGCTGTCGCAGCAATGGCATTGCAGCCCCAAGTCCCCAAGTTCCTTTGGAAGTCCAAGACTGGCTATCTGATGGGTGTTGAACCCACTGAAGACAACAAACTGTAAGTAAGTCAACCACAAAGGCTGTGGAGCCCCTGGTGAGTGCCCTGAGAACAGGCCCAGGCCGGGAGATGAGCAGTGGTGAGAATAAGTGTACTGACCAGCAGACTCATTGCCAGGGTGGAATCTGTATGACAAATAGGCCAGTATAGACACCCTGTGTTAAAACAAGGAGAACCCGATATCCGCAGTGAGAACTCTTTGTGATAGACTGATTGCCCTGATTCAATCATGAGAACCCGCTGGGTTTATTCAGAGTTCTGAAACACTTGAATCATTTTACTCATGAGTGACCACTTGAGTGGGGTGGGAAATGGATGGACAGAATTGATTTACTGCTCCCCCAGTAAAGTTTTTTAGTTTTGATTTATTTATTTGTCTCTCTTTTTTATGAAGTTCCATTTTTAATAGCTACTATTATTACTATAATTTATATATTTTTTTCATTTTATCATTGTCACCCAAGAAAATTTACTTTTACTGTTGTTAATTAGATTTTGGTTTTATTACTTGGATATTTTTTTCTTTTAAATGGCTCCCAGAAAAGAAAGACCCTGCACAGCTCCAGTTACTGCAATACCCCTCTATAAATCTTAGATATGAATAGTCCACAAGCACGTATATCATCATCAAACTCCTTTTCTCATTCAGACTTGGGTGCCAAGATGGTCCTCGATTTTGATTCTTTATTACGTAAGGATCAACCTTTAGAGGAAGGTATACCTGGAATAGACAGCAATCCTAACTCTCAGACAACTGGAAACATCAGAGTCTTCCTTTCCACACTTGGAGACCATGCCCTCTTGACAGCTAAAACAATTTAACAGATCTTTCTTTGAATGCAATTGTTATACTCCAAAATAGGAGATCTAGAAGTAAGGTTAAGAGGGGCTAAGGATAACCTGAGTGAGCAATGGCACATTGTTGAGAAAATAAATCTTATTGGGAGGCAGCAGGATGATAGGGATAATAGAAGCCCAGACCAGCCAGAGGTTATGGGGAATAGAGATTGGTCACAAGATACCAAATCAGACTGCTCCCATTTATCAAGGTGGGACAAGAAATGCCATTTTAATAAAAGATACTATGGCTATAACAGTATTTTCCCTACTCAGTGGTTATATTCCCCTTTGCAACACTCCTGGGAGGGTAATATAACATCTAGGAATGCTACTTTCCACAAACATAGGAAGGAGGGACATTAAAAATGTAATGTCGTTATATAGTAATTCACTGGTTAAGAAATATATGGTACAACTATGCTCCCCCTCGCTAGTTTCCCTGGTCATGAGGAGAAACAGGGCTCTCATTAATTAGGGAGTTCACCCAACAAGGGTTTTTGCTGTCCCCAAAATCTTACCCATTTGTAAAATATCTCCTATTTTAGGCCCAGTCACAAGAGAGACCGCCAGCGCAGTACAACCATACTAGAAAAAGATAAAGAAAAGTAAGTGGGTTCCTGAAACTAGAGGGTCAAACCAATTAGATATTAAGATAATTAGACATGAATGTACACATTTGATTGAATTGGACTCAGCTGATGGACTGCAGGTTGACCTCATGGAGGAAAGGGAGCTATGTCAAGACTCTTATTTGTACAGAGAATTATCTCCCCTGGCTTCTTTTGAAAGCTTGCCACTTAAAGAAAAAAAAAATCCTGACTTGCTTGAGAACTCTCCAGGGGGATCTAATTAAAAATTAACCAGAAAGATCAGCATGATCCCCAGACCAGCAAACAGAATCAAGATTCACCAGATAGGAAGGAGGCGAGGGGCAAACCAGATCATTTTGTGGTACAGGCCCCTCTTATCCAACCCGAAGAGCTAGTTATTAAGAGGCCCTTGTAATTAGCCCTTGTGAGAGTAACATTGACCCAATTAATTCTGAAGGGCTTAACAGAAGGGGTAATGTTTCCCCACTATCTGGTGACAGAAAATTTAGCAGCAGCTTGGAGAAATTAGATATGCCCCTAGGAATGGGAATAGGAGGTCTCGGTAAGGAACTTGCTGAGCATGAGGACTTGAGATCCCTATTCTCTAGCAAGTTACTTCGAATAACTCAAGATATCCCCTTGTCCTATCCAAATTCACTTCACTTGAATTTGAGAGGGAAAGAAGAGGTTTTGGCATTCCCTGAATGTAATAAATCAGGATGTGAAACATCAGGGACAATTTATAACTATAGATAGCTCTTGGGGTTCAGCATTCATAGACCTCAACCCCTCCTGGGAAACTGCGCATAAGGATAGGAGCAATTACTGGCAAGAGTATAGGTATCTGAACCCACATGAGTTGGGATATAGTAATCTAGTTCAGCCCACAAAAAAGGCATCCCAAGTCTGTAGCAAAGATAGAAAAATGGATAAAAACAAAAGGTCAAGGATAGCTTAATTATTACACAGACTAGTAGAGAAATCTATTTGATGGATGCTTCAGACAATAGTCGATCCAATAGGAGAACCTCATGCACCATAAATAACAAGGGGCGCAAGAAAGTCTCCCCTCCCCCCCACCTCAGCAATTTCTATACCAACAGTAATTAGCAAACAAGATGTTATAGATAGGTCAATTCCTTTAGACTGTGATGGTGCTGTTTTTCTTGCCTCACTTGAGAGAGAAGTTGAGGATATAAAATCATCCTGACGCAGAAAGCTCCACCAGAATAGCCTCAGAAAATTTTCAATTATCTCTTGGAACGTGGAAGGATTATTGAGCAAACTGGTGACAGAAACTTGAAGGTCTTTTTAACCAGTCAAGATGTTATAGCATTGCAAGCAACTTGGTGTAAGGAACCTTTCTTCTTAAAAGGTTACTTGTGCTTTAGTTTAGTCTCCCTGGCAAAGCAGGAAAAAGGAGAGATGGCCCAGACTAGGTCTTTTGACAATGCTGTCAAATAATCCAGGATGGATTGAAAAACAACTAGGCACTTGCCTCGATATCTGTCTACTAATTAGATTTACAATTCTCAGGACAGGTTCTTGGATTATTGCAAATATACATATGGCCCTGGCTTTGAGAAGAAAACAAGCTAGTGATAAATGGGATTTGCTCATTGAGCATCTAGAATCCATAAAATTAGAATATCCTATGGACAAGTTGATATTAGTAGGAGATTTTAATGCTAGAAAAGGAGGACTGAAATGGGAAGATGAGGATTATTTGCTACTTAATGAGATTTGCGGAATTGATTTGCCATCATTCAATAACATAGGGATTAGTAATGCAAGTCTAAGATTACAGATGCTACTGTTAACCCTGAATTTAAGATAAATTAATCAATTACCTCAAAGGTTTCAATCTACACCTCCATTAGAGGATCAAGTATCATTTGTTTGCATGCTGATTGAACCCTGTGTGTGGGGGGATATAGATGATTTTGAGATACCATTTTTCTTAGAAAGTGACCACCTCCCTTTAGTTCTCAACCTTAAGACAGAGCCTGATACCCCTCCAATCCTTATTACCGACAGAAGGATACCTATATTTGTCAATAGAAAATTGAAATGGGACACCTATCTAGCCAAAAAGGTGGCCAATAAACTTCATGCTGAAGAGCTAAATATTTTAAGAAATTTGGTAGTAATAACCCAGTTAGTACCAGAGATTTTAGAGCATTACCAGCAAGTTAAAGATCTCCTATACTCACTCCTCTTGGTACCTGTAATTTCCCATCCCATATAGACATTTAAAGAATAAGGTGCTTCCTGGTTCAATAAAGAATGTGTAGAACAGAAAAGAACATTAAATAGGAAAGCCAGGGAATTAAGGAAAACCAGGTACACTGGAACAACTTTTTGGAACGAGTTTCGAAAGTTATGGAAAGCATATAAACTGCTCCTCCAGAACAAGTAAAAAAATACATTACGACCAGTGAATGGTACAAATTGAGGTTGGCAATTATCACCAAAGACAGTAAAACCTGTTGGCTACTTGTGTCAAAGGGAATGGCTAACTATAATTATAATATTGAAAATAACATTACTGTGAACAGTTGGGTAGAATATTTTTCCAATCAGTTTACTTCTTCCATGGAACAAATAAATAGTAATCAAGGGGGTAATATACCCATTATTGATGCAACTAAGTATTGGGTAACAAATTATCAAATAGAACATCTCCTCAAAGTACAATGGAAGAATAAAGACCCAGGCCCAAATAGAATAGTGGTGGAAGTTAATCTTGATAATATCAAATGATGGACTCTGGTCTTGGAAAATGGTATAACTCCATAACTGAGTTAGGCCAAATCCCAGATTCCTAGAAAGGGAGTACCATCGTACCTATCTTCAAGAAAGGTCTAAAAGATAAGCCAGAATCTTATTGCCTTGTAAGTTTAAAAGATGTCTTGGCTAAAATCTTTGAGCACCACTTGTTATACCATCTCATAGCATAGGTAAAAGGAGAAAACATATTATATGAACATCAGACCGGAATTAGGGATGGATATTCCACTATTGATAACATATTTATCCTTCAGTTCTTGGGACATAAATGTACGCAAATGCACAAATCGGCTTTGAATGTTGCATTTGTCGATCTGTTAAGAGCTTTTGACAGTATAGATAGAAGTAAACTTTGGGAGAAATTGTTAAATTATGGGATTGACCCTTCTCTTTTGCATCTGCTGATAGAATATCATAAAGATACATGGGCCCGAGTTAGGTGGGGCCTGAGGGGCAAACTTACAGATATTTCAGACACAAAAAAGGGTTAAACAAGGATGTATTTTGGCCTCCTTGCTATTTAACCTTAATATGAATGACTTATCGGAAACATGCAGGACACTCATTTTTACCCCCCAAAATTACTAGCAAACCCAATCCCTATTTTAATGTATGTAGAGAGCAATTACAACTTTTGAGCATCTTTGTGGATAAAATAACTTAAAGATAAATTATGATAAATCCAAAATAATGTTTTGGAGAAGCTGTTTGATTAAATATCAATGGAACATGGGGGGAATCAAACTCAAAGTTGTTAAAACCTGTATGTGCTTGGGTGTGATGTTTACAGCTTTTCCATCATGGAAACACCACATTCAGTCAGTTAAAACTAAGGCAGCCCAATCGGCAGTGGCTATAAAGAAATGTTATGAGACCACAGCAGGATGATCAGTCCAAGCTCCCATATAAGCATCAGATCCTGTATGGTGCTGAAGTATGGGGCTATGCTGACATTAATGATGTGGACATACTTCAGAATAAGCTTCTCATGGCTCTTCTGGGTCTTCGTCCTTCAACTCCTACATCCTTCTTGAGATTAGAGACAGGATTAGATTCCATTTTAGCTAATATTATTATTAGAATTGTGGGATTCTGATTTTAAACCCTGCCTCTTCTACCATCTGGCTTGTTCAAATTGTACTATATAGAAGATAGCAACAATCTGTCTTCTCTTCAATCTCCCTGGCTAGCTTTTCTTTCTTGCACTTTTCCATTTTCCAGAATGGGGCACTATGTCAAAGACAATGAAAGACTCTTCTCCCCCATAGAAAAGGTCCAAGTTTTCCAGAGGTTCCGAGACATTGCCAGGCAGAATGATTTTGCAGTGGCCAGGGCTACTTGCATCGCCACTCTATAAATTCTTTGGAAATTAGATTGGGCGGGGGGGGGAGGGGGGAGAAAGGTATTTACAGCTGGATTTCAATAATAAATGGCAAACCTATTTGACTAGACTCAGGATTGAACAGACACCCACAGGTGTTATAGCTGGACATAGACTTTCCATTCCAAGGGCTAAAAGATGTTGCACACCCAGCCTGTCTAGGAGTTTTGGAAGACACTATTCATTTTGTTTTAGAATGTCCTCTATATATGATTTAAGGAGAAAGTATTTATCATTGTTCTTGCAGAAATTGACATACTTCTCAAATATAGGGAAATTAATATGGCTTCTCCAGCAACCAGATCCATATTTAGTGAAATTGTCTTGCAATTTTTGCTTACAAGGCTGAAACGATCAGAGCTAAACGTCCTTTACTGTTGATATGACTGATAAACTTTATCACTATATTTGTTTTTCCCTGTGTTAATTGTGAAGCTATGCACAACATTTTTATAGATTCATGATCTGATTCATCACCATATTTGTACTTGCTTATGTCATTTCTAAGAGTAGGGATAATGCTTTTATAATGGTTGGCCCTATTTTATTATAATATTTGCATTTCTCTTATTTTTGTTTGAATGTATATTTTAGTTGTATGTCTGTTAAGTTGTTTTCAGGAGCATGGCTTTCAGCCAGAATCCTTAAGAAAATGAATAAATAAATATATCAAATACATCTGCACATGGTGCCCACTGCCTGACCACCCTTCTCCCAGTCTCCCCAGCCTCTTGCAGGCTGGAACTCTGCCAGCCTGCAGAGAGCTCCTTCCAAAAATCTGCATTTTTCTCCATTAAAATTAAAAATCCAGTTTTTTTCTCAGTAAAAAGGGAGAATATAGGGGGGGCGGGGGGGGGGGGGGGGTGGGGGGGGGCTGTTTTTCTGTGGGAAACCCAGATTGCTGCTGAGAGCACTTTGCAGGATGCATTCTGAATTACAACAATCCCCCAGAACAAAAAGCAGTTCACTGTTGATTTGGGGGAAAGGGGGGGGGGGGGGATTTGACCTGGGGGTTG
>NW_005841837.1:5089620-5100978 GCF_000455745.1 Alligator sinensis
CTGCTGGTTGCCAGCCTCCAGTCAGCTTCCTCTAGAAACAGCCCCCTCCTCCCTGATGCGCTGCAGTTTTCAGAATGGGAGGCGGGAAAGGGAGCAGAGGGACCTAGTTCTAGTGGTTCCCCAGCCAGCGCTGGAAGGTGGGGTAGGTGAACTGGAGACTTCTAGCTCAGGGAGCAGCTACCCACCCCACCCTCCAGTAGGGGCTAAAGACAACCCAGACCAAACTCCACTCCATTTCCTGCCTCTCATTCTGAAAACAGCTTGAGGCTGGCTACCTAGTTAGCGTAACCCAGAACCAGCCCTGGAGTTGCATATAAATGGACATCTAATGTGTCTAACTGTCGTTCAACTTACCTGAAAGCCTTTATTTCTCCCACTTTTTCCATGAACTTACAAACTCTAATATGAAGAGCAGCAATCTCTTACTCTAAGTAGGAATTCAGGAAATCATTGAGAAATATTCCCATTCTGTCAGTTTGGCCTCTTCCTAATGATGCCCCTTTCCTTGAATAGCTGCTTCTTGCACCTCTTCTCACTGCTCCTCCTTCCTCCATCCTACATATTGAGAAATGATGTTGCTGAAGTTAAATAGCAATTAGTTACAAACATGTCATTGCTTTAGAAGCTGTTTATGCATCAGAAAGCTTACAGATGTAAAAAGTGAAGGAGATATTTCACCTCAAGTATTGCTAATTATTTATGGGAAAAGCGAATCAAGTGTTACATTCCCTTTACTTGAGTATATTGTCCAAAAAAGCAACCATGTAAACTTACTTTGCTGTATCATTTATCACTAGCACGAAGCATTCACAAATGTCTTGCCACAGACCAAAATTACTTCAAGCAAGCAACATGTACTACTTTTAAGTTATGACATCTTATGTAAAAGCATACACTTAAAACATGCATGCTCTTTTTTCATTTGTTAAAGGCCAGCAGCTTGTAACTTAATTCTGTTAACAGCTGATGGCAAAACCAGTATTAGAGTGCTCCGGGTGTCTAGTACTTTGACTGCAACATTGTTTTTCTAGTTCACTAGGGAAGGGAGGTTGCATGGCTTGCTTGCTTGTTTGTTTTCTGGTTTCTTTTCCCCTATTATAACTGGAGCCCAGTTCATTGGCTCAGAATTTTTTGTAAACAATGGGGGAATAGAAGCTTGCCTTGTTGCCTGTTATCCTTAGCAAGAAAATATTATTTATTACACAACAGCTATAACAGTCAGCTCTGAGTTTTCACTCCTCTCTGAACTAAGCTCCCACTGATTTCAATGGAAGCTTGGTACTGGTAAAGCATTTCATTAAAATAAAACAACTTTTTTGCTCCATGAGATATGTGCAGAGACTTAGTAACAGGGATGATCTATCTTGTGGACAAACTTGGCAGTGCCCTGGGCAAAAGAAGTGGAGAGAGAGCAGTTAGTAATTCAGCCCAGTTAGCTATGCAAACATTAGGGCAGGAAAACAAAAATTATTTTGCCTGGGGCTTCAATATAACTCAGGCTGGATTTCGGTTTACAAGACCCATACTATCTAGGAGAAGGTTAACGAGGGCCTGTGGACCTAATTAGCCCAGACTCATTACACCTGATATAGGTTTCAGGGGAAGGGACGGGGAAGATTGAGTGCAGGTGAGTGTTAATAAAGAGGTAGGTGAGATTTCTGTTGCTGGTTCTGCAAGAAAAGACTGGCTTTAGCCAGAAAAGAGAGTGATGGCTATGTGAGTTTATGGGATGACTGGGCCTAAGGCAGGGGTGGGCAAAATACGGTCCACAGGGCAAATCCAGCCTATGGAGAGATTTTGTCTGGCCTGTGGTGGACCCCTTGGTCCAGGTGCCATCCAGCCAATAGCTTATTCCACTGCTCCCTGGGCACACAGAGGAGTTGGCATGGCTCCATAGGTGGGGTGCCTTTCTAAGTCACCCAGGTGGTAGCAGTTCCCTCTAGCTGCTGTTGCCACTGGCTTCAGCCCCATGGTACTAGCAGGGACTCACATGCATAACCCTGATCCTGGCCTATCCCATGCCTGCTCTGGACTTGGCTCAGTGGAGTGGACCAGCTCTGGACCAGCTGGAATCTGCACACACAGCCCCAATCCCAGCCCATCCCATGCCTCTTCCAGACTCTCTTGCCCATGCTGAGCAGTGGCAGTGGCTGGGCAGAAGCTCTTGTTTGGCATGAGGGAAATGTGGCTCCTCCCCTTTGCCACTGCCAGGCATTTCTTGCTGCAGCCACCCAGAGCCTGCACTTGGGCTGCCCTGTGACTTCTCTGCACTGCCACTGCTGCTCCACTGGGTGGCCCAAAGGTAGTAGAGAGGAGCTGCAGGGCAGCCCAAGCAAGACTCTGGGCAGCTGCCACAAGAAGGGCCTGGCAGTGATGAGGGGCCACATTTCCCTTGTTCCAAGCAGCAGCTTTTGCCTGATTGCTGCCACTTCTCAGTGTGGGTGGGAAGTCTGGAGAAGGAGTGGGGCAGGCTGTGTTCGGAGCTATGCGTGCAGCTTCTAGCTGGTATGCTCTGACCGGGGCGAGTCCAAAGTGGGTGCAGAGTGGGCCAGGGTCGAGGCTGGGGTTGGTGCTGTACGCTGTTGGTGGCGGTGGGGTGGAGCCACAGGGCATGCAGTCTCTGAGCTGTTACAGGGGGTTGGTGCTGACAGGCCATGGCAGTTCTCCAGAACTTTCTGTGTAGCCTGTGGGCCCAAATAATTGCCTGCCTCTGACCTAAGGGGGCTGAGCAAAAGATTTCTTTTTTAAAGATAGGCCTAAAATAGAAGTGGATTCTTGCCAAAGGATCTCAGGATGGCTTCTTGGACCTTTGTATCTTGCCTGGAATGGTGGAAATGGAAAGTCTTAGCTGGAAAACTAGAGCATCCCTGTGCTGGATTTTATGGGAGAATTCATATGTGTGTGGACTCTTGGTTCCCTGGGGACAAGTAGCAGCGGTACACCTTGCGCCACAGCTACTTGTCCCTGAGGAATGTCTGTGCGATGTATACTTTGGTGCACAGCAAGTTGCCCTGGGGGCAGAAGGGGAGTTATCCAGGGGTAAAAAAAAAAAGGGGGGAAAGAAAAAGGAGCAGCGCACACTGAGGTGGCATGCTCTTACAACGTGGACAATACCAGACTGTGCGGTATGTGGCACTGCAAATGTGTTTACAGCTCCACATACCACACAACCGCGCTCATCTGGACATGCCATATGAGGTAGAGTTAGTGCTTGTTTGAACACAAGGAGGTGCTACAGAGGGTGATTTAATACACAGATTTCTTTCCTTAATTGCTCTAATCTGATCTGTCAAACGTTGTGTGTGTTTTGTTTTTCATGCTGTCATGATGGATTGATGGCAGGATGGACATACAAGACCATGTATCTGGTGCATGGAGAGGAAAGAACTAGTAGACAGGAAGCGTAATGTGTATTAGGGCTGTGTGAAATTTTGCCAGCAGTTTTGATGCTGTTTTGACTCGTTTCAAGCTTGAAACAGCAAAATCTAAATGAAACAGAGAGCTTTGAAACCGCTTCGAAATGAGGCGAGATGAAACATTTCAAAATTTTCAAAATGTTTCAAGTTTCAAAGCTCAAGCTGGGCTTGCCTGCAGGGAAACAGAAACCAAAGTAAGGAGAGGGATGGGGAAGAAAGGGGAAGGGGGAGAAGGAGAAGGAGTGCTCTCATTATTCACTCTGTAGCTGGCCAGTGACTGTCATCCTTTCCTGAGGCCCCTTTCAATCCCAAGGCTCTGGGGGAGGGATGGAAAAGCTGCATAAAAGGCAGCAATGTTTGAACTGCCCTGATTTCTGCCTTGGTGTCACATGAGTGAAGGTGCACCTTAACACACACACAGTGTCATCCACCCATGCCATGAGTTTTGCCTGTCAGCATCTAGAGGTGCAGGGCCCCAGAACCCATACTCCCCTTGCACCTATCTCCTTGACAGCTGGCAGACTTCATGGCTACAGCAGGGCCTAGCATGCCTGCAGTTTTCACCTCCTCTGTGCCCCAAAACACAGTCCCACAAGCACCCATGTCATGAGTTTTGCCTGTCAGCAGCCAGAGGTGCAGGGCCCCACAACCCAGAAGCCCCTACTTCTATCTCCTTGAAAGCTGGCAGGCTTTGTGGCCTCAGCAGGGGCTAACATGCCTGCAGTTTTCACCTTCTGTGCTTTAACAGGCACACAGTGTCACCCATATCACAAGTTTTACTTGTCACCAGCTTGAGGTACAGTTTCCCTGAAACCCCTGCACCTATCTCCTTGAAACTTGTAGGCTTCATGCCCTCAGAAGGGGCTAGCATGCCTGCAGTTTTGACCCTGCTGTGACTTAACACATATACATGACATGAGTTTTTTGCTTTCAAGAATTTGAGGTGCAGTTTCCCTGAAACCCCTGCACATATCTCCTTGAAATGTGGCAGGTTTCATGCCCTCAGAGGGAGATACCATTCCTGCACGTTTCATCCAAATCAGACCAGAAATGACAATGCTATAGGCTGTTTTGAGCTTCCCCATTATAGCCTATGGGTGAAACGTTGAAACAGCGAAACTGCTTCAACAAAGTGAAACAGAACAGCGGTTTCGAATCGAAACAAAATTAGAAAAGAAATGCTGTTCCATCGAAATGTTGAAATGCAAGTCGAAATGGAACAGTGCCATTTCTCACAGTCCTAATGTGTAAGTAATGTCCATCATTCAGATGGAAACAAAGATATGGGGCATATGCCGTGTGTGTGTGTATGCGTGTGCGCATGTGCATGCATGTCTTCTTACCCCCCATATTGATAGATTTAGGACCTGCACACACCCACATTACTGGCATGGTGGCTAGGCACTTTGAAAATAGCAGTAGAACTTTCCTGTGCCATTTCACAGGATTTCATACCTAGTGTTTTTAGTAGATGTAGGTTTAGGTCTGTAATAGCTGCATTAACAGGAGGGAGAAATTGATACTGAGTGTTGTTAAAGTCCTCTGTAAAGGACTATTGATGGTAAATGTCATGCTTAAAAAGATAACACTATAAATGGTCTGAAAACTACATTTCTCTGTCAGGCCCTGGCGATACAGTGCCAATGGAAGGGGTTGAAGCAAGCACTGCAGCAGATTAAAGTAATTAAAGAACTGGTGTGATAAGTCTTTTTGCGTTAATCCTTTGTCCTCCAGGCATTTTGAAAGGCTTCCTAATTGGCTATGATATGATAATTTTATCATGTGTACTCAGAATTCTCTATAAAGACTTGTGCAACAGAAATCATTTGAACTGGGTGTCAATGAATTTGTCCTGTGTTCTTTTTCATATCATGAATACATCAATAGTAATAAAAATGGTTCATTCCACCCATCATCAGCAATCCCACACAGTTGAGGATGATTGTCTTCCATAATTGCTTTATCTGTGGGTCTGAAGATGACTGACAAGGCCGATCCAGGATCAATAGACTCTGTTGCAACTTGGGCATGTATTTCCATGCAGAATGGATAGTTCTGGATTCTTCGTTCAGTCTACAACATGCTGTTTCTGCCACTCCTGCTTTTCCATCTCCTGTTCTCATTGTGAAGTTTCAGAGTACTGAGATCCTTGTAGCTGACTCTTCCTCCATTTGAGGTGGCCCTGGGCGATAGTATCTAATGAGTTGATAATTGATATTGTATTTTTTATAGTTGGCTTTGAGGACATTCTTGAAGCACTTTTCTGCTCTCCTCGTGTTTATTCTAAATTCTATTTTAGATTCAGATTGCTTAATACATTATCATTAAATTTAGCTTATGATCTTTCACATGCTATATGTCCTAGAATCAATGTTCATACTAAAGCAAAAGGCAGTTAAGATGCCAAACCCCTTTGTCACGGGCATTTTTCCCACTGTGTTTCTCTTCTTCCAAATCTTCTACGTATACAGGTCCCCCAAAATGTGCTTATCCCAAGGCATGTTCAGAATGTTAGCACACACAAGATTATTCCAGATGAGCAAATTGGGCAGACATGCACAGTATTGCCAAACCCACTGTGTCAAAAATCAAGAGACAAACTCTTAAAAATCAAGAGATTTGACATCTAAATCATGAGATGCTATTTTTGAAGTATAAGTCAATATAGATGTATTGTCCATTGGTTTATAAATCCCCTTAGTCACTTATTTAATGTATAATGCATCAGATATTTATATAAAAAAACTATATTACTACTGTGGGTCAGGAGCGAGGGGCAGAAGCAGGGCTGGGGGGGCTGTGGCTTGGGAGTGAGGTGGCAGGCATATGGACATGCAGACACAGACAGCACCCAGCAGGTAAGTCTGTGGAGGGAAGAGGCTGGGGGAGAGGAAAGCGGCAGGGGGGAGATCAAAACCACCCATGGTGAGGCAGGGAGTGGGGCAGGGGCTGGAGTGAATGGGGCCCCGGGGCCAGGGTAGGTCATATGACAGAGCCAGGGCAGTTCATCTAAAGGTGCTAGAAGGGGGTTGCAACTCCTCACCAGTGCATGTACCCCCAGGGGGGAGCATGGGGGCATATACCCTCTGGATCTGTGTGTGGGGTGGAGGTGAGTTGCCCTAGGCTGGGGCTCTGCACCCTGATGCCTTTGCTCCAGGAGCCTTGTGCTGGCCATGCCATGCATCCCCTGCCCACCC
The DNA here is from genome assembly GCF_000455745.1 of Alligator sinensis. Lineage (NCBI taxonomy): Eukaryota > Metazoa > Chordata > Crocodylia > Alligatoridae > Alligator > Alligator sinensis. The sequence goes on from NW_005841837.1 coordinate 5,096,234, forward strand.
ACGCAGCTCCCAGAGAAAAGGCAGCAGGAGATAGAGCCCCATCCTGCAGTGGGCAGCCTGCCTCTGCCCCCAACACAAACCTGGGGACACATGCCCCACCTACCTCCCCCAGGGGTGTGTGCAGCAGCGGGGAGCCCCCCCCCCCATGCCTTTAGGTGAGCTGCCCATGGCTCTGTCACATGACCCACCCCAATCCCAGGGCCCCCATTCACACCAGCCTTGTGGCCCCCACAGGGGCACCATGGGGGCTCATGACCTCCCCACCCCTTCCCTCTCTCCCTATGATTTCCCTCCACAGACTTACCTGCTGGGTGCTTCTCTACAAGTGCCAGAAGAAAAAATCCCGATATTTCAGTGTTCTATTGGAAGATCATGAGTCAGACTTAGTTTTACATAGAAATCTAGAGTCTTGTGATAATTTTGCAAGAGTTGGCATTACTGCATGCAGCATGGAAGGATTATCAAGGTTGTAAGCATAACCTGATGGATGGATGGGAAAGTTAAGACTTTCAAAAATAAAGGTATGAGTTTAGACTTTCAAGCTTATCTACAAAACTACCTTGATATTTTTCAAACACCTGACGGTTGTTTAATTGTAGATCTGGAAGTCTATGTGTAGGTCCTCACTTTTGAAAATCTCAGCTACAGAGCCTAAATTAAGAACTGAACAGGAGTTCAAGAGGAGAAAGAATTAGGTAGTGTTAGAGTACTGTAGACAAGATGGTCCAAGAATTGTACAAGAGGCACAGGTGTCTTTGGGTGGGTTTTTTTTATTATACCAATTACCTAGGTGAAATAGGTTTTGACATAATTTTGAAGGCAAGGCATATTACTTCAGGTCTGAGGAGAAAGACCAGCATAGGGCTAGTGTAAAACAGTTGAATGAGGTTGGAGAGGCATTTCCAAGGCCAGCAAACAATTAGCTGAAGAAATGAAGCTGATTTTTGAATGACCAAAGACCTATGAAAAGGGAGGTTGGTCAAATTCAGTAATTGGGTGGGTTATAATATGCCAGCGGTAAGTCTTTGGTTTCTAGTGTCCAGCCAGCCTATGAAATTTTGTTCCCAAGTTTGCCTTTTAAAGTGTTGGTTAGATTTTCTTGAGCACAAGTTCAAAAAGTGAGTGATTGTTAGGGATCTACTGAAATTGAGTTTTTGCATTTTTTTAGGGAAAGCAGGAAATTCTCCGCTTTTCCTGGAGAGCGGGAAAGTGCCCTTCCCACCTGAAATTGGTGCAAAATTGCCTGGAGGAGGTGGGGGGAAAGAAAAAAAAATCCTTACTGGAGGTGAGCAGCAATACGCAGGGAGCAAAAGAAAGCACGGGAAAGGGGCCCTGGGCAAAGTACAGGTTCTCTGAGCCAGGCACAGTGATTGAGCCAATCAGCATGCTGAATAGTCCAATCACGGGGTAGTACGAGAGACTGGGAGGATTTAAAGAGACAGTGCATGCACTGTCAAGGAATTCACTCATTCATTTAGTTTGCTTATATACATGTAAGATGATGAAAGCTGTTGGGGAAAAAAAAAAGTGGTGAGGAATGGAGATGCCACTGGGCTCCCAGCCAATGAGCAGCACAATGAGGAGGCAAAAAAAAAAAAAAAAAAGGCAACCTCTGGCATGATGGCCGCCTGAAAATAATCAGTGACCAGTGTGATTTTAAGTAGATGCCCAGTGATTGTTCTGTGAGACATGTGCTCCGAATGATGTATGTGTGTCTCTACTTTATATATTTCTGAGAGAGTTCATTCTGGTGCATAGTTGCTGTTTAGTTTCATCCACATGGTTTCATTAGGGCATTTTGTGCATTGGATCAGAGATATAACCTTTTGAGGAAGGCATTTGTAGGATCCATAGATTCTGGTGGTTTTGTTTTTGAGGAAATTGATCATAGCAGCAGTGGAGTTGTGCTAACAGGTTCAGAGTTTCTTGCTAAGACAAGGCTTCATCCCACTTCATGTGTGCTGAGCAGTGGGGAGTTTCCTTTTGAGGATGAGTTGGGCAGAGTTAGGGAGCTGTTTGAAAGCCAGGAGAGATGGGGATGGAAATATTTCTCTCAAGTACTGATCTTTGTCAAGTATCCGTTATAGTGTTTTGATTCTTCTGATTATTTCCAGTGTGGGGTGATCAGTGAGGGCTGTGAGGTCACAAGTGGGTTTCTTTTGTATTATATCAGGTTACCATGAGGTATTTGGATAGTTCTTTTGAATATACAGTCTATTCTCTACTGGAGCATCCTTGGTGTGTAAAAAGGAAGATTTTTAGGCTGGCCAGGTGGGCATCACAAGTGTTCTTTGCAGAGCAGATGCAGTGATATCCAAGGGTATGAATGTAGATTAGAGCTTGTTTGGTACCTGGGAGGATTGTTTGTGGACAATGAGTACAGTGGTTCATGTGTTTTTGTATATGGGGATTTTTAGGCTGCTGTCTTGGATGCAGATTGTGTTATCTAGAAAACTGATGTTAGTGTAGGAGTATTCCAGATAAAGTTTGATTGAGGAGCGATAGTTTTTAGACCTGTTCTGGAAGTCAGTAACTGAATCCAGATGTTCAGTCCAGATGCTGAAAATATCATCTGTGTAGTGCAGGTATGGTGCAGGTTTGGTGGTGCAGTTTTCTTTCTGCAGGTGGCTCATGAAGAGGTTGGCATATTGAGGGGCTAGCTTTGTGTCCATACCTATGCTGATGGTTTAGAGGAAGTGTCAACTGTTGACAGAAGAATTATTCTGTGTGAGGACAAAGTCGATGACTTTGCAATAGGTTGTGAATCTGAGTGTCGCCCATGTTCTTGTATGTATTTCAGGCATGCAGCTATGCCTTCATCCTGTTGGAAGTTAGAGTACAGGCTGATGACATCCATGGTTGCAAGCATGAATTAAACACATGCCTCCAGGGACCTGTGTGCATATGCATCTAATCTTTTGAAATTGGGTTCCATACATCTTTGCATGCTTTTAATATAATCCTTCCATATTTGCCCTTTGGTAATCAATAACTCCATCATCTTTATATTTTTCCTACTATTACTTTAGTTTCTTTATAAGTAAAAGTAGCTGTAACTTCTTAATTTTACTTTATTTTTCAAAGGTGGGGAGGTCTTTTTTGTTGTTGTTCAGCCCTGGTATCATTTGCCTTTGCAGGAAGCCTTCTGCCTTCAAATATGCATAACCCCTAAGGCGCAGGAAAGTGCCTTTCCCACCTGAAATTGGTCCAAAGTTGCCTGGAGGAGGGAGGAAAAAGAAACAAAAATCCTAAAGTCTTTGGTGAGGGGAAAGACTAATCAGCTGTGAATATTTTGAGTGATGGGGGGAGGGGGAAGAGAGGGAGGGCATTATCTAACACCTAATAATAATAATTGTGCATCACCATGACCTGACTATATGCTTTCATTTATACTGTCAGGTCTCCATAGACCTGTGAGGTGAGAATTGGTTGCTTTCTCTAGGGAGAGGAAAGAAAGGAGGTATCTCATTATAAATTATAGCAGCAAACACCAGGTGACAGCCTGTGTGATTAGATTATACGGTCCAAAAGGCAGTTTGTAGATGATATTGGGTCACTTAAGGTTCACTGTGCAGGGCAAGGATGAATAAAATGATAGTAGTATAATTGAGTACTTATTGATGGCCAGATGACAATGAAGTGGCTCCTAAATTTGACTTGACAGCAATTAGATCCTTTCTTCATGGAGGAGCAAAATGTCATGCATGAATGGATTGAGATCACCAGAATTCTGAAAATGAGTCATTGTGGTAAAAGTATCTTCACATGTAAGAATGAGACACACTATAGATTTCTTTTTTCCCTCAACTTGCTACACAAAGTCAATGCCACCTTAACAGCGTTCTCTCTAAGTTGCGTGGCGTGCACAGCTGTGCAGGTGCGCTCATGCCGAGCTTCCAGGCGTGCCTGCATAGTCACGCATGCTGTGCATTTTAGAGGGAGCACTGCACCTTAGCTGATGAAAGTGAGATTAAAGCTGATATGTCTGTACCTGGAGACATCTGATACCTAATCTCCATCCTCTAGGGCAGTGCTTCCCAACCTTTTTCTCAGCATGACCCTATTTATGACCCCATTTCCTCAGCATAGCCCCTCACTCCCAGCCCACAACCCCTCACCCTCCAAGGTTCCCCAGGGCCAGGGCCCACAGCCCCTTACCCCACCCCACTTAGCAGCACCCAAGCCCTGGCTGTGACCCGCATGAGGTAGCAGCTCCTGCAGCCAAAGAAAAGCATGAAGTCTGACTCCCCCAACCCTCAATCCCTCCTGCTGCAGGCAGCATGTCTGGAGCACAGCCCATGGCTGGGGGAAGAAGGCAGGCTGTCCATTGCGGGCTTGGGGCTCCCCACCCTGCTGCCCTCCCCCCACAGAAGCCTGTGTGGCCCAGAAAGCAGGACTCAGCATGGAAGGTTGGGGAGCTTGGTGCCACTGCTGGGAGCCCCCACACCAGCCACACCACCATGGTAAGGTGCCCCCTGCCTATCCAGCCGCAGTGGCAGTGACACAGAGTTGTGCTCCCCATTGCTGCCAGGTAGGCAGGAGACACCTCACCATGGTGGCGCAGCTGGCAGCCACACTGAGCCTCCCCATCCCACTCTACTGCAGAGGACCTGTGGGGAGGGCAGCAGAATGGGGAGCCCTGAGACCACAACAGGCAACCTGCATCTGCCCCCACACCACACACACATCTGGGGGGGCATGTGCCCAACCCATGCCTCCCTCCCCAGGAGAACCTGTTCTCCCCT
>NW_005841837.1:5101021-5111010 GCF_000455745.1 Alligator sinensis
TCTCCCCCAGCTAGGCCCAACATTCCCGCTCTGGCCCCAAGCCCCATGCATTGGCTTGTTTGTATGCATGCATGGTGCCTCCTGCCTGATCGTCCTCCTCTCATGCCCCCAAACCCCAAGCAGCACCTTGCAGGCTGGAATTCTGCCAGCCTGCAAGGGGAATCTGCTGATTCCCATTTTTTTCTCTTCTAAAGGAGAAAATGTGTGTTATTCCATATTGAACAGAAAACCTTGTAGCAAAAGCCCTAGTTTTTCTTTTTTTTTTTCTTTTAAAATGCATTTCTTCCCCTTCCCCAACCATTTCTGACTTTTTCTCTCCCTCTGTATTTCCTATAGATAAGTATAAGTAAGCTCAGACTTAGGATAAGCTTTAATGGTAGCAAGTTTTTGGTTTTGGATAGCCACTGTTTTGTATTGTATTATTATTAGGTTTGTATTGATTCGTACTGTTGTATATTGTATTATTATCATTTTCTGATTGATTTTTATTGTTTCATATGGATATTGTATGGTTTAGGCCTGTGTTTGTAAGTGAACCAAAGTCATGTCAAGTTTCCATTTTATATGTCAAGTATCCATCTTCTGTCCTCTGCCTGGGCATCCCATGTTACAACTGTATGAGTCACATACCCCTCCCATGTAAATTGGTTCCCAGATGAATGAGAATGATTGGGAATGATTGAAATACAATGGTTGTATGCACCTAGTGAGTGTGTGTGTGCCTAATTCATTTTTATGTGTGCATGTGCAATTGTATACCACGCCCTCCTGTCTAACAGCACAATATTGAGATCCTGAGTATTGGCCTGGCCCCACAGGGCAACAGCCTGACAGGGGATTTAATAGTGGCCTTTAACTACCTGAAGCGGGGTTCAAAAGAGGATGGAGTTAAACTGTTCTCAGTAGTGGCAGATGACAGAACAAACGGCAATGGTCTCAAGTTGCAGCAGGGGAAGTTTAGGTTAGATATTAGAAAGAATTTTTTTCATGAGGTGGGTAGTAAAACACTGGAATAGGTTACCTAGTGAGGTTGTGGAATCTCCATCCTTGGAAGTTTTTAAGATCTGGCTAGACAAAGCCTTGGCTGGAATGATCTAGTTCAGGGTGGTCCTGCTTAGAGCAGGGGATTGGACTAGATGACCTCCTGAGGTCCCTTCTAGCCCTTATTTTCCATGATTCTATGATCTTCCATCTGATTTTTTTCAGAAACTTTGATGGAGAAATCTCTGGTAGGGAGATGACCTCTATGACGTAGAGTTCCTTTGAGTACAAGTGATTTACCAGAGTCAACAGAAGAAGTTAGCAGAAGGAGGAACAGAACAACACAGACTGAGTCTACCACTGAAGGCAGGATCATCTAAGTCTTGCAGCAGGGGTCTGCTTTCAAAAAGCTTAGAGCGCTGAGCATGTATAGCTTCAAACCTAGCCCACAATGTTGCCACTACTGCCAGAGCTGCAGCCTTAGTCAACACTTCCTTCCCCTGTTCCCAGTGCCATTCTTGCTTCTTCTGACCACTCAGGCAGAGCCCCTTGAAGCAGAAATACCAGAGAATCCCTCTGGCTCTACAGGCCAGATAAAATGGCCCTATGGGCTGGTTGCTGCCACCTGGCATAAGGGGTATGGAACAGGTTGCTTTTTGGCTAGCTTTGCATCTTCTGCAGTACTGGAGCTGATTTAAGGCTGATTCATCCCTTCATGTAACAATGAAGGCAGCCAGCCTATATTTCTCTAATATTTATGTCAATGGATACAGCTTTTTATGAATTGTTCCATACTGCATGCTTCCCCAGGGGGAAGGGGCAGTCAGTGAAAGTTGGAGGAGGGATGGGGAGCAAGGGAGCAATGAGGAGAGTAGCGCCCAGACTGGGGGCTTCAGGTTAACTTCTTCCAGGGGCTGCATGTGGGCTGTCAGTTGGATGGCCCTCTCTGAAGGTTTGGATACATGTACATTTGAAGCAGTTTCAAAGGGGGAATATTTCAAATTCTGTTACAATGTATTTCTTTTGTGGGGACAAGCCAGGAACCATGCAAATATAGAAAAAACTCTCCAATTTTAGGTGCTACATTTGTTCCCAGCTTATCTACAAGTAACAATAGAATGTAAAAAATACTGTCCTTTTGAAATATTCTCCTTTAGAAATGGTTCCAAATGTACTTGTGTCTATATCATAATTAGTCAATAAATTGTGGAGAACTCCCTAACTTAACTCCAGAAAAAACAAAGTGTTAGCATAGTAGACTGGTGCCACACTGTGGGCCTATAGACCTTTCCTAGATTCATCTAATAGGTCTATGGCATTCATCTCCTTCCTAAGGGATTTGGGACTTCCAAACACCTTCCACCCCCTGGTTCAAAAGATACAGACTAGCAAACAAATATCTATAATGGAACTATTGTGATGTATATTTGCCAGAATAATAGATGTCTCCTGGAATATAAGAGACCCTGTCTTTTTCACAACTCTTGGAAATATACCTTCTCCCCCTATCCCTCCACACTGCCAAAAATAAAACCCTCTTTTTATAAAGAAAGTGATGCCTTAATGTAGAGAAAATATAGTTTCAGACCTTGACTTGTTCAGGCTCTTAAAAGCACATGGGACTTCATCATAAAGCACATGTTTAACTTGTGTTTTGGTGCTTTGATAAACCAGGGTCTCAACTGAGTCTTCTTCATTGAGAGAGACTCTCTCTTACTCTATACAGGCAATGTGCTAAGCTCACTTGTAAAACTGGGAAACAGAATTTGTCAGCTGCAGAAATAAAATGCAGCCTCCTATTGCTCCCACTTTTGCAGGTCTGACGAGAAGGAAGTCTGAAGAGAATCTGATTCTGTCAGTCACATGCTTTCTGCTGTCTGTCATCTCTTTTATTCTCTTGTTGTGGAAACCTCTGTGACTACATATGCAGTCATCAACTGAGGAGGTATTACAATGGCAGTGTAAAAATAGGCCAAACTCCTCATGGATATTCCATCACTCATGTAGTTGGAAAAAACAAACAAACCACTTGACTGTTCTTTCTCTTTCCTTGTCATATTTGCAGCAACTTGATTGAATGGTACTGTATTCTGCCTGTGTATCAAATCCCTATTTATTTCTGGCTTTTTCTCATCCTTACTTGTTTTATAGCATTGCCAGTCTTACAGCTGTATATTCAGTGTACACGAAAATCTTATCTGTTGAAAGCATTGTGACCCTGGCCAATGTACAGTCACATTATGCACATATGGGCAAATGCACGTTAGTAAAGAATACTACAAAATCAGGGTTCAGATAATCAGCATTCAGCTGTCTCACATAGGCATGAAGATGATGAATAATACTTGCTATGAAACTGTAACGCTGCAGTTTTAAGACTACTATGGCTTTAAATTATGAATTTCCAAGTTGTATTAACATAGACTGAGCAGCTGAACATAAATCAAAGTCATATTTCTTTGGCTAATTTGCTCCTGGAAAAATGTGAATGTTGCATGCTAAATTGCTGTATCATATCTGTGTGTGGCAACTGGGTATTTGAATACATAAACAGCCAATTAAATGAGTACCTGACTATATATAGATACCTGGTTCTTGCACAGAATAATTGTATCTCTAATTAAGTAGACTGCCCTAAGAGTTCATGAAAATGCTGCAGCCCCTCCCTGATATTGCTCTGGCTCAGTTTAGGACAGATTGAAACTCTGAGGAGCATCTCTTGCATTCTTCGCTGTTAGCAAGTACATCATAATTGCCTTGTGCATATTTGTGTTGGGGCTAGAGGGGAATAGCTCTTTGTACTCTCTCAGCATACAAAACCATCCAGGACCAGGTGCAATTTGATGCTTGGTCAGGAACGGGTACACATCATCTTCCAAGAGATGTTTAGAATAGCTTGGGAGTCTCCTCTCACACACTGCATGAAGAAGAGGCATTTCTAATTAGAACTTTCTGCAAAGAGGGTGGCTTTATCATCAGTTTGCTTTGCTAAAACAGCAACACAGAGATGATCACCTGGGCTTTGTATACTTCTTAAATCATCAGAACAATTAAAATGTAAGCAAATTGTTCATGCTTAAAACATGGTTCTTAAAGGGAAAATTATCTCAGTGGAATTTCTTTGAAAGTGAGGTTTGGTATAGGTTTTTGCTCTGGAAATCTAAGCAAAAAACATTTTAAATTGCCTGTTTATCACAAACAGCAGTATGACATTGTATTTTTGTAGCATATTTTGCACAATGGTTGCAGATGGTCTTATAAATGAGGCCAAGACATATATGATTGTGATTGTGGTATGCCCTGATACCTGATAACTTAAAGGAAATTTGTTTTCAGAGAGTGCTGTGCATCCTTACTGAAAGTGGGCCTGTTAGGTCACATATACTGAAGGAAATACTTAAGGACAAGTAATTTGGACTGGGGTCAATATCTAGATCAGAATTCCAAAAGCAACCACTGAAGACTGGCCTGGCACAAGGGCTATGGTAATTACACGGATAGAGGTCCGTTAGGCCTCTACTGTGCCAGGGGTCTATGATTCGCTTGCACCTGAAAGAGTTAATCCCTCCGAGTATTGTCCTGCGGCCCAGCCCCACCCTGAGGCCCACTATTATTAATGGATACAAACACCAAAGTAAGGGTTAATAAGTGATCTGTATTACAAGCCAAAACTAACAATAATCATAGCAATGTGAACTAGTTAACAATCACTTAACAGAACGCCATATACAAATATATACAGAGAGCCATACTGGCCTGTCACCAGCCGTGGCAGCCAAGAAAGACCCCCAGGCTGCAGGGCCTACTGTCAGATCCCTGTCAGGCAGAGGATTTCTACCCTTTCCTCCACAAGTGGAATACTTGGAGACCTCAAAAGGGAAGGGTGATACTTTACCTGTCCTATGGGGAAATGAAGGTGAGTATCTCAGGTGGAATTCCAGTGTCCCCACACACACACCACTCAGCACCTGCACTCCCAATCTTCCCAGCCTCTCCAGCAGAATAGCATGGCACAAAACTCTCAGGCTCTCAGACTCAGCTCACACCACTTCTCAGCAGACACACTCTTCAGCACATACGCAGACATGCACGCACATGTGCTCCAGCACGCTCATGCACGCCCCCCCCCACACACACACACCAACATGGTGCCTCACCCTGGCTTTTGTAGTGGCTGCCTCACGCCACCTGCTAATCATACCATGGTTCAATCACTGCTTGCACATCTCAATCAATCAATGTCACTCAACAGTATCATTTTCTTGGACCACTCATATTCATTATCACTTCAAAACTTATTAACATAAAGTTCCTGCTCTTTGGTTATATAACAAGGTTTCAACTGTGCGTGCCTCAGTTTTCTAAGTAGGTCATAGTGTCATCAAGGTCAGAAGTTTAGATGTCCAGCGACTTCTAACCTCTGGCCATCCTACGCATGTGTAATCACTATTATGACTAGGCCAGGACTTGCACTGTTTACACCACAGGCATACGAAATTTTTCCTAAAAGTTTTATTCAAAACACACCAGTGCAGCAGAAAATATACATTTATATATTGTGGTTGCAGATGACAGGATAGATGATGCAATTACAATGGAAATGATTGCCAACAGTTGCAAACCATAGTGTTTAAAAGAGATGAACCAGATTTTTGAGGCTGTTAGTGTTTTTGTGTGTGTTTGGTTCTTGCAGTGACTCTAAACCTCCAGAATTTCCATAGACTATGGTGAATAAATTAGATTAATATATTCTGTTGTCTGTATTTATGCTGCTTACCTCACCCATGCAAAATGACTACAGCTCACTGCATTTCCCCACAAATTGCTGTGTTTTAAGTCAACAGTATATGATTTTTTGTTCTGTTTCGGGGGGAGGGGAGGTTAGCCACTAAATGCAACGTGTGTATACTTTCACATAAACTTGGAAAATGTTATTTCTGCAAAGAGGTTATTTTGTCTCAATTGCAGAACAGTTTGTTTGGGGTTTTTTCCCCCTAGAATTGGTTATGATGCAGAGCTGCTGTTCTGATTTATTTTATTTTTCTACTTCCTGCTCACAAGTTGCTCCCTCTGTTGATCATTTTGTTGTTTTAGTGGCTGTCATGAGAGGTAATAGTCCTGGAAAGAAAAACAGTCTTTTGGATATGTGAACCATTCACATGTAGTACCAGACACTAGGCCTGCACCAAGCGCCTAATATTCACTTCGGATTTGTATTTGGCTGATTTTGGGGGACAAATTCGATTCAGTGATTCGAATCACTGTCCCGAATCAATTCAGCCAAATTTGCTGAATCTCTGAATGAAATGGGCCTCATCCCCTGCCCGCTTTCCCAGTCCCATCAATGGCTGACCTGCCCAGCTCCAGTGCCCGCCCAGCTCTTTAAAAAAAAAAAAGCCCCGCATTCACCGGCTCCTGCCAGGCAGGGGGGAATCTCTGTTGTCCCCTACTACTCCATGCTGCATAGTGGGTCTCTGCCACAAAACCCCATCCCCAGACTGCTCTCCCAGCCCTGTCAATGACTACCCCACCCAGCCCCAGCGTCCCGGCTCATTAAAAAAAAAAAGCCCTGCACTTACCGGTTCCTGACAGGTGGTGGTGGGCGGAGATCCCTGCTGCCCCCCATTGCCCTTTGTTGCATGGGGGCCTCTGCCATGAGCCCTCAGAGGCCCCGATGGCTGCTGCAGCAGCCAGTGAGTGTGGGTTTTTTTTGTTTTTTTTTTAAGAGCCGGGACACTGGGGCCTAGGCGGGGGAGCCATTGACAGGGCTGGGAGAGCAGGCAGGAGTCAGGGGGCCTCAGGGGAGCTGGGGCAGCAGGCATGGGATGGGGCCTAGTGGGGGTCCCCCAATGGTCCCCTCCCACCCTGTTTAGCCCCCCTGCCCCCTACTTACTGGCATAGAGCTCCCTGCAGCAGCAACTGGGGACTGCCCAAATGTCTGAATCTCTCTGAAGCTCTCTGAATCTTTTCCAAATCTATTTGGAGAGCTTCAAATAGATTCAGACCTTTTTATTGGTCTCCCGATTCAATTCAGATTTGGAGATTCGGCTGCCGAATAGGGCTAAATCTCCTCCAAATGGAATCAGTACCTGAGGCTTTGCACAACCCTACCAGACACTAAAGCCCAGATCCTATTATGCATATAAGTGGACTTAGTTGCCTGAGTGTGATTTTTTTTTTTATACCACCCTGTTCAAGTTAATGCAAAAGGGAGATGGATTCTCTGCCTCCTTGCTGCTTTTTTGTGACTTAAAGTTAAGGATAAGATGAGGGTGTATTAGATAAATAGATGCATTAATGGATTCTCTGTGACTCAAGCAGGGTAAGGGCATGCCTCCAAGTGCTTCACAAACTGAGTGCCTCATTTGTGTTAAAAAAGGATATGTAGAAAGAAATACATCTAAGGATATCTAAAGGAAAAATCAGTGCACCCTGCCTTTGACCCCTGGGACTCAGGCAAAGTAAAGGCTAAAATTCCATGACCTCTTTCTTCTTCTCTCAAAGAGGGCAAAATCTCAGAGGCTACACTGAGAAGGAGTCACTCCCATTCACCCATAACCTTCCTTTAAGGTACTAGTGTCTTCTCTGGTTTTGATCTCCCTGGGTCAACCCCTCCCCATGCTGCGACCTTGCAGCCTGGAGAAGAGCTGAATGTGTGGTATGTGGTACCACAGATATGGTACCCTGCAGTGCCATGTACTGCACGGCCACACTCATCTGGATGTGGCTGTACTGTCTAACCTGAATTGTGTCTTCCCAATTCTGTAGTCTCTGGTCTGATATGAAGTGCGCTGTTCTCATCTGGTTAAGGCAACAATCGAACAGAAAAATAGGAGGGCTTCACTTTGCCAGAATAATTTACGCACGTAATAGAAGCATTTTTTTTCTGTCTGTATATATAAACAATTCATTCTTCTTTTTGATCAGCTGTGCAGGACACTTTAGATGACCCTTGGGTGGCCATCATAGAGGACAATCCAGTTGTTCTCTGTCCTCTATTGATATGAAACCTTTCTGATACGGACACCTTTATGTCCTCTATTTTTCTCTTAAAGGTAAAAATAGAGGACATAAAAGTGTCAGTTTCTATATCGATAGAGGACAGAGTAGCAGAAAACTGGAAAGTCCTTTATGATGGCCACCCTTGATGAGCCACTTGCTTGAAAAAAAAGGGTCTCTTGATCAGCTCCATTCGGCTGCATTCGGCAGCCAATTCAGCTATCTGCCTTCTTGTTTGGGTTTCTTGCATCCTACATTTACAAGACTTTTGAAGAACTAAATCAGTGTTTTCCTCCTATTAAAGATCCTGTTCCTTCTTAAAGTTTAAATTTTGTACTATAAGCCCTCCTTTTGAACCCATGGCCACCTGTCCTTTGTCATAACTATTTGCCATGGTAACCTTCCTAATGTCTTGTAACTTCTTCCAGGAAACTGGGAGAGCTTCAAGCTCTCATGGTAGGCCCACCATATATTGCATCTTTCAAATACAAGGTCTTATTAAGTCTCCCCCAAATTTCTCTCCAAAATGGTTTAGAGTTTCTATCTTAATCAAACACTTCATTTACTGATTTATTTCCTTAAAACCCAATCAATGAAGGCAAGTAGAAACTCAATATAGTAGATATAATGAGAGCCCTTTCCTTCTACCTTAATTGAATAAAATAAGTCAAGGCATCACCAATGGTATTCCTGGTGCATGGTTGAAAGAATAAAAGCAAGCCATGTCTTCACCATTAATCTTAAATGCCTAAATATATTATGCTAGACAGACTCTTTTGGTTTGAGTTGATATATTTTATATAAACCAACTTGGAGGTTTCCTGATGTTTCTAGCAAGTTTTTGGAAAACACAGTATCCTTTTTCAAGCTAAGTGGAGTGTAGAAGAGGTAACTCCCCTATGCATACTGGATAATCCATCAGTAGCCTAGTAGACACAGGGGAGTCACCCCCTTCTGCACTCCATTTAGTTTGTGTGATCCAAAAGCTTGCTAGAAACATCAATCCACCTCCAAATTGGTCTAGTAAAAGATATCAACTCAAACCTAAAGACTTTGTCTAGCATATAGCCCCAGACCAATGCAACTGAACCCAAAAGAAAACTCTTAAATATGTTATGCTACATTCAAGGTGATGCCTGTGGACAAGCTGACTGCTCACGGTCACAGGGTTCAAGCCTCTTCTGTTGCTTTACTCAGAAGCATACCTTGCCATTTGCATTGCACAAATATGGTAGTCTGTTCACAGGTTTAGCAGATGTACTACTGTCATGTTGGCCCCTAGATCTGATGCAGTTTTTAGGAAACCTTTGTTGCAACTGATTTTTCAAATCAAATTCTCGATGCTATCTAAAACAGGTGTACTTGCTAATTGCTTACAAATAAAGCATATGTGTGCAAAAGCACTTTAAAAATAAAGTGTTACTTACCTCTTCTGTACTTATCTATTCTTCAAGATGTGCCCTCCCTTTTCCTTTAGAGTCCAACAGTATGTGGATCACTCTATTGAAGGAACTGAGAGGACATGTCCACACATGCAAGCACGTGCGCTTGCAGCAGCTCAAATAGAAGCGATGCAAATATGAGCCGCTGCTTTTTGCCTCAGTGCATATGCTCAGACGTGCACTTTGTTGAGGAGCAAATTGTGCCACTTGGGGCAAAATAACCCTGCCTGTCTCCTCCTGGATCTTCAGCCAGGGGGAGCTAGAACCCAGGGCCAGCACCTGTGCTGTCCCCAGCAGTATAAAAAGCCTGCCCTGGCAAGTAGCTCAGGGCTAGTAGCTCTCAGGAGCTTCTGGGGCCCAGCCAATTGGTACCTGGGGACCCGACCCCTTGTGCCAGCTGGACTGCTGGAGCAACCCTGAGAGTTCCCTGCACCCTCTACCCACTGCAGCAGTCTGGCAGTGGGGGCTGCTGCCTGGCTGTGACCTGATTTGCACATGCCAGACTTGGATGGGGATTGCACAGCCAGTAGAGGCATCTGTCCCTCTGGGCCAGCTGCCAGTGGACTG